>NW_024881304.1:19639649-19937168 GCF_018691265.1 Tyto alba
AGAAACAGGATAAATTCTGTCAGGATTAGCTTTTACATAGTCTTTGGCAAATTATTCCAGATAGCGTTTCATTGGGAAGGAACCTGTCGTAGGATGAAAAATCCACTGTCATCTTATCAGAGGAACATAGGAAAGCAGATTTACCCAAAAGCATTGTGGCTGGTTGCCCATGCCCTACTAATATTTGAGGTGGCACAGCTCTTCAGCTTCTGCTTTAGGGTTCAGGTTCCACCAGCCACAAAATTAGCTAGGCCTTCTTCATTTGTTCTTTCTGAAGACCTGGAAACGTGTCACTGGCAACACCTCACTTTATTTTCCCCTCTATATAAGAGGGTAACTTGTATCAAGGTTATGAAGCTCCAGACAAAGAAAATATCCCCTGTGCTCCTATCACACGTGCTGCCAAGTCTGCATGGTCTACCAAAGAGCATCCACAAGTGCCAGCTGCAATGGAGTCTGCAGGAGGGCAGCCAGCGGGCTCCTGTCAGCCTTGTGTCTTAATCCCGAGCATCGGGATGCAGTGTCAGAGCCGTACGTCCACTTCAAAGTACCTGTCCTGGGTCTGGCCCTTTAGGACGGGAGCACAGACCTGCAGCCCCAGAGGCTGGTGTGGCAGCTTCTCTGCAGTGGTCAGAGGGCTGCTAATTTACTGTACTTCTCCTCTTAATCACGTCACGCCCAAGCCTTTTTTTTTTTTTTTTTTTTTTTTTTTTTTTTTTTTTGGCATTTTTGCACAGCTGGGTGGACGTTTTGATATTCTGGAGGGGTTGGTGATAGTGGCCAGATCCTCTGGAAACCCGGGAGCTGGTACAGTGACGCTGCAGCGCTGGAAGCACGGGCTGAAGGAGAGGGCTGGGTGCCCCTGCCCTTTGCTGTGAAATGCCTTTGTGCCCCCGGGCACATCTTCAGCTTTCTCGTGTCTTGAACCTCCTCAGCTGCAAAACGTCTATAGTATGGCTGGGAAGATATTTAGGAGGACTAAATAGGTCGTGTTGCACAGCAGTTTGATGGGAGCAGCTCCTGAAGTGCAAGGTGTCAGGGTACCGAGGGGACCTCCCGTTCCTCCTCCTCGAGCTGGAGGATGAAGCTGGCTCAGGGAAGGAAATGGGTGACCAGCGAGACACTTACCTGAGCACTCTGGAACCCAGCACAGCTGCTGCTCAATGAAATTTGTGGGGGTTCTTCCCACTCCATACACCTACTAGCAGCTTGGTTTGGTTTTAGAATTAAGACCAAGTGTCTGAAGAAGTGGTGTCTTGTTTATGGAAAAATCTGTTCATCTTATTTTCCAAAGTTTGCCCTTCTCTTATCATTAATTCACACATTGTTAGTGCAGAAAGGAATGCTGCCAACTATGCGCTCTTGGAAGAGCGAGATATTTGCAGGGGCTCTGGTTCTGTTGTATCTGTCATCCTGTAGGCTGAGATCTGGCAGCTCCATTGAAATAGTTTTCTCAGATATTGGTGCCTTTTCCTGGTCTTCATGTTGCTAAAATGAAAGGCAACAAACTTCTTACTCTGCAAAGTTTAATATCAATAAGTGCTTCCAGTATCCCAGATTATACCAACTCATTCACTGGTGACTTAAATAAATCCTGTAGAGAGAATTTGAGATGAAAGACAGGCTTTTGTAAGTGATTTTTTTTTTTTTTTTTTTTCGTGAGTGTGGTAATTTGGATAACTGCTTTGCTTGCTCAGAATCTGGCAGGGAAACAAATTATTGTCAAGTCATGATTACAATAAATGTTTTCTGTCTATGGAAATGAGAAGCAAATAAAACAATCCTTTGCTGTTCTCCGTCAAAACTGTAGTAGCAAGTGCATGTACTGATCAATGCACTTCTAAGAGTAGCCGTTTGCCCTTGCACAAATTTATTCCACTTGCAGACACTGTCAAGGAGCCCCTTCTAAAATCCAGAAAAGTTTGTGCCGCACAGCCCCAAGTTTTGCACTCGAGGAAGCCCTCCTGCTTGGCCTTCAGCTGGTCCAGGGTGCCTTTTGGACAGTTTTCTTCTGTGCTGGTACTGAGAGCCAGCTCCCAAGCACACCTGAAACTGGCCCTCGCTGGACCTCGGGTGCAGTCAAGGAGGATGTTTGCTGGCATCAGCAGGAGGGGAAAACGTCGGTGTAACCCCCAGTTATGTAAAACTGTCGACAGGGTCAGTGTGTTTCTGGAGTGGCAGCTCTGCTGCTCTGGTGTGTCAGTGCCCTTAGTGCTGACCCTGACAAAGTGGAAAGAAAAAGCCACGTCCCCAGGAGCACCTTTCGAGCGAATATTTTCCGTACTTCAGCTCTGCATGCCGTGTATGCCTGGGGTGAGGCACGCTTGCAGCCCTCACCTCTGCTTGCTAAGCAGAAGCAGCAAACACCCTCCCGAGCAGACCAGAGCCGTGCATCCCGAGGGGGCTCTTGCACGTGAGACCTCGGGAGCCTCTCTTCCAGAAGAGAGGATGAGCCAGCACGCCCCCGGGCTGAACTCCCTGTCCTCCAGCTGGGACGTGGGGCCTTTCATCCCACCCAGGGCTGGTCTGTTGGGTTCCTTCAGCTGGCCCCGGCCCTGGGACCCGCAGTGGGCTGTGGGCGGGTGGTCTCTGGTGGCTCCTCTGGGCTCTGCCAGCTCTCGGTGTCAGGCGAGCGCCTGCTCCTCGTGCCCCAGACCGTGCTCAGCAGCACCGCATCCTGAGGAACAACTCCACCAAAAGAACCTTCTGGAATTTTTCAGCTCGCCAATGATGTCTTTTGGGGGGCTAAGTTCTCACCGAAAGTCTGAAAAATGGTTTAATGAGAAGCAGGTGATCCCCCTCCTCAAGGAATTTATTAAGAGCTTTTCCGAGATGGGAAAAGCTATCTAGGAAAATGCCAAGTGAGACAGGTTGCCCGTCCAAACCGTGAATTAAGGTGCTTGAGGCCAGGCTCTTGAGAGGAGGTTTCTGCCACCCAGGAGAGGATTCATTGGGATTCTTCTGCATGGTAAAAGGACCTCAACTCAGTGTATGAGAATTCAGAGTAATTACTTCTTTAAATAGCTAAACAAGGCTGTGGGTTTTTTCCGATATATACAGACATTACTACTGGGACATTTGGGCCAAGTTTTCAGTCTTTTGTGTTTATCTGAAATTCTGGACCGTCATCTAGGTTACACCAAAAATGAGGTTTGATTTTTGACATGCACTTCAGTCACCACACCTTGTGACTGCGGAGTTTTAGCAGGTAGCTCAGCTTTCAGCGTGGCTGTGCTGAAATGCAGGTGGTGATACAGTGATACGCAAGGAGTGGTAGTGCACTTAAATCTGTATACAAAAGCTAGCCACATGATTAAAATGAAAGGGCTTCGTTTAACCAAGCGCGGGTGAGTTCGGTTTGTTGGACCGATATGAACCTTTTGCCGGCATAGGAACCACTGAAAGGAAAAAACATCTTGGTGGCTTGACCAGATAGCCGAGAAACTTATTGCTTCTAGAGCATCTGCTTTTCAGCTTGAATTAGGAAATTAAAATAGGAGTGAGACTATTTGACGTGGCTTTCTTGTTAGTTCAGAGTGAATATGACCCAGGCGCTGCCTTCACTATATATAGCTGTGTGAAATGTTGATACCTTTGTAAGAGTCCCAGTAGGATGCAGAACAGGGTGGGCTCAGAACGAGGGTACCTGTAGCTGCCAGAAGATTTGGTGGGGGGGGGGGGGGAGCAGCAGAGGATCTGTTCTTTTGTAGCACAGCAGTGTCCTGCCTGGCCTTAAATTCCGGGCAGTCTCGCACCGTGCGTGCCCCAGGCTCGGTCTCGGTGGTGGCCCTGTCCCCGCTGCGGCTGCTCTGTGGGTTTGGGGAGGTCACCGAGCTGAGCGCTCGGCCCTTGGGGCCTGCGTGAAGGGCTCCGGGGGGAGCTCCCCACCCAGCCAGGGCAGCGCCCGGGGCCGGGGGGGGGCTGCTTTGGGACACCAGCCCCAGCCCATCTGCGGGCGGTGGGCCTGCCAGCTCTCTGCTGGGGAGGCTCGTGCCACCGCGTTCCCCGGGCAGCCCGTAGCATCGTCTGGCTGGTGTTGGGTGCTGCTGGTACTTTATGAGGAGGGAGTTCAGAAGTCCCTCGCAGCGGCCAAGGGGGCTACGGGGCAGCTCACCCCCCCCCACCCCACCCGGGGCAGAACCCGTTGCATGTGTGCTGAGAAGGAACAAGTGGGTGCAACGCCTGGCTGTGTGTTGTAAGACAACGACACCACACCTGCCCTGCTGGACCCACAGTAGGAAGGAAAATGCAACCCAAGGGGCTTTCTGCATGCACCGGGCCTGGCTTTAGTCCTGCTTTTAACTCAAACACGGACCCTAGGATGTGTTACTATTTTGCTGTTGGGGTTGGCTGATTTTCTTCCTGCAGCCCGTGTAAATGCTGCTTAGCTTTAGCTGATGCGGGTGTGCTTCTGCAGAGCTTGCAGCATTCCCCCTGATGTGATATAGATACCTCTTCTGTTAGCCAGAGGGTGTAAGTGTTTATATCTATTGGAAATCCTTAAGGAAGTTTGAGTTAGCGCCCAAATATTATGCAAGCTTAGCTCTATCACAGTCAAATAGCGATAATAAATTAATTGCTATCCATCCATATCCCTAAACTCTTCTATTGTACTGAGCACACTGGTCCCACCCATGTGAATATTGACTTCTCCCTTTTTCTTTGTTCAAGGGACTTTCTCAAAGTTAGAGTTGTTAATCTCTGAAATGCATTGGAGCTGGAGGAACCCCACCCAAGGGGTTCACGTGGCCCCTTAGCTTCACTTAAGCCCTCTCTGCCCTGGCTATGATTTATTGCGGTAGGGTATCAAATGCCGAGGCTGCATGAGGGTCTTCCAGAGGCTGCACAGAAGGGTTTATGTTGAACTTGCTGTGGGCGCTGGGGAGTGATCGGAGAGTGAGGAGAGGTGAAATGAGGACCTCTGCTCTGAAGGGCTGTTGTGAACTTGTAGTAGCTTTTTGGAAACCAGTTTTTCCTCTTCCCTCCCTAAAAAGGAGGAGAAAACATACTTGAGGTAGTTACGTGTCTCCATCGCCGTTTTTAGCCTCCAAATAAGGTGTTGTGCAATAAGGGCTTTCAGGATCCAGAAACCTCTGCAGAAGCAGGAGGGCCCCGCTTGGCCAGTCCCTTCTGGAGCCGTGGCAGCCGGTCCCAGGAGCCCTCTCAGAGGCTGGGGAGCAGCAGCGCTCTCCTGGGGTCACCCCACAGCCCACTGGTGGGTCTGCTCTGGTGGTGCCGGTGCTCCCCGCTGGCACTGAGCGTGGCAGCTCGGAGCAAGCCGAGTCCTGCCTCTTGTCCCGTCACTGCGTGCGAAGCCAGCTCTTGCAGGAGGGTCTGTGTTCTGGGGAGCTTTAGGAGTCTTCAGCGGTCTTTGATGAGTAACCACGTTGGCTAAACTTGCCAAAACGCTGAAGCTTGTGTCGGGCCTGAGTCCCTCTGAGGATGCTGCTCCAGATGACTCTGCCGAGCGGGCTGGGGGCTCCGCGGGTCCGCTCCCCTCCGTGGTGGCCGGTGCTGACCAAAGGGACGTCGTCGTCTGGCTGCCGCTGCCCCCGTGTTTCCATGGGGCGCGTAGCGTGCGCACTGCTAATGGGGAGACCGCCCTGCCGCGGGATACCGTGGCCGTTCAGGGTGTTTGTTTCCCATCTGCAGAACGACCACAAGCTCTTTTTGTGATTAGACCAAGGTCCCTGTGGACAGGCAGGAGGAAGGAGCTGAAGGTCTTCCAAGGGAGTATGGTCGAAGCGTCCCCCATCAGATAAAGTTCTCCTTGCTTCAGTTATCATCCTTTTGTTACAGTGACTGATTTAGCAGCTGGGGCTGGCTCCACTTTCCTATTTCCACCTTGTTTGTCACTTAACTACGTCTGTGCTGTGGTCTCACGACATGTAGCATGCTTCTGCTGGAGGTCAAAACTAATTTATCAAGTCCGTCTCGACCCTGTGCCTTGTGCGTAGCCAAAGAGAGATGGTGTAAGGAGCGGTCTAGTCACAAAAGAAAAGGAAGAAAACTAAGCATCACTGAAGCCCATGTGCCAGACTCACGACTGCATTTCCCTTATGCAGTGCCAGTAACAAACTCCTCGGCAAAGGTGGATGTCTCTGGCTGGGGGGTCCAGGCTGCAGGAGGTGAAGCAGCCCCTCGGGCATGTGCTTGGCTGCATTAGACATTGGCCTGCTGTTACTGTGCTCCGTTCCCCTCATGTATCAAACTCATTAAAGTCCTTAAAGGGAAGGAGAATATTGCTGTGGGTTCTCGTGGCACTCAGTGGGTTAATCTGTGTGTTACAGATGTTCGGTGGGGCTTCCCAATTCTGCTGTGACCTGAGATAAACCAACCTCTGCAGAAGCAGCTATTAGCAGAGGACGTTAGGATGTTAGCTTTCCCTAAGCGGCCTTCTTGTAAGGGCTGTGAAAATTTAATATTGAATTTATTCTACTCACTACTCCATAAAACAACTGGATCTCCTTGAATGAGTGTCCCAGGAGCGTTGTGCTGGAGCCACCCTCTACTTCTGTGGCTATACAAAGCAGAGATGTTAAACACATCCCAAACATCCCACAGCACTTTTTTTTCCTTCCTGATGCTTTTAGCAGCAAGCTGTTTATCGCTACAGCTTTAGTGACAGGTGTGTGGGGACCACAAAACATGACAGCTGATGGGGCTCTGTGTCCCCATATATCCAGTTATAACTAAGAGGAAAATACTTGTGTCAATGCAACTTTGGAAGGAAGGAGACACTTTTGAGAGCCTGTGCTTGGATGGCTGGTGTGTCTGTTGAGCACTGGCAGGTCTGAGTTCAGCCCATTTGTGGTCTAGAAGTTTGGCCCATCTGCCTGGAGCATTAGCCTGGGCACGGGATGGCTGTTCCTAGAGGAACCTTCACTGGGAAACACCTAAGTTTAGTCTGAAATCTCTTCGTGGAGGTGCTAAATCTGTCACTGAACAGGTTGTGAAGTGAGCACGTCCTGGTTTCAGCTGCGTTAATTCTTCTTCGTAGCTAGAATAGTGCTGTGTTTTGGAAGGATTTTCGAATTATGTGGATGTGAAAACAATTTTCTCCGTGTGTCATTGAGGACAGTCCCCTTGCACCGAACTCAGTTGTCAGACCAGCTTCAGTAAGTCCTTCAGCAAAGGGTCGTTGGCCAGGGAGTGCTGGGCTGGTCAGAGGGTGATGATACCCAGAACAAAGCCTTTTGGAGCCTCAGCTGAGCTGTGAATGGAGCAGGCTGGTGGAGCTGGACTCTGACCTGCTCATAAATTCTAACCAGGCTCCATCTGCCCAGACCTGCCTGGAGGCTCAGTGCTCCTTTCCAAAGGAGTCCTCAAACTGTAAACCAAGATGGAGCCACATTTGGGCTTTTTCCCTGACATTTGTCATTATAGGTGCTCTGTTTTCCAACCATTGAGTGAACTTACCAGTGTCTAGGATGGCCCTGCCTTTGGCCAGTAAAATAGTGAACCGTGGTATTACTGGCATATTCCTGAGATTGTTCAGAGATGTTTTTGTGGGTAGAATGGCCTCAATTTCCTATCATTTCACTACCTAAGAATTTCCTCTGCATGGGCTTGCTTTCTCTCTTTTAATAGCAAGAATGATATGAGACAAAAAAGCCAAAACAGAAATCTTAAAATGCATTGTATATCTAGTCATGGTGAGCAGAATTTGTTTTTCTTCTGAGCAGTTTATTGACACGGGCTTTTTTTAAAAAGCATTACAAGTGTCTTCAAACTCTTTATCTTAAACTTTGGTGTCTCCATGTTTAACACTGCTGTTCCCAAATGGGCTTGGGCGTAGGTGGAGTCTAAGATAGTTGGGGAGCATTTGTTTTGCGTTATCTTACTGGGTTTGGGGTTTTTGCTGTGTCTTTTTATTTTTTTTTTTTTAAAGAAATCTCCTTTTATGCATATTTGAGGAGCCGGAGCAGCTGTGAGGAGAAGCTCCATATCTGGGCAGGAAGTCCTGCTGACCAGGCAGCCTGAAAAACAGGCAGCGGCCCCTGTTATGTTTGGCCCCCGCGCAGCGGTGGAAGTGAGTGGCTCAAACCTCCCTCCGCTTCTGCGGGAGTGAGGAATGATGCTGGCCTGCAGACAGAGACGTGGCTGGGCTGCCCGGGGGGCTCTCAGCCCGCAGGGATGTGGGTAAACGTCCCGTCCCCGTGGGGAGGGGGCTGGGGTCCCTTCGCCCGGGGCTGCCCCCGGTGTGGTCTGCCCAAGCCACAGGGATGTCCCCGAAGCTGAACGGGGGCCTCCTGAGCTGCCATCCCAGCACCATCCCCTCCGGCCGCAGACCCTCACCTCCGAGGGCAGGGGGGACCCGAGCCAGCCCAGGAGCCACGTGTTTCCCCGTTTTTTGCGTTGCCTCCCCCATGTTTTCTTACAGCTTTGGGCTCACAGCTGGCTCGGATGGCGAGGAGGGCTGAGTCGCGCCGCTGACACCTACAAACAAGAGTTTCTGAGGAGCTCTGGAGCTCCCAGCGCGCGGTCTGGTCCTGGCCAGAGCCGTGCACAAGCCCGGGGGGGGCCGGTGACTGGCTCTTCCGCGCACGTCTGAAGCGATACGCGACCGGAGATCAGGGCGAGGAATTGTTTAGCAGCTGTGTCTTGAGGAAACGGACGACGCGCTTTGGTTGTACGACCCAAAGCCAAGGGTCGCCTGTGCGTGCCGACGGGTTTGCTCTGGGGAAACAGTGATGTCAGCCTGCTCTGTTAAACAGGATCCGTTTTACTGTATTTGGGCTGAGCAAGCGTGTAACGGCGGAGGTACGAAAGCAGTCCCGGGGGTGCTGGCAGGGGTGCCGGGCCAGGGGGTGGAAGGGTGCAGCCTGCCTCGCTCCAGTTGGGCCCAGGAAGCCTTTTTACAGGGCTGCTCTGTGCTGCAGGCTGCCCCTTGGGTTGGAAGCGCTCGTCGGCCTCGTCCATCCACCTGCGAGCTGGCTGCTCACCCGCTGCTGGGGGGGTCACCCCGCCGATCCCAGCTCCGCCGGCTGCCCGGCTTCGGGACGCTCGCCCGGCCCTTGGCAGTGGGCAGCCACGTCCGAGCCGTGCTGTGGCAGGGGTTGGGGTCGGGTGGGTGTCTAAAACAGCCCCGGCAGCCTGGACACGGCTCCTCCGGCCGGCTGGGGTGATGGGTAGCGCCAGCCCGCTCCGAGAGCGCCGATCCGGTAGGTACTTCCGTGGGGTTTAGGCTGAGTAAAGAGCGGTCAACCTCAGTTACACCTGGGACATGGAGAAGAAGTCGTATTTGGACAAGTAGGACGAATTACCAGGTTGAATAAATTACCAAGAAAGTGTTTTGTTAACACTGAAGCAATAAAGGGAAACACTGGGTTTACGTATCCGTGTGGAGGCCCCAGGCTGGTGCCCCCCCCCCCCCCATGGCTGCGAGTTCCAGCACTGGCACTTGGGCTGTGGAGCATCAGGTTCTCTCGTTGGGGGTTCACACACTGGTTCTTGCTACTGGCAATGCTTTTCCCTTGCTTTCCCCTCCATATGTAATGGAACTTTTCCAAACGAGTTTATTTAACCCAGATGTTTGTATTTTAAATAAACAACCATTCATAGTCCCTTGCCTATACTCAGCTTCCGTCTGATCAGAGTCAATTAAAAAAAACCCATCAGTTAGTAGATCTCTAACACATGGTTCCAGGATGGGTAAGATTGTAAGTGGTCTGTGCTGAAATCTTAAATGCCTTTATCTCTTCTGGAGAGCTGGCACATAGCTGAAGAATCAAAAATGTCCTATTTTTCTGGATACTAGAGGCAGGGTGGACAGTATGTGCACGTTAAGACCATTTTTAAGATGCAATTTTATGAATCCCCAGGGTGAAAGGCCTTTTCTCCGGCTTCAAAATACCTGGAAAAACTACAGGTTAAAAATGAGGTGAAGACTACCGGTGAAAGCTGAGGAAAAAATGAAATAGCAGTCCTATGGGCAAAGTGAGCTGAAATGGGCCATTTCGTACCCTTTGGGCTGTGTTTCTCAAGGATGAGCAGCCTCGTATGGAGACTTAATAGTTCCGCACAAAAAAAGGCGTGTAAAGGCCCGTCGTCTATCTGAAAATTGGCAAAGCGGTGTCCAGTCCTTTCTAGAGCCACCTGCTCGTAAGAGCTTTGTCCTTACTAGCAACACTGGGTTTTCAAGGTAAATTGAATGTCTTTCCTAACCGAGCGCCGTCAAATAACCTTTTCCTCTCGAAAGCTGCAGAATATGAGTTTGCCTGGCAGAGCGGGGCGTTCCAGGGGTGTCCCAGGGGAGCTTTGGGGAGCCCGGGAGCTGGTGTCTGGGGGCGGGAGGAAGGGGGGGGGGGCTGCCAGCATCGTCCCCGGCGCCGCATCCGAGCGGAGCTGCGGAGCCCGCGCTGCTGGGCAGAGCTTAGGGCTGGCCACCCCCTCAGCCGCTGCCTGCCGTGCCCGGCCACCCCCCGCAGAGCCCCCGCAAAGGGGGATTTATTTTTTTTTTTTTAATCTGCACGGCAGAGTGAAGGAGCTGAGCGCGTTCCCCCAAAGCCACACTTCAAACACCAACCTCTGCTCTTTTACCGCTATCGATTCCTCCGTCGGCGAATAGGTTTGGGCAGGGACGGCCCCTGCCCAGCCCCGTGTAAAGCTGGTGTAAAGCTGTGGGGAGGGCAGCGTGCAGGGCACGAGGGCTGCTGGGGCTGGGCGAGGAGGACAGGAGCTGGGGCGAGAGGCAGTGTGACAAATATTGATTTAAACAGCGTATGATCTTGCAGTGAAAGACCATCGTGACACAGAAACACACGTGGACTAGATTAATATCGCACAGGCAGGCAACACCCTTCTCCAGCACTGGAAACTGCTGCAGCCTCCACTGTGCTTCTGATGCTTTCGGGAGGGTTTAGACATCCACAAGGATGTGATGAAGGGGAGCAAGTGCCAAAAAGGGCATGGGGGGGGAGACCTGTGTGTTAGGCCTTAACGGAGAATGCAGACTGCAAGGTCTGAAATGGTCAGAAAATTGCAAGAGCCTGACGCTTTATAATGCTTCTTGAAGACTGCCAGTGTCGGGGTCTTGCGGAGGTGGATGACCACCCTGCAGTTTAATCTCTGACTGCACAGGGTTGGATCTGTTGAGGTGGGGGCAAAGCTCCTGAGATGCTGCTGTTGCTTCTGCTGGGTGTGTGTGTCCTGGGGATGGGACTGTCCGTGCTTTGAGGTGAAAACCTTCATCCCAAGCATCCCTAAATACACTTGTAGCAGGTCTGCATGGGCAGTGGTCAGAAGGCGTTTTGGGAGGTTTGAGGCTTCACAGGACGTAAGGACAAGTGACAGTATTGGTACTCTAGTCTCAGATAATCGTTGAGGATACAGCCTTTCCAACTCGGGTGTCCTGTTCTCTTCCAGATGTCGCTGAGCCAGCCGCAGTCGGGACGAGGTGTGCCTTGCTTACGCTGCAGAGGGACGTGCGCGGGCTTCGAGCCACATTCTTGGAGGTAATGTCTTGGCCTCGGTGGGCCCTGCCCTGACACTCTCCCTTTGGTCCTGCTGATGTTCAGATTCCGGTGACGCTGAGTGCAGAGAACTGTTGGGGGGGTGCAGAGAGGACTCGCTGGCCAGCCAGGACGCCTGCGGAGCCAGGAGGGTGCTTGTGTTCCCTGCTCTCCATCCCCCTTCCCTCACTGGTCCTGCTCTTTTATTTGTTTGAGTTAAAACCTCATCCACAAGTGTTTAAACCGAGCTGAGGCTCTCATGCAGTGGGGCTTTTTTTCCGTTTTTGCTACCATTGCCTGGTCCCTGGGAGTCGAGACTCTCTCTGCGAGGCTGGGCGCAGGTCTTGGCAGCGAGCTGTGGCTTGGGCAGAGCAGAAAGCTGGGCTGCGAGATGGCCCAGCCTGCAGAGGGGCCTGTCCCCCAGCACGGCCCTGCGTGGTGGGTGCTGTTCAGTGGGACAGCAGGATGGGGACACGGGGCCGAAGCTGCTGCAAGCTGTGCTCGGCACAAGCCACCCGACGCCCTGCGCGGCGAGTGGGCTGGCGCCCGGCTCCTCTGCCCGCCAGGTGGTTTGCAGAGGGGTTAGAGAGGCGAAGCACGTCCTCGCTTGCTTCGGAGGCAGGGAAATGCTGGCCGGCTGGATAATCCCGCGCTGTCGGCAGGAGTTGTGCTGGGTTCCTGGCTGTCCTCGGGGGTGAGCGTGGGTGCGGAGTGGAGCAAAACCGGTGCTGGTCCCACTCGGCTGTTGCAGCTGGTCGTCCTGAGCATCCTGACAGCTGAGGTGCTGTGCTTAGCGCCGGAAATGTCTCGTTTTTTGAGACTTTACTTTCAGTTTTTCCTTTTAAAAACACTAATTTAGGTAGATCGGCACCAATATCAGGAGCTGGTGGGAGCCGACCCGTCCTGCGTGCTTGGCTCTGGGCAGGGGCAGTGGGCTGCTGCCCCGCCCCATCTGCTTCCAAACCCAACCGGGAGAAACAAAGGGGGCTTTGAAATGGAAGGGAGCTATCCAGATGTCATTAATTAAAAAAGCATTAGTGCCCTCTGAGGTTGCCTTGCAAAACACTGGGCTCTTTTCTGCGAGCCCCCGGGGAGCTCCTGTTTGCCGTGGGCCGAGCAGCCGGGTCCCGGGGCCGCGGTCCGCAGGTGTGCTGCTGGAATGCTTCACGTGGCGGCAAGCAGCCGTGGCCTGCAGCCTGCCCTTCCCGTCTCAGCGCCTCAGCTTTAAGACTTTAAAACGCTCCTTTGGTTGAATCACTGCTTTTGTTTTTTTTAATTGACTCAATTCAAGGCTGGTTGGAATCATGCTTGTTCCAGGATCCCGCTGAAATACTTGGGGTTGCATCAGAGTTGGTTTGTCCTTTTTGCTGTTAGCATCTGATAGAAAAGCAGAGTGGCCTTACAGACTTATCTTTATGATTTATAGCTATTGTAATGAAAACTATAGACAACTAGTATCCATTCCTCTTTTAGCAGTCACCTCTTTTAATGGCATTCAAGCTTGGAAGAGCTGGGGCTAGTGCTCAGCTGTTGGAGCCGGATGAGGGTGGGAGATTTAACGATGCTTGAAGGGGTTTTCAGAGGTCCTGGGCAGCGGCAGCTCCTCGTGGGGATGGGGGGGCAGCAGTCTGCCAGCGCCGCTGCGGCTGCTTTCGCCTGGGGGAGGCACTTAGGGGTTTGCAGCTTTCTGCTCCGTGCCACTGCCGATCCCTCTGGGATGAAAAGCTGGACATGAGCTGGTAGTATGTGCTCGCAGCCCAGAACCCACCCGTGCCCCGGGCTGCAGCCAGAGCAGGGGGGGCAGCAGGGCCAGGGAGGGGATTGTCCCCCTCTGCTCCGCTCTGGGGAGACCCCCCTGCAGTGCTGGGGCCAGCTCGGGGGCCCCCAACAGCAGAAGGACCCGGAGCTGCTCGAGCGGGGCCAGAGGAGCCACGGAGATGCTGGGGGGGCTGGAGCAGCTCCCCTGGGAGGCCGGGCTGAGAGAGTTGGGGGGGTTCAGCCTGGAGAAGAGAAGGGGCCGGGGACCCCTTCGAGCGGCCTCCCAGGGCTTAAAGGGGGGCAAGGGGGGGAGGGACTGTGGATCAGGGTGTAGGGATAGGATGAGGGGTAATAGTTTTAAACTGCCAGAGGGGAGATTTAGGTGAGATGTAAGGCAGAAATTGTTCCCTGTGCGGGGGGTGAGGCGCTGGCCCAGGGTGCCCAGAGCAGCTGTGGCTGCCCCCTCCCTGGAAGGGTTCAAGGCCAGGTTGGACGGGGCTGGGAGCCCCCTGGGCTGGGGGAAGGGGGTCCTGCCCGGGGCAGGGGGGGGCACTGGGGGGCTTTGAGGGCCCTTCCCGCCCAAACCAGCCTGTGGTTCTGTGAATCGTGCTGAATTCCCGTGTGCAGCTCAGGCCACAGGAGCCTTTTGTCTCGTGGCATAACCCCGGTCTGCGTTTAACCTCTGGAAGAGGCTGACGCTCCGTGGCTGAGCCGTCGCGTGCCTCCCGCGGCCCAGCTCGCATCGAAAGGATGATCTCGCTTTGTCACCCGCAGGAAAATCTGCAAGTCGTGCAAATGCAGCCAGGAGGATCACAGCCTGAGCTCGGACGTGGAGGACGACCGGAAAAATCGGGCGCCTGCTGTCGGACTCCAAGTACGCCACGCTCACCGCCCGGGTGAAGGGAGGTGACGGCGTTCGCATTTACAAAAGGAACCGCATGATCATCACCAACCCCATCGTCTCTCGGAAAGACCCCACCTTCGACACCATCACGTACGAGTGGGCTCCCCCGGGACTCACCCAGAAGCTGGTAAGGTGACCCACAGCGCGTTTGGCAGGTAGTGGTGTCGCTTAGCGGAAAAAGTAACTCAGCTCTGGAATAAGGTTATCGGGGGGGGGGGGGGGGGGGGGAATAGCAAAACTTATGGTTTGCCTTGGAGAGCAAAAACATACGTAACACTTGGTGTTTTGGAAAACCGTGTAGGTAACCAGAGTAGGTAGGAGAGGGGAATGGCTTGCCTTTGGGTTTTTATAGGTTTGCTTACATTTCTAAGAGAAGTCTTAATGGGGTTTACAACTAGAAAGCTCGCTACTTTGGTAAAGCTCGCGTCCAATAAAAACATTGCTCTGGAGAGGTCCCATCCCTGCTGTCCTGCCAGTCGTACCACGCCTGTGCAGCCCACGCAGGCTCCAAAACCCCAGGCTGGATGTGGGAGCGATCCCCCCAGACCTTCTCGGGGTGTCCGGGCAGGGGTTGGTGCCCTCCCTGACCATCCCCAGGAGGGCACCGCGGCGGCAGAAAGCCGTGCAGGCTGCGGGACACCCGCAAGGACGAGTTAACGCCAGAGCCCCGTCTCGTGCTTTTAAAACACCGCGGGGCTGGGCCGGGCTCCTGGGAGCAGCCGTGGAGACTCCAAGCTCTTCGGGTGGTTTATCTGGGCAGGACGACTTGTCCTGGGCCTTGAGCTCTCTGTTGGAGAGGCGGGTCCCGCCTTGCTCCTTGGGTCTGATCTCTTGCAAACGTGGGTGTGAGCCTGTCCCAGGAGCAGCCAGCGCGGGCGGAGGGAGGTCGCTGGGACAGTTCCCCTAACCTGGAGGGTTTTTTCAGTCAATCACTTCAGGAAATTGTGCTTCAGTCTCTTGAAAGCTGAAAAATCAAATCAGTGTGGAAAGAAGTAATGCTGCATCTAAATCCAGCGCTGTGCTTCTAAATTACTCCGTTACGGATGTGGACTTTAATAAGGGAAAAATAACTGTAGTCTTCCATATAGTAATTATTTTCCTTGCTTGCTGAGGTAGTCATTAAAATCTCTGACTTAAAATAGGCCTGGCATCTCAGATCTATTAACCAGGAGTGCAACTAGCGCTCACTTGTGCCTCTAAATGGCAGAACAGCCCCAAACCACCCCAAAACGCAGCCTTTTTTCCTGCTGGATGCTGCATCACCTCTGCCCCAGCAGGCGTCCGTGGGAACACCGAAACGGAGCCGGAACAGGGTGTCGGCGCTGTTTACTTCATGGCTTAACGTCTTTGCCGTGCTGTTTCTGTTTTCATCTCGGCTCTGACTCGCTGGGCAAGTGGCGGGGAAGGGGAGGAGGGTTTAAGTTCTCCCCGGCAGCGGTGGGCAGCCGGATGGTTGTGCCTTGGGGGCTGCCCCTCTCCTGATTTCAGAAGAGCATCGCTTCGGTGGAAAACATCCTCTGGCCCCCCCCCCCCCCCACCACCACCACCACCACCACCTCTCCGAGGTGCAGCACAGCCCGGCCCTGGCCCTGGCCCTGGCCCTGGCAGGTTTGTGGAGTTTCCCGCTGCCGGGACCGGGAGCGGGGAGGCTCGTCGTGCCGGGAGCGGAGCTCTGTGCCCGGGAGCATCCTGCCCGCAGCCCCGCCGGCGCGACCGCTGCTGCCCCCCGGGGCGGGGGGGGACCCCTCCCGCATTCAGCGCCGGAGCTTTTCCTTACAGCTCAACAGAGGCCGGTCCGAATTCCTCCTGGTGAGGTTTTGTAAAGAGAACTCGGGCTAAAAAGGGGAGATGGGGAGCATGGTCCCATGCCGAGGGCTGGATCCGAAAAGAAGCCCCCAGCCCAGCCCCACCTTCCCTCCTGTGCCTGGTTTCCATCCGGGCAAGCAATTTTGCTGTGTGGGAATGACTGGAAGTGGGTTTTGGGGTGTGGAAGTGTTAGGCAGCAGAGCACTTCTTGAGGGAAAGCATTTAACTGGGTTTTAACTGTGTTGCGGTACTAAAAAGGTTATACATTACACTGTCATTAGCGGACAGCTTTTGCTCTTCAAATTAAACAAATAGTTCAAAGCTGCTGAAAACTACAACCAGATTTTTTTTTTTTTTCATTTTTTTTTTTTAATGAATAACCGGGGAAACAAATGTGAAATTGCAGCTGCAGACCCCAGAGGCAGACCGATTGTTTCTTCTCAAGACTCAGTTGCCCTCACGCTCTCAGAAAGGCTGACTGGGGGTGGCAGGAAGCCTGGGCTGGGGATGCAGCTGGGGCCTGTGGTGCTAATTGGAGCAGACCACTGGGCTTTAATGAGGGACCGAGACCCCCGTGCATCCCACTGCCCGGCTGGTTAATCGCAGCACTGCTGCTCACAACCTGCTCTCCCTTTGGTAGGAGCTGGCCCGGCAGGGATGTTTGTTTAACCGCTTTTTGCCTTCCGCAGGTCCCACGGGGAACTGGGGAGCTGGGGAGGGACGGGGAGAACAATGGTGGCACTCTTCCCACCCGGCCTGATTCCTTAAGCACGCTGCTCAGCCCGGGATTTATCAGGAACCCGGGGCTCCCCGCGGGCAGGCTCGGCCCTTTGCCGTGAAGGATGCCCGAACTGCAGCTCCTGGGCTGCTTGCTGCTGCTCCTAGGGGCCTGAACCCCCCACCGTCCCCCCTTGTTGGGGGGAGCAATCCGGGGCCCTGCGGTGCTGGCGGGGGGGCAGCTCGGGGGGGGGGGGGGGGGAGGTTCGTGCCTCACGACAGCTTTGGAGCTCTTGACAGTGCCCGAACGGCTCTTGGTTCAAGCACACAACATTGCAGGAGCTTTGGAGACAACCTTGGTAAATTTTGGCTTGCAGATCAACTTGACAAACTTTTAGGAGGAATGCCGGGTGTCGGCCGTTCTCGGGATAGCTCAAAAGGGACTTGGGCCAAAAAGCTTTTAGTGCCTAACTGACTCGCTCCGGTGATTTCCTTCTGAAGGCAGGCTGGAAACCTGGGATTGTTTTTAATATTGTTGTCCTGAAGTGGATGGTCCAATAATAGGAGGAAATTCAGAGTGTGTTTTCATTAAGCTGTGCCTGGAGAAGTTATGAAGTAGATATTCAGTGTCCTTGGGGAATGTGAAAAGAACAGATCATAAAATATCTCCGAAATCCAGTAGTTAACAGTGAAAACTCAGAGTGCTCTTCCTCAAAATTATCTGTGCTAAGGCAAGATAGTAAAGCATTTGGCTGTGGTAATACATGGTAGCAGCAGAAGAAACAACTTTTTATTATCCTTGGTTTCAATTTTTGGTGTCAGGTTGATTTTTTTGATTTTTTTTTTTCCCCCTGGTCTACTCTCTGGACACACTTTGACACCTACAATTATAACTTTAAGCATTCTCTTGATCAGGGAGTGAAATCCCCCCACGTGCCTGGGCAGAGACTGCAACCTGCGGCTGAGCGGTCCAACTGGACTTTTAAGAAAGACGGGACACTTTGCTTTTCCCCGTGGCCTCCAGCACAGACCTTCCGTGTCGGCGGTGGGGAGCCTGGCGCTGGAGTGGGACAAGGTGCTTCGGGCGCACGTGCTGGCGCGGTGCTGTTCTCGCAGCTCCGGTGTGAGCGCTCGCGAGCCTTGGCACGTTTGTAGTGGGTCGAGAATTCCCTCCAGGAAGGTCCCACTGTGTCCCTGGCGTGCCCCGGCGGCGCTGTGCCTGCGGCTCAGCCTCGCCGGTGCGGGCCGTGCAGCTCGAGCCTCCCGCTCACGGCCGTCCAGCGGGAAGCTCTGAGCTTTGGTCGCTTGTCCTTGCCAGCTGCCGGACGCCGCCGGGCAGTGTCTGTGTTTTGCGAGGCCTGGGAGGAGCCGTTGGGGGGGGGGGTTCTAGCCTCTTGCTTCTGTAGTTCCTATTAGGATTTCTCACTTCTGCAAAAGCCATCTGCGCACCAGATCGCTTCTGCAGCATCCCGCAGCCCGGCGGTTCCCGAGCAGCACCTTCTCCCGTGGGAGCCCTCCCCCAGTAAACTCCCGGATATCAATCCTGTCACTGCGCAGAGGCACAATATACTGAGTGTTGATGCCCAATATCGCGACGTGCAGCAATGTTAACATGCACTCCAAGAAACGGGGAAGAAGCCTTGCCTCCATTAAATCATTTATCTATTGCTGTTGCAAGTCTTCAGGCCGGGATCGTGCCCTGAGACGCTGCTATCTATCTGGCTGGAAGTAGCTGAAGGGGAAGCTGACTTGGAAGTTTTTACAGGCGTGATGTGTTGTTCAGTGTTGTCCAAACGTTTCTGTATTTAAAAGGCCATACTGAACCAGGCTGTGTACTGTAAACAGTTAATTGCTTCTCTGCTTTTTTTAAATTTCAGTTTCAAGTGCTGACCAAGTAAGAAACAAATCTAATGCAGCTGGATGCTGGTCTTTAAAACGGAATGGCAGGGAGCCAACTGGCTGCCCCTTCGCTCTTCACACTACAATAGGAAAAATGTCTTGAGCGGGAAACTCCCTTCCCCTTAGCACCAGGCCAGAAGAAGTTAACTGTGCAGACCCCACCGGCCCACAAAAGCTAATTCAGCGTGGGCCAGCCCTCTTGCAAGATCATGGTTTACTCTCTCTTGAGGTAGCGGCTAGCGGCCAGCTGAGCAAGAGACTTTAGTCTGGATAGTTTCTTGGCGTTTACTTGCCATGTTGCAGGGCACGGGTGACCAAACACCTTCCCTTTCCTGTAAAATCAATAATCGGGTGGAGTTGGTGGCTGTCAGTGTCACAGACTCAGCTTCTATGTGACTCTTTTTACCTGCATTAAGTTTGTTTTTTTTTTCTTTTAATTGATAAAAGGGGATCTTTTACTGTACACTACGCTGCATGCAGCCCATGAGGGCTGTGGTGGGGCTCTTGGTGCAGCCTCTGACCCGCTCCCCGGAGCTTTCCCTGTCCTGGCACGAGGCAGGAGGAAGCTGCCTGGGCTTGGGTTTTGATCTTTATGGCTTTCTGGTCTTTCCAGCAGCCTTGCTGTCCAATTGCCTGGAATAGTGGCCTGCTAATGCCAGCAAGGGAGGGTGTGTTGGGATCTGGGTGCAAAACAGCGAAGCAAGTCTTTGCTGCTTTGCTTTCCTGGGGAGTCTGGTTTTTTTGTTTTTTGTTTTTTGTTTTTTTTTTTTTCTGTTTGTTTGGTTCCACTGTTTTCTGAGGACGAAACGATGAACAATAGCCTGGCTGCCGCTGGCATCTGAGTAAGTTCAGCGTAGGCTGGGACAGCTCGGCGGCAGGAGGGAGGGGAAGTGGCACGTTTGCCGCCGCCGCCCCAAGGCGAGCGGAGCGTCGGTCCGGGAGAGCTCGCGCTTCCCTCGGCGGCTGGGGGGTAACTGCCGGTGCTCTCTCCCGCCCAGGCCATGCAGTACATGGAGCTGATCCCCAAGGAGATGCAGCCGGTGGCGGGGACGGACGGGGCCTGCTATCGCCGGCGGCAGCTGATGAGACAACTCCCGCTGTACGACCAGGACCCGTCGCAGTGCCGCGGCCTCGCCGAGGGCGAGCTGAAGCTGATGGAAGACTTCGTGAAGAAGTACAAAGCCGAGGCGCTGGGCGTCGGGGAGGTGGCACTGCCGGGCCAGGGCGGCGGCGGGAAGGAGGAGGGGAAGCCGCAGGGCGAGGGCATCGTTGCCGGCAAACCCCCCGAGACCACCAACGGGGCCCTGGAGAGCGCGCCCGCGGCAGGGCACTACGTGAGTGCCGCGCTCCGCGGCGGCGGGACGGGCTGGCGGGGGGTGCCCGGGGGGCTGGGGACCTGCCAGGGGACGGATCCAGCCTCGACTAGAAGGGGGAAAGGGCCGGGGTTACCTGTTCCTTGCTCCCCCCCCGGGCTCCTCCGAATCTGCTGCGATGCTCAAACTGCAGCGCCGGGGTGGGGGGGGGGGGGGGACGGGACAGGACCCCGCTGGGACCCTTCCTCGCGTGCTGGTGCTGAGCGCTGGTGTCGGTCTAGCAGGGGCGAGGAGGGGGGGTTATCCCCGTCCCCACCTCCCTCCCTCCACCGCGGGAGCTGTGCTCCACCGCCGAGGCCGGGACGTTTTCCGTCAGCTGTAGGAGCCGGCGATCTCACCTCTGGATTCCTCGGCGGCTCTGAAAGGTTGGGTGGGACGTGTCCCTGCGTCGCTGCGCAGGTGCTGAAGATGAGCAGCTGTTTTCCTGCGAGCTAGCGAGCGTTTCCAGCCCGGCTCCTAGGCCAGCACAACCACCAAGACCCCAAGCGATGGGAGGCGGTGGCTCAGTCTATTTAATGCAAAGCCTTGAACGTGGAGATAGTGCTCCCGGGGCTGGAACCGCACCGGGGAACTTTGAACAGACCGTGCCTGTCCCTGGGCATAAAAATAAATTTCCACAGGGAAAGGATTGAGATTCCCTAACACCTTTTCAGATTGATATTCTCCCAGTGCTGTCTGGAGTGGCCATTGTGGTTGCTGAGCAAATGCTTATCATGAAATATGGTGAGTGAAAATATTTTGTATTGGCCCATTTGAGGGTGCCTTTGCAGCAGATGATTTAGAGCTGGGAAAAAAAACGGTGTCTGAATGTTTTTAACGCAAGATTGGTCTAGCCATCACTGCACCAAGATTGTAAGACGTTAAGAGCAGTTTCCACTTTCATTCCATATTGGGTAATGTCTCCCCTCTGCGATGGCCACTTCTATTAACATGCATCTGACTTTGAGTCCGGTGACACAGTAAGAGTTTTCACTGTTGCAAGAAAATACTGAATTGGACAAAGAATTTTAAGCTTCAAAAATAGCCAAAAAAAAGGAAAGTTCCCATTAAACTCATTAATAAAAGTCATCTTAGCAAGGAGGGTTTATTTAGACTGCAAGTTCGTCCTTCCAAAGAAATACATAACCGTGATGTTACTCTCTGTAGTTTAAAGCATCATTTCTCTAGAGACACTAGCTGAAAAATGGAACTGCTTCAGAGCTGGAGATGCTCTTCAACCAGCAGACAGTGCAGCTCTGCTCACGGCAGACCACGAAGTGTTGTGGCTTCTTGCCGTGCTGAAAACAGACCCCCCCTCTAACAAAACACCGCCTGCTTTAATCTGATCTCCCGTGGAGGAATAAATGCAGCCGACCTGCTACGAATGGACTGTGTCCCAAGAGCTGAAATGTGCTTCACTTCCAGAAAGTCTACTGGCTTTCGCAAAACTGCACTGGAAGAAACGTTCTGCCATAGAAGAAGGAGATACAGCACTTTAATTTGCAACGTGTGCGAGTAGATGTGAGCAAAATGAGCTGTATGGAGGCAGAGGATGGATGTGAAGGGACTGAGAAACAAAGCGCATGAAGCCAATGACACTTTAATGTTGTTGATGTATTCGGGGTTGAAATGTAGATCAGCACCCTCCAGATGTGGAGGTTTAGTACCTCTCTACTAGGGTGCTGAATAGCTTGTTTTGGAGACCCTGACTCTCAAGCAGTTTCTGCGATGTTTCTTCACTGAGTCCATCAGAAGTAGGACACAGATTTGAATCTGTTGAATACCAAACCTCTTAGCCGGTACCAGGAGCTTGATTTCACCCTATTTCAGCTCAAGGTGTGAATCTGAGCTATAGATTTATGAAGGATGGATGTGTGTGGGAGGGGTGGCGGGGGAACCTGACAAAAAAATCCCACTACTCTTGCTCTGGAAGAAAATGAACCCAGAAAGCACCAAAGCTGCACCAAGAAACAAGCTGGAATGATTGCCTTGGGTGTTCGTGTGGTCCCTGTGCTAAAGTCGTTAAACCTCTTATTGCACACTCAGGCCAGCTGTGTTGAAATTGGTGTGTAAAGGAAAACATACAGGGCCAATGTAAATCACGGTGAGAGAGGCATCTGAGCTCCAACAGCTTTTTGAACTTGTCTCGGCTGCAGAGAGGGGCCCCATCACTAACAAGTCTGTCCTACGAGCTGAATGTTCTCCGCCGAGCATAAAATCATCTTTAACCCCCTCAGAACTGGAAAGTCTTCCGGCGTTATAAGCCACTGTGTTGGAGTCGAATCAAATCCTGAAGCAGTTGCTCAGAATTAGCCACTGTCCCACGAAGCTCGAGGCCAGCAGTGCGGCCTCGTGGGTCTGGGGAGCATCTTGTGTGGGAGCTGTCACCGCAAAACGGCAGCCAGCGGGCAGAGCGAGTTTGAAGAAGCTTAGGGGAAAGGGGCACTTTCTTCGCCAGCACCTCTGGTAACTCAGCTAATGAAGTCTTCACTCCTCCCTACACGGTGGAAATGTAAAATGAGTACCAAGCTCTAATCCCATCCTCAATTTGAAGAGCCGCTTTTTACTTAGTGTGCAGATGGCAAGGGGATGGAAGTTACATGATGCTGCGGGAAAGCCCTCTGAATAATTACCATAGAAAGAAACAGCAAAATAAGTTGTTTTTTTCAACCGTTCTTGTTGGCAAGAAACACGAGCTCGGAGTTGGAGAGCTGCTCGTGTTTGTTCTCGCTGTCAGATCTTGCAAGATAAGCAGGGCAGGGCTGGATGGGTCGGGGGGGGGGGGACGGAGGGGGGGGGGCAGCTGCGGGGTCAGGCTCCCTGGTGCCCCGCGTCGCCCAAATCGGATGCCCTGGGGAGGTGTCGCGGACGTAGGGGAAAAATCCGGTCCCATCCGAGGGGCGCAGGATTCACGGGTCCAACTGCCTCTGCCGGGAGCCGTGCCCTGCCAGCCGCCCCGCGCTCGGACGTGCCCCCCGAGGCCTTGGCCGGGGAAGGAGCCGCGTAAGCAGACGTATCCCCTTCCAGCCTCCCAGAAACGCCAAGCCAGGAAACATTTTCTCTCTCTTGCGCTGCCTTCGCTCTTCCTACTGGATTTCCTGGTAAAATAGGAGATGCCCGGCAGCGCGGTGGAACCACTCCAAGGACCGCAGGGCACTTACCGAAAATCCAGACGGGACGAAGGAGGAGGGAGCAGCGAACTGCGGGGCGTGCTAGAAATAATAGTAACAAAACAAAGAAAAGCCGCGGGGTGGGGGTAGGTAGGCCTGTAACCTTCTGCTGTGTAAAGGGAGAAGTGAGATTAAGCAAACACCCTAGACACAAAGAATAGTCTTTTTGGCACCCAGGCCGTGAACGAGCAGGAGGGGCTGGACGTGCTGGGGAACTTGTCTTCAGCCTGACACTTGGGGAGCTCCCAGAGAAACCCCCAGAGAGGCCCTTTCTGCTGCTGCCCCAGGGGGGTTGGAGCGGGGGGGGGGTCGCGGCGGGGTCCTGTGCGCCCAGCACAGGGTTCCCCGGGCCGTGCTGGCATCACGATGTTGTTGCTCAGGACACGGACCACAGCTGCCCCGTGGGGGGTCCCCCTCCTCCATGTCCCCCCCCCCGCCCCATCCCCGATTCCCTGCAGCTCAGGAGCGGTTCGGTTGCCTTCAATGAGAGATTTTAATTTTGTGTCTCTTCCAGCCCCGTATTAGAAGCTCGTTGACTTAAATGGGAGCGTTTGTAGGCAAAGCCACCCTCCCCAGGGACACACACACCCCCCCGGCCCTGTGGGTGCTGGAGGGGGGCCGGTGCTCCGGCCGGGTGCAGCAGCTTAAGCCCCGCACGTGCGATGCACAGGCTGCTTCACACCAAGTCCTGGGCTCGTAAAAGCCTGAGCCAGGCTGCCGGGGGAAGTCTGGCCTTGCAGCCAAGGGCTCTGCTGGAAGACACTCCAGCTCCTACTCAAGAGCATTTCTTCCAGGCAGTGACAGAGCACAGACTCAGAAGCTATTAGCTTGCCCTGGACTACCCAGGCTTAAATGGGAACTGAAATAACAGCCCATCAGCTGTCAGCTCCGGAGAGGAGAGCTTTAAAGCCTGCTCTTAACTAATCGCAGGATCACTCTGCAGGCGCGGGTGAAGAGTGAACTCAGTTGGTCTTGTGTGTAATATGCACAGACGCTAATTAATCATCAGATTAGCCAAATCTAATTCTGTCTCTTTGGACTGTTATAAATTGAAAGCGCTGTGCTGGAATCTTTGGCGTGACATCCGTCTTACGCATAGAGATGTATATCAAAAAACTGTGAGAAAAGAACAGAGTTCCTAATCTCTCTGCAAAGTAACATCTTTGACATTCCGCACTTCTGCACTATCGGATGTCTTAACTCTTTCTTGGAGAACCTCTGGATTTTAGTGAAGGTTGGTTTGAGCTTGGGGGGTGGTCCCAAAGGGCAGACACTTAGGGGTTGGTGGCTTGTGCCATTCTTACCTGCCTGAGGATCTGGCTGGAGGGAAGCAAGCAGTATTCTGGGTAGAGACTGGCAAATATATACTTATAATAACTTTTAATTATGTTATAGATAGACACTCTGTCCCTACATGGCACTGGTCCAAATGTTTGCACAGAATATGGAGCGATAGAACTTGAGATGTTGGTTCTGTTGGCTGTGGGGGCCCTGTGGTCTTCTCTGTGTTGTCTGAGTCCTGCACAACTGAGATGTTTTCCCCAGCGCTTTCCTCAAGCTGCAACCATTACTTTCTCTTCGCTTCGGCGTTTCCTTGCTCTTCCACCTCGCTGCACTGTTTCTATAATCCTCCTTTCAGGCCGGTGGGTTTCGCTGATAGAGCTGTAAACTCCGGCTTTGGTATTCTCAAGCTTCCCCTCACAGAACAAGAGCTCGAGCAAAACCAACCTAAGTCGCACGGCTTAGCAGTCCTGGAATTAAACGTTTTATTTCCACTGTCCTCCTTGGCGCTGTGGGATATGTCGAGCAGGAGCGCAGCTGGTCCTTTCAGAAGCGGGAAGCGTTGAGGATGTGCTTGGAGATGGTGGTGGTCTGTTTCGCTGTCCGTGCTTCCTACCAGCGGCGCGGGTAACAGCGATGCCTTGAAAAGATCGTAGAATGGTTTGGGTGGGGAAGGACCTTAAAGATCCTCTAGTTCACCCACTCCCCCCCTGCCGCGGGCAGGGCCCCCTTCCCCCAGCCCAGGGGGCTCCCAGCCGTGTCCAACCTGGCCTTGAACCCTTCCAGGGAGGGGGACGGTGCCAAAAACCATTGTGTCTGAGAGGTGGCTGCTGGAGGTGGCCGCCGCCTCCCCGCCCGACGCGCGCTCACCCCGCCGCCTCTCCCTTGCAGCGCTGCGAGACCTGCAAGCAGGCGGTGCCGGGGGACTGCCCGGTGGTGTACGCCGACCGGGCCGGCTACTCCCGCCAGTGGCACCCGGCCTGCTTCGTCTGCTGCCGCTGCTCCGAGCCCCTCGTCGACCTCATCTACTTCTGGAAGAGCGGGGCTGCCTGGTGCGGGCGGCACTACTGCGAGAGCCTCCGCCCGCGCTGCGCCGGCTGCGACGAGGTAGGGACCGGCCGCTTGGCCTCCCCACGCCCTTCGGGTGCCGGCGCCGGGGGAATCCAGGGCTTGTCCTGGCTCCTGCCCTCACCCCCCCGCCCCGGCATCCGGCAGCATCCTGGTGCTGGGCGCCGGGGATGGGGGGGCCTAAAAACGGGGTGAAGCGGCGCGATGTTAACGACAGTCTGGGGCAGCCCTGCCCTGTCTATCTCAGAGCAACAACCCAGCTCTAGTTGCGCTTAAAACCTGGCGGTTTTATAGTGCTTAACTGCAGCCCACGGCTGGCTCAGGAGCAGTCCCCTGCCTTTCCTTTGCCTGTTGCTAAGCCTGGCTAACGGGCTTGGTGGGGGGACACCAGGCTGGGGGGCTCCTGCCGTGCTCCGGCTTAGCGAGACGATGGAAATAAGCAATTGTCTGTCTGTCTGTCCTGTAGATCATCTTCTCGGAGGACTACCAGCAGGCAGGAGGGATGGCCTGGCACAAGAAGCACTTTGCCTGCCTGGAGTGCGAGACGCTGCTGACCGGCAAGCCCTTCGCTCTGGACAACGCCAGCCTCAAGTGCACGACCTGCAGCAAAAGCAAACGCCTCTGAGCCGAGCGCCCCGAGGTCCCGCCAGAACTGCGGTCATTCGACAAGCACAGGAGAAGGGGAAGGTTAAAACAAAATTAGAGCCTGGCTGTTCACCTGCAAGCAACTCAGTGCCCCCCTTGCATCCAGTACAGCTTGCAGGAGAGCGTTGCCTTGAGGAGGAAGCAAAGGAGGCTCGTGTGCTTGCGGGTGGGAGGTGCGCGGTCTGTCTGGCGTGGAGGGACTGAGAAGGAGGTTCTGTTTGTGCTGGGTTTTTATTAAGCGTCTCCAAGCTGCTTCTGACTAAGATCTTGCAATAGTCTTTTGGAAATAACACATCTCAAAAGTAACTTTCGGCATACTAAACCTACGGTCATGGTCAAAACCAAGAGCTGTTCCTATTTTTCGCGCTCTGTACTGGAAGTTTACACTAAGAGGCTCCTGACAACTGTACTGAATCAATGGGTTTGAAGAATTTGATGAACCAGGGCGATTACTTTCTGAAAACAAACAGTATGTGGGGTGATTACTTTCTGAAAACAAACGGTATGGAATTGCAGCAACACGCAGCTGTGGCTTTCTCCTCCTGAGTGTCCGATAACGTAGAAGTGTCGCGCTGGCCCCCAGGGCGGTGGGTTTAACCCTGGCGAGATGAGGGGAAGGGCTCAGCCCTGCCCGGGGCAGCCGCCTGCCTCAGCCCACGCCGGCTTCAGCCCTGAAACCGGAATGCAAGAGCGTGGCTGGGGTGTCCCGTGAACGGGCCCCCACCGGCTCTCGCCGCGGGCGAGCGGGGTGCCCGCAGCGCGGCACCGCGCTCCTGCCGCCGCGCTGGGGCTCGGCGAGCGCTTGAAGTACGCGCCTACATTTCAGCTGGGTTTCATGGGGAATTTTATGGAAAGCAGCTTTGCAGGCGGAGCTGTCTTGGGGCAGGGGGTTGTGCCTGAACTGCTGCAATGCCAGTTCCTCCCTGTAGCGGGTCAATGCCCCCCTCCAGGTACCAGGGAACCGTACCTCCCCCTCGGAGCCCGCAGCACGCTCGCCCCCTTGCCCCGCAGCTCTCCTGTCCCCAGGGGACATCCCCGTCGCCTCGGGGATCTGGTAGGGGTGACACCATCCCAGGATCCGGCACTGAGCCTGCGGATAGTATTTGTTCCCTACATCAAGCGGCGCTTCTGGTGGTCACTGAGGATAGCAGATAGCCCAGGCTGGCCGGTGTCTGTGTGCTCAGTCTTTTTTCATACCGAAAATGTCTACATTATTTGCCAGAGAACTGGAATTTTTTTTTTTTTTTTTTTGCAGAGGTGAGTGTGCAAGGAGCTCACAATCGCTGGGTTTTCTTTCTGCTCCCGAGCACGCTGGTTTAAAGCGTGCTCCGTGCTGCGGATGTTTGCTTGCTTATGCTGAAGCAACTTGCAAAGGAGGGGTGGGGGAAACTGTGCCTGCCGCAGGGTTAGAGCGGCAGAGCCCCTTGTTGGGGCGAGACTGGTGGGGTGTAAAGACATACCTGGGGGAAGGGGGTGCGTGAGCACCTCTTAAGTTTTGTCCGGCCCTGTGCTGTGGCTGCTGTTCCTGGAAACGCTGGGGGATTCAAAGCAAGCAAACATAAATGCTGCTGCTGGAGCAGAGCAGGAAAATCCTGAGGTGGGAGCGACGGCTGTAGCCATGGGGTGACGGGGGGGGGGGGGGGTGTTGCGGGGTATGGGGGTGCACATGCTCCTGGGGTGCTTGGCCCATCTCGGGTTCACCAAGGGGAGCGGTGAGTGTCTGGGGGTGTCGCTTCTGTGAACTCGGTGGGATGCTGCAGGTCAAGAGAGGAGCTGCAGGTCACGAAGCTGTGCTAGGAACAATAAAGCTGCCTTGGCTACAGGCACTTTGGTGATAAGCAAAGCGGGAATGAAAAGTAAAGCCCAGTGCTTAGCCCTATTGCCTCTTCTTCAGTTCGTTGCAAGGAGATGTGGCTTTACATCTTTGTAGATTGTTTTAAGAGGCACGTTGCTGTTCTGAGCCCTGCGACGTTAAGGCAGCCAAAAGTGGGGGCGCGCAGCGTAAGCGGCGATGGGAGCGGTGCGTCACCTCTGCAGCGCTATTTCAGCCGGGGCAGTCGCGCCCGAGCGGCGTTCCCCCGGGGGAAGGTCCCTGCCCGTCTGCACACCCAGCTGGTCACCACGCAGAGTGACTTGCCCACGAGGCCGGTGCACAGCCATGACCCAGCTGTCTGGAAGAAAATTAAATGCAAAAACAAAACAAAACAAAAAAAAAATCAACACCACTGAACCCCTCTTTTTGTGGGGTCCCCTGCTCCCTCCCCTCCTTGGGGAGGTGCGTGGGTAAAGGGGGTTCCCCCCTTCCACCACAGCCAGGGTTATAAAACCAACGGAGGCTCGAAGGGAGGCGGTGGGGAAGAGGTGGGGTCACCCCCCCCTGCCCCGACCCTCCCTGCCACGGGACCGGTGTCTGAGCGAGAGGGGTCACGTCAGCTTTATGCGCCAGGATTGTCCCCAACGGCAGCACCTTCATGGGGCTTCTCTTGCGGGGCTGTGACCGCAGCCCCCCCAGAGCAGCATCAGCTTCCTCGCAGCCTCTTTCCACGGACACTGTCCTCCCTCACTGATGCTTTTGCTCGGCTCCTTGGGAAAAAGATCCCACCGTGGCGCGTTCTGGTTTGGGGGTTTCATTTTGTGGTCTGTAAATTGTTAATTCCCCCCTGAAGTCCCCGTTTCAGCCTGCACATGATTGCTTCGGGCTTTTTGGACTGCTGGCATCCACTCAAGCCTTTCAGGTATTTCTGCAGCTTGTAAAATACTGTCTGCTAAAAAAACTTACTGCAATTAAACAGCTTAACGAAATCCTGTGCCTCTCAAGTGTCAGGAGCAAAAGCATGAAATTAATGTATCTAACAGCTCAAAACATATGTGAGTCTTTAGTTTTGATATTAAAATTGAAATTCAGTGTAAGCATGAGAAGATATTCACCCCAAGTGAAGACATTACGCTGTGTTTTGCTGTGGTTTATCATCTAGAACGAAGGGGGCTGCTGCCGCTGCCTTCTGTGGGTTACGAGCTCTGGTTTTCAAGACAGTTAAACTGAGAGGGGTATGCTGGCCTGCCTCATAAAGAGCCATCAGCGAGCGATGTACAGAGGGTCTGTCCAGAAAGTTAATAAAAACGGAGGTGTTTCATGGGGCTGCTGTGTACGACAGGAGCAGACTAAGGGCAGACTGTTGTGTGCCTGTTTGAAAAGCATCTTGTGCCACGGCTGTGCCCAGTCCGTCGCTGCAAATAAAAGCTCCCGTACCAAGGTGTGCGTGTGCCTTGGCTGGTGCAGGCTGCCCTGGGACCCCGGGTGAGCGGGGTCACCCCCGAGGGACCCCGGGGTCCCCTTCCCCACCCCCGGCAAAGGCGGGGGGGTGGGGGACGGCGCCAGCAATCCCAGTTGCTGATTCAGTTGGTGTCCCGGCCCCTCAGCAGCCGTGTCACCGCCGCGGGAACGCTGCTGCTCCGGGGACGGCGAGGTGGTCCCGGCTCATTACGCTGCTGCTCCGAGCTTACAAGTCTCTTGTGAAGGCTGAGGCAGCAGCGGGACGGGGTGCAATGGGATGCTCACGCCCTGCCGGGGGGGGAGAAGGCACCTCCCAGGAGTGCACCTCCTGCCTGCTCCTGGCAGGCTGCTGGAGGAAGAGCCGTGTCTGTACGCAAGCGGACACATGGACAGCTCGGGTGTTCGTGGGTGTTCGTGGGTGTTCATGGATGTTCATGGATGTTCATGGATGTTCATGGACAGGGACGGGTCTCACTGTGCCGTGTCGATGGGCAAAGGCAGCCAGCACAAGGACTTTGTGCTTCCTATATGAACATTCATCTCCCATTTAAACTCAAAAGTTCTGTATAGTTGTTTTCCTGAATACAACTGACTATACATGAAAATGTTCCTAAAGCTTTCAATAAACTCTTTCTGGATACGAAGTCTCCCAGGTCTGGCTTCGGTTCCCTCCGCGGTCTCGGGGCGGGCGTGCTGCCCGAGGGAAGGGGGCGAGGGCTCCTGCGAGGAGGAGGAGGGAAGGAGGAAGGTCCCGAGGTGCTGCTGCTTTTCACAGGCCAGAGCGCGCTGCCATCCCGGGTCCTGCTCGACTCTGCAAAACCTGGGGATGCTTAGATATTTCTGTTGGGATAACTAACTCATCGCCCAGTGCCGTTAGTTATTTGAGGTTAATTAGTTAGCAGGCTTAGTGAGTGCAACCACCCCCGGTGTTTCCTCGGGATGGCCGAAGAGGGGAAGTTTTTATTTGAAAATAAACTCTTTAATGGAGGAGAAATGGCTACTGGAGCGTAGCGGCGCTGGCAGGGGAGGGTGGCTGTGCCTGAGCCCTGGCCCTGGGCTTGTGGATGAGCCCCCCGGGCACGAGGGGCTGCGCCAGGCACAGGGGGTCCCTCCACAGCCCCCCCCCCCCCCGACTGCAGCCCCAGCCGGGAGCGGGTGGAGGGAGGGAGGGCAGAGGGAAAATAACCATTGACTGGGCAGAAACCACATTTCAGCTGGAGTTTTGCAAGCTGAAGTTTTTCAGAGCTTAACTGATCTGAATCTACAAATATTTGCAGAGCTGTCTCATTTGCGGTCCCCCCCTTTTTTAAAAAAAAAAAAAGAAAAAGAAATATTTGAGGAAGAAAAAGGGACCATCTGTTTGTGATTTGAGAGGATTTCGGCAGTGAAAGGCAGAGGTTGTTTAAGGACAGCGGCTCCGTTTAGGTCACCTTCCTCCTCCCAGGCTTCCCACAGCATCCCCCCTTGCCACCGGGGTCATCCCCAGCCCAGGACCACACGTGCCCTGGGACCAGAGGAGGAATTGGCCCTGGCTTCGGGGGGGGGGGTAGCCGTGCACTGCCCTGCACACAACCATGGGGAGCCTTCACTGCCAAGGTGGGGAGAAAAACAATAAAGGGACAAGCCGTGGCTGGAGCGCTGCCTTTATACACCTCAGCAAGGGAGGTGGGCTTGAAGGAAGGGAGCCCTCTGCCTGAGTGGATGCTGATTCTTTGTACGTATTTGCAAAATACGGCCTAAGACAAACGATATAACCTGAAATAAAATTTCTCAGCTCAGATGTGTAGGAGAAAATTAGCTATCCCTGTGACAGGAGGACAGGATCTTCTCATTAACGGGCTGCACCTTCAAGGCGAGGTGTCAACCCCCCCCCCCATCAGTGTCGAGGGGGGAACGAGGGAGCTGGTGGGAACCTCGCAGCAAGGCTGGCTCCCACCCCTGCTCTGCACAGGGCTCCCCCGGCAGACCTGGAAGCATTTAACTGGTTTCCATCAGAGGTCTATGGAAAACACCTGGGCACTGTGATTTATTTACAGGCCCCGTAAGCCGTGAAGAGGGGGCTCTGGTGCTGAGGGAGCAGTGGCAGGGTGGGGGCTGCAGGATGTGTGGGCCTGGGGCCAGCTCTGCACCCCCTGTGCTTCTGGGACCCTGCAGAAAAGGTAAGAAAATCCTAAAAAGGGAGGAGGGGGGAGGTATTTGCTCTACTACTGACCTTCTCCTGCAGCACGCAGCTTTTGGGTGTGAGAGCAGGTCTGCTCTGCAGGACTCCTCCTCTGGCCCTGGGGGGAGGCTGTTCTGCTCTGGCCCGGGAGGTGGAGGTTTGGGTCGGTGGGGATCGGGCTGTTTCACGTCATTCCAGGCAAGAAAAGCTGAGCAGCATTCTCCTTCACAATGTATTTCAAGAAAAAAATCTGTTTGCTTGGATAATTCTCCAATGAATTAGACTCGGTCCTGGCCTGTTAGAATCAACAGGATTCTTGTTATTTACCTTGGTGGTAACAAGCAGCGATAGAGAAGTTGTTGATCTTGAGAGTGTAACTCAATAAGAGACTGATACCTGGGTGGAAGACAGTTGCCTTAAACAGAAACTTTTAAGGAGTCTTATTACTGCAGTCAATTCTTGAGAAGGTGATTTCAGATAGCTGTAACTAATAAAACTAAAAATTCAGTGGTTTCAGGTGAGAAAAACATAAACCAAAGGCAGGCTGAGGTGGCTATATAAACACTACAATAAAACTTGCTTAAAAGCCCCAGAGAGAAAAATTTAGAGGTGAAAAAACAAGTATTCATGAAGTACTGGTGTGTTTCAGTGGAAACACTTCCAGAGACTCGCAGCAGCTGCTGCTTTAGGACTGAGCTAAATAAAGTTCGTATGGCTATGCGTTATTCTATAAAAAGTGAGGTTAATTATGCCTATATAAATCGAATTTGAGCTCTTTATTTACCTTTTAACTCAACTTCTTCGGCTAACCCGTCAAAAAGGTAGACCTCTCCACAATGAGGTTTTTATGCATTGTTGCCCCAACTTTGGGGCACCGGGGCACCCCGGGCAGCCCCGCACTCCTGCAGCACCCCCCGATTCACCCCTCCGCAGAGCCCTGCCCTCCCTGCCCTGCCCAGGAAGGAAAACCGAAGGGAGCCGGGTTCTGCCTGCCTGAAGGATTCTCCTGCACCCCCCAGCCCCTGTTGCTGGAGTGGGGGTGAGCTCTGGCTGGGCCCCTGCAGGTTGCAGGACCAGCGCTGCAGAGGCTGAATGCTCTTTTTTTAATCAGATTTTTTTTAAATTGTGCAAAGCGCTGACACGTTTCAAAGCTCCACTCGCTTGGCAAGGTTAATTCCCCCTCGTTGCTTTTCCGCAGCCTTTGCTAGAAATTTGTCCCCCCCGGGCACCCCCTGCCCATCCCTCACCGCGAGGCTTGAAGCAAACAGCTCCTGCGGGTGCAAGCCGTGGGGTGAAATGGGGCAAAAACCTCCACGGAGGGAGCCGGGGTCTGCAGCCCCAAACGCTCCAGGTGTTCCACCTGCCCTTGCTTTGGCTGCATCCACCACCCAGAGCGGGGAAAGGGGCTTTTCCACAAAGCAGCTTCTGTCCCAGGGCAGGCAAGCCGCAGCAGACCGGGGCTCAGGAGGCGTGCACAGCAACGTTGGTTATTTTTTCCCCGGGCCGCTCGTCTGCCCCGGCAGCCGTTGCGATGCCGGTAACGCCGGGGGCTCGCTGCCCGGGCTGAAAGGCTCTGCGTGCAGCTGTGTCGGTGCTGAGCCAGATGTTTCATTAGGGGCTTAGCAAATTCCTCCGGAGCCCCACAAGGGCGCTGAAGCATGGAAACTGTCAAAGACAGACGTTTTCTCTGCACATGAACTCAAAAAGCCAAATGAGACTCAGGCCAACTTAAAGACCAGTGAATAAAGGTCTCTTTTATAAGAGAAACCTACTAATGCTTTGCCCAGACGTTCCCTTGAGACTGCCTAAATAAATTTCCGTAGATTGACAAGGCTTGAAAAGCAACCCTTTTAGTGAAACAGGACTCAAAAGCTGTTCAACTGGAAGGCATCAGCCTTCTGGTTTTGCGGCTCTGAATTTACTCAGAAAAGAAAGATCATTTTTCAAATGCAAGGAAAACTTGTTGCAGCAATTTTTCTCTTCTGGTGATTTTACAGGGACCGAACAATCACATACTCCGGGGATCTCCAAATTAATAACATCGAGTCACCTTTAGTTAGTTACTCCGGATGACTTGACTGTGCCTAATGCTGAGGGCTTTCTCAAATTCCCTGGGGTTTGGGGTAAACCTTCCTGTGGCTGGAAGAGAGGGGAGTCATGACGAGCAGCTTCAGTAGCCCCACTGCGCTGGGGGAGAGGCGGGATGCCAGCCCCCCCAGGTTGCAGGAGAGCAGAGGGTGAAAGGAGTGGGAATTCACTGGGATCTCTCTGCGAGCGGTGTCAGTACAGCGGTTTCCTCGTGTTGGCACTGGGGCTGTGCTTAATGAAGTCCCTCCGTGTTCCTGAGCTCCCCGGCTCGCCCGTAGCTGTTCCCTAGTTGCTGCGTGCCGGAGCTGCTAACTCCGTCGTGCTTGTCCCCCTCGGGATGCGCCGCGCGGTCCAAGCCACGGGGTGAGAAGCTGAGGGGAAGGGAAGCGGCGGCAGGTCGGGGTGGGGACACGGCGCTGGCTGCCTCCCTCCCCACCGCGCTCGCGGAGCCCGTGGTGGCCAAGGGCCCTGTTGGGTCGTGCCCGGGTTTGTGCCCCCCCCAACACACACACCCTGCTCTAGTCCCCCCGGGGGGACATCGCCCCCCGTGGGTGCAGAGCCTTCGTGCCCCCGCGCGGGGCGATGAGGTGTTTTCCCATGGCACAGACTCAGCCGCCGGCTCCGGGCTGGTCTCCAGCGCTTTAGTGCTGGAGAAGGGCCGTGCAGGGACCCCCACCCAGCTGTGGGACCCCCAGCAGCACGGGGAGGCTCTTCCTCCCCCCCCCCCCCAGCGATAGGCAGCGTCTCAGCAGTCAGTAGCACAGGGAATATGATTTGGGGTTGTGTTTGTCTCGTGGAGCTGGAGCTACGAGGGACTGCTCTATTCCTATGTGCCAGCCTATATTTTAGGTCCCCCAGAAAACCACCACCCTCCTGTGTTCCTGCTTTACACAGCATCGGTAATCCCAGGAGATCGGCGCTGTTCGGTGATTCGGTTTTCCATCTTTGAAGCAACAACCACGTTGTGGTTTGTTTTGCCCTGGGGAGGAACCGCTTGCTTTCAGCAGCACCATCCTATGGAGTGCCGGCGTCCAGCACGTGGCAACCCGCTTTGGTCACTGGACCCAAAGAACCTGCAAATGCTGGAGAAAGGGAGAGTTGCCCAGTAAAGGGGGAGAGCCTGGAGAGAAAAATAACCCTTCTCGAACAGTCTACCTCAACCAGAATGGCTCCAAGTTTCGTGCCAAGTTTAATTTGCCTGCCTGTGGCACAGTGTAAAGGCGGAAGCGTGCCCGTCCCCCTGAGCGCCTGCGGGGTCGGTCAGCAGCGCTCTGCGTGGGATTTGGAGACGACCGAGTTTAATGTTGGCTCGAGGAGTCAAAACCAACACGGCACGAGCAGGAGCTGATGCCCTCGAGGCCGGTCAGCAAGTGCATCCCTCGTTCGCCTCCGTCGCTCTCAGGAGGAAGGGCCCCAGCGTTCATCCCACGGGAGCGCTGGCTGGCTGCGCCCGTGCCCCCCCCTGCCCCGCCGGGGCTGCTGGCGTGCCCAGGCTGTGAGAAAACCCTCCTCTGCTCCCCCCCCCCCCCGGACTCGGGCCCAGGCTGCTTCTCTCTGGGCAAACAAGGATGTTCAGCCTGATTTCACGCCGCCATCACCACGACTAACCCACCGTGAGCGCCACTTTCTGCCTTTTCCATAGCGATTTAATGCGGGAAATGAAAGACTAAATTGCAAAGGTTAACAGTTGGTGGCCTTCCCTACCCTCAGTGCAAACAAGCGCTGCCCGAGGACCAGTAATACCCCATGAATATTCAGAGCACAGCTACCAGCAACCTCAGGCTCCTTCTTTATTTTTGAGAGGGAAAAAAAAAAAAAAAAAAAAAAAAAACGGTATTTGCAGAGTTGCTTTCCTAATATTTTGGATGATCAGCTTAATTGTTTTTCTCCACAGCCCTTAAGCGGGTCTGCTCCTGCAGCTATTACTCAGGCATTACTTCCGCAGATATTAATGTGTATTTTGTTTAAATACCAAGTGCCAATGTCAAGCCCTAAGCCCTTTGCTGCTTGAGGAGTAGGAGGAAATCCAGGCAGTGTCTCACAGGCTGGCAAGGACTGGGGCACAGCCAGGGCATTTATCTAAACTAAGAAATGCTGGTTATATTTTAACACTGTCTAAATATTAACACTGCCCGAAGCATGTGGAGGTGTTACCTTGACAAATCAGCATCCGGGACACCAGCGTCATGGCCAGATGGGAGATCTCTAAGACACCTCTTTAAATGCTACGCTTGGCCATAAACTATCCAAGAGAAAAGACTGGGAGCAAGCAGGGAGGAAAGCCCCTGTGACAACGGATGCCTTCAGGAGGCTCCTTCGGAGGGCTTCCATTGCGACACCTCTAAAATCACTGCTGCCCCCGTGTCCTCCGGCTCCGAGACCGGGCGAGCTCCTTCCCGGGGCCGCGGCAGAGCTGCGCTGGCCACAGCTCAGCGCTCGGCACCCGCCTCCCACAAGAATTCTTTTTCAGAGCCACACTAAGTATTTCCTGTTGATCCTGGTTTGCTCTAGGTGACGTTGGCGGGTTTTTTTTTGTTACTGCTTGCATGTTGAAAAATGTGAATTTCTGTCACTTAGCGACATTTACCCGCTTTTTCAGGGGCTTTACATGGGAGATTGAGTACTCCAGAGGGGTTTATTGTTCTGCCAGCAGCTGATGGCCGGGGTGCCCAGTGTCATCAGAGGGGCATCAGCCAAGGCTCCAGGTTGCCCTTGGCAGCCTGACCCCCCGCTCCCCCCAGCTCACTGGGCTTGTTTGCGGCCCCTCGAGCCTGGGGGTCCCAGCTCTTGCTGCTGGAGCCTGGCTTGGGGTGGGATGCTAATAGCACAGTTGGGCTCGCTTGCTCCAGACAGGTCTGCGTTATTAAATGCAGCTGGGAGGGAAGCTGGCAGGGGGAATCCGAAGCTTGGATTTGGTTTTTTTTTTTTTTTTTTTTGGAAGCGCTTCCATCCCCTGCCAGGTTTCCAGCCACTGCTGTTCCTTCAAGCCGCCCAGGTCGCCTGCTGCCTTCCCAAAAACCCCGAGCAGGGGCTTCCCCCACTGCAGCCCCACGCGGGAGCTGCCCTGCCCACAGACCTGCTCTCGCTCCGTTTGCTTCTCCGCCAGCCTGGCATCCCAGCCGGCTGCTCCGGGGCTGGATCCTGGGAGCAGCTTTCCCCCTCCCCAGGCGCTGCCCACCCACCTGCAGACCCCCCCCCACCCCGGCTCATGGCCATGTGCGTGGCCCCGGGGTGCAGCTTCGCCTCAATAAATCACATCAGGTTAAGGCAAAGAGACACCGAGAGCGGGCCCTCTCGCTTCCCCTTGGCCGCCCTGCTGCCCAGGGAAATGCCAACGCTCTCGGTAAAGCTCGGTCACATCAGCAACTTGGCACATCCCCGCTAAATACGGATAAAGAGGGAATAATCCAACCCCGAGGAGAGGCCACCCCTGGTGATTTTGGAAGCCACCCCAGCTCCAGCCTGGGTGACCACCTTTGCCCTCCTCGGCATGGCAGGGATGTGCTCATTGAGGCGCACCAGCCAAAAGTAAAGCCTTTTGATTTTTTTGGGTACAAACTGAAAAAAATTGTAAATATCCTTTAAGACCTTTTTTTTTTTTTTTTTTTCCCCCTCCAAAAAGGACAAAAGTTTCGACAAACCAAATCCTAGTGTTTACAGTTGAAAGCAACCAGCAGGGAAACTGCGTCTTTTGCTTTGTTTAGAATATACAAGAACTTCCTTGACTATGGGGCACCATATTTAAACCATCGAAGTTCAACAAATGGTACCGTGCTTTCTGCGGAGCGTGGCACACGCCACGCACAAGCTGCGTGGGCTGGCACCAGCTCCCCCCCCCCCCCCCCGGTGTGCGGGGCTGTGCGCCTGGGGTGCAGCCAGTGCTCGCTCCCCTGCAGCCTCTCGGTACTGACACGGCCGGGCCCTGGTGCTTGGGGTTTGAACCGCCCAGCCCGTAACACTGTGACACAGACGTTTGTTTGGGGCAGGATGTAAAGCTGCTCTTAAAGGGGAACCTCTGCTTGGTACCTATGGAAGTCAAGTCGGTTTTGTTTTCTTTCGCTTTTTCTGGAAATCCTGTCCTTTTATCTTTCGTACTCTATGGGCAGTTTGAATGTAATTGATCTATCTGAGGCTGCAGCCTGCTCTTAAATCTTCAAGAGGAAACTTTTCTTACCTTTTATATTAATTTTCCTTTGATCTGGCTTTAAACTCTTCAGCAAGGCATGGCATTTGGATTTTGCATCGGATTTCTAGTTGTCATACCCAGTCAATAGTCCCTCGTGTGACTTGCGTCTAGGCTTTGAAAAAGCATGAAAGTGTCCTTTGATTAAGCTCATTGGGTCACATTCCTCTGTGGAAACTTGCTGCAGCCAGTTGAGTAGCGGCAGGGAAAATCTGGCCCGCTCTGCCTGGAGTGAAGAATTTTGGCATCGGGTTTTGGAGGCTGAGTAACAGCCTGGAGGAAGAGTCTGGGCTGTTGCAAGCACAAGTCCTGGAGAGATGGAGACTGTAGTCAACACTCTTCATGGCAAAGCACATATGATTCAGGGAAGAATATCTATTTACAGCACCAGAAGATTTGCTCCAGGATCTTTCACCAAAAGAAAGCCAGGATTATTCAAGGGTTTTCCTACAAATGTTGTTGCCTGGTGAAAGAAAAAGTAATCTCTTCTTTTTTTTTTTTTTTTTTTTGATCATGACAAATTTTGAAGTATCAGTAGCTTCTGTAAAACTCTAAAGCTACTTCTCGACCAATTTTGATGAAAATGTTGTATCAGGTAAAATGTGTCTTCCCTGGAGTAGCTGCTCTTTATGGTTTCTTAGTCACCAAAAATGTGATTTAGAAAGGCTGCCATGAAAGTGAGTATTAATCTATTTATCCTCTTCCAAGAAGGAGTAAGCTTTTCATCAGAATTAAGTTCTCAGATCACCTTTGGTTCTTGATTTCACTTAGTTTGAGGCAAAAAAATAAACTCCAGGCAGAGGTAAATCAGGATCTGGAAAATTAGACAGTTCTAGCACGGAAGCGGATGGCTTTATGGATTTCAAACGCGGGGTCAGGCCAGGGGAGGGGATGGGTCCTGCTGTCCCGAGGCTCTGTGTGTCTGTCTGCACCTTGTCCCAGGCCCCCAGTGCAGCCAGCACCCCGGGGACTGGGCGCTCAGGTGGCCGAGGGGCAGAGCTCGAAACGTGGATCTGGCCGGCAGGTTGACGTTAAATACTTTGGACTGGGTTTGACCGCAATCAAATGTTTAGCCCGTACCATCTGTTTCCAACTAAGAGACAATGGGTTGGCAAAGCACCAGCCCCTTATGGAGGGGATCAAGGGATAAATCCGAAAACCCAAACCAGATGCATTTGGTTGTAACAGGAAGCCGCTGCATCGCTTTGGGCCTCCGATAAACTATATTTTCAAAGGGCTGACTATGGTCTCAGGCAACGAGCCTCTCGGTATGAAATGCTAATCGCAGACCCTGCAGAGAGCCCGCAGCCCGCTCCCGGCTGGCGGAAAGCGGAGCGTGCAACATCTGCACGGGACCACCAGCCCCTCGCTTGGTGGTTTAGTCTTATTGTTGTTTTGGCTGCTTCCAGGAAAAATTCGCACGAGGCGGCTGCAGGTAGCTTTTCCTGGGGCTTCTGCCCGAATCCCAGAACCCCCCCCGGCTCTGCCGGTGTCCCCAGCCGCCCCGCTCCAAGGCCACCCCAACCTCTGCAGGTGGCCTTCCTGGCACCGGGGGTCCCGGCTCGCCCGTGGGTCCTCGCGGGGGCACGGGATGTTACAGGGATGACGCTGGAAGAGCTCGCCGGCATCCTCTCGCCTCCTCTTGCCCTTCACCAGAGCTTTAGGGCTGTGCTCGGTGTTCGCATGCCGGTGCCTCCTCCTGCAAGCAGTGCTGCTGCTTTCCCGCGCACGGCTGGAACGCTGGTTCTTTGAAGCTTTTCCCCGGCCTCCCAGCTGCCACCCAGGGCCGCACACAAATTCTGAGCATACACGCAGAGGCCAACCATCCCCTCAGTGGGTGCAAAGCGACCCGCATCTGCACGGGAGGCACTAGGAAGAGGAGAGGTTGCATGTCGTTATCACAAAAAAAAAAAAAAAAAAACAAAAAAAAAAAAAACAAAACAAAACAGAAAGAGTGGTGGGAGAGCATGGCCGGCCCCAGCCCCTCCACCCCGAGCCTGGAGGGCTGCCTTTGGCCAGGATGGAGTTTTTGGAGGCTGCCAAGGGGAAATCAGTGTGCCCTGGGCTTCGGTGCCGGGTCTGAGCCCGGCTGGCAGGGCTCGGCTCTCGTGCAAACGCGCTGCGGGCAACCGCAGCAAACCCGGCGCCGTTTCGGGGTCGGCTTTGCTGCAGGCTCTGGGCACCACGGCCACGCTCCCGCTTGCCCCGCGTTTCATCAGGTGTCACCGTTTCGTGCAGCTTGTCCTCCGAGCCTGGCTCGAGCGTAACGGTGTGCGGTTGCTGCTCTTACGCTCCCCCCAAGAACCAACCCTGCGACCGCCCAGCCCAGCCGTTAACAGCAATTCCAGGGCTCCAGGTAACTTCCAGCTGGATTTCAGCTTTCTCGTGTTTCACCGCAATTTTTAATGTCTGCTGAGCAAATGTCCGTAATAGCGATGAAAGAAATTTTTTTAGGATTTACTGCATAAAACAGAATTTGCGACCTGACAAGGCCTGCTCCAGGGGCAGGTTCCTCATTTTGCACTAACTTTAAAGGTGTGCTGTTACCCTCCGTGCCTCCGCGGGTGAGTGCAATCCCTGTGTTTCCTTTGTTCTATTTGCTTTAGTGCTGAAAGGAGGTCTTTTCCTTCCAGTGGGTCAGCACAGAATAGACATTTTTATTATTATTTCATACCGCTCATAAATCTTTCCCTGGTAATGTCAGCAGGCGCACAAGCCCCGTCTGACAGCGGTGGTGAAGCATCCCTGAGATCCCTGGAGGGAGCAGAGGGAACCGCAGGGTGGGACACCACCACGGGGACCACCATGGCACGTGGCCGGTGGCTTGCCACCACCTCTGTGGCCACACGTGTCAGACCCGGCCTCCCTGGCCACAGAAAACGGAGCTGGGCTTGCTAGATCGAAGGCACGGTGGTCCGAGCAGGTCTGAGCCACCCCTGGCCTGGTGGGAGCAGCACCCTGGGTGCTCCCACCCGATTTTGGGTGCTCCCAGTGCCCCGGGTGCTCCCAGTGCCCTGGGTGTTCCCAGTCCCGGGTGCTCCCAATTTCAGGTGCTCCCAGTCCTGGGTGCTCCTGATTTTGGGTGTTCCCAGTCCCGGGTGCTCCCAGTGCCCTGGGCGCTCCCAGCCCTGCGCAGCCCCAGCAGCATCCCCCTCCCCAGGGGCCGTGGGTGGGTGCTGAGGTGGGGTCTGCGCCCCTGGGCCAGCACCGCGGCCAGGTGGTTCAGCTGGGGAAAAGCCGGAGGAGAACTGGAAAGGAGGAGAACAAGCAGAAAACCCCCGTAAAAATAAATCGCTGACAGTAAACTACGTATCCTGGCACTGCATTTAACTGCAGCTGGAAGCAAAATTCCAGTTAGTTTTGAAGTATCAAATATAAAGTGACGCGTGTGAGCCCAAATCACAGCTCTGTGGGAGAGATCCTGATTCTGGGAAAACAAATTTCAAAAAGTTAAGAAAGAAATGCAGTTGAAACACTTCAATTAACTGAAGCGATCATATTTTCTCAAATTTGTCTTGGAGCCTCCCTAGATTTTCCTTCTTAATCCCAAAATGAAATTCAATTTATTTCATGTGTTCTTAGTGCCTGAACCAATTAATGTATTTTCTTGTCCTTAAAAACATACTCATTTATGATAGTGAGTCCTGTAACTAATTCATGGTAATTTTGAACCCAAGAACTACACAAAATAAGGAGTTAGAAACACTTGCTTGTCTGGGAAAGCAAGGAGCTCCACAGACAATCACACAACCTCTTTTGAGCTGCTGCCCAATTACTAATTACTCTTCTGTTGCAAGGGCAGCCCAGAAAGAGCAAAAATAACAGAGAGCAAAAGATAACATCGCTCCTCTGCTAGGCTGTGCTTTGACAACGATAAGACTGTGCAAGCTCCCAGCTACGGCTCAGGCGGATAAACATGTCATCTGTCTGGAGAAATGGAGTAACGTGGGGGGGGAAAAAAAAAAAAAAAGGAAAAAAGCAAAAGGTCTTTCGTTAGTTACAGAATGTGTCTAATTAGTGTTTTCCTTGTCCAATATTAAACATCTGATCCTGCTGTCGCTTCCCCCGGGTTCAGCCGGTGCGGCGGAGGAGGCTGTGTGGCGGTGGGGGCTCTGTGGGGGACGGTCCCGGGGGGGAGCTGGGCTGGGCTCACCGCTCCCCCAGCCTGCGACCAGGGACAGCCCGGCTGCGGGGCTCGGGGTGCCCCGGGGGGATCCCCCCGGCCAGGGGAACCCCGTCCCATCCGTTTGGTGCCCGGATCGGCGCCGAGCATCTGTAGCATCTCCTTCGGCACAGAGCGCGCTGCGGGGCGCCGCGCCTTGCTTTGAGCAGGGACCCAGAGCCAAACCCAGCCCCAGCTCCCAGTCCCAGCTCCCAGTCCCCCCCCTTCCCAGCCCCAGCTCTCTGTCCCCCCCCTCCAGTCCCAGCTCCCAGTCCCCCCACCCAAGCTCCCAGTCCCCCCCCTCCAGCCCCAGCTCCCAGCCCCAGCTCTCTGTCCCCACCTCCAGTCCCAGCTCCCAGTCCCCCCACCCCAGCTCCCAGTCTCCCCCCCCCCCCCCCCCCCAGCTCCCAGCCCCAGCTCTTTGTCCCCCCCCCCCTCCAGCCCCAGCTCCCAGTCCCCCAGAGGTGCCTCCTTGGGGGGGGAGATGACAGCAGGCTCTCCTGTGCTGCCCCTTGCATTCACTTCTAAGGGCTTTTTTCCCTTCCCTCTGTGCCGGGGAGAGGTGTTTCCTTCTTTTTCATAGAGCGGGGCGAGCGTGGCTAGCTGATGGCTTCACCGTCTGAGCTCTTCCATGTCAGAAATAGATCCAAGAAGTCAAGGGGACTCCAGCACCCACGGAGTTACCGAAGGGATTACCACAGTTCTTGCTGCTGCTTCATGAATATTGCCTCAAATATGGGGTTTTTTTAGGTTTTTCTTCTCTCTACATCCTTCATTATCAATAGACAGAACAGCTTACGCTGGAAAATGTGCTTTATCTTCTTTGTTGTCTCCCTGCAGGGTCCTGTTTGTGCTCTGGTGGCAGGGACGTGGAGAGGTGCCCAGAGGAGCCCCCCAGGCACCTGCATCAGCCCCCACACCCCCCACCCGAAAGCTGACCCCAAGGTTTCCCCCTGGGATGCCTCCCCGAGCCATTTCATCACCCACAAGGTACGTGGCACCGAAAAATAGGGTGCCCTGAGGTGGTGGGAGTGAAGGAGCATCCATGAGGGCTGGGCACCCCGACTGATCAGTCCCGGCCGGTGGTGATGGACATCCCAAACTGAACAGCCCTCAGCCATCTTACTGTCAGAAGTACCAGCAGCACAAGCTGACAAAACCACTTCTTGTAATAAAATGACTCAGATTAATTCTTAAATGTAGCAAAGTAACTTGGTTTATCTCTTAGGAGTCATTAATATGCAAGTTTTGTTTTGTTTGGGTTTATGCAATCAGGAAATATCCCTTACCCAGAAATATCCCACTTCATCTGTTTTTTTTTTTCAAAATTAATCTTCTTTTTATTTCTAATTAGCTCTTGGCACAGGATTTTTTTTATTTTTTTTTTTTTTATGGTGGGTTTCAGCCAAAAAGAGATTTATAGAGTTGGGCTGTGAATTTCTGACGTGGCAAGAAGAAAGTTCCAGAGTAGGGAAAGAAGTTGTCCCGAGACATCCCAGGGGAATAAAACCAGTTGTCCCCTGGTGGGACTGCCAGGAGGTAGAACCGGGAGCACCAGCACGGGGCACGGCCCCGGTGCCTGCGAACACGCCACGGCAGGGCTTTGGTAGCAGTTTCTTCACCTGTCTCAGCGGGAGAACGTCTCTTTCCCCGCGGTAAATAATTGACAGTGAAGACCCTGGTCTCATCATCACGCGTTTGTCGGGACCGGTGTTGCCCTTCCAGCCAGCGCGGCCGCTGCGCAGTCACGGGCTGCGACGCCTTGGGAGTGGGGCAGCAGCAGCAAATCTCTGCGGGCGATCTCCGACGGGGCTGGAAACGGTCCGACGTGAGGATTGTTCGGTCGCTAGCGGAGTTTGGGGGGAGCAGGATTTAGAGCAGAAGCCTTCGTGTAAGCTGTGAAGCTGGTTCATTGTTATTCTGAAGGGCAAAAGATGTCTGGCGTGTACCAGAGGAAATAGCACCTCTAATTTAGCGCAGCGCTGCCACCGATTTACTCGGCCTCGTCACCAGTAGATATCACCGCCAGCTCGGCCGGAGCCACGGGGCAGGGAGAGGAAAACCACTGACGTGGCAAAAAATTGACCCTCTGTGTCCCGGGCTCAGGGCCCCGCTGTCCCCAGGTCCCCGCCGGAGGGGACGCCGGCCCCGCGGCTCCTTCTGCCGCTGCGCGGGGGCTCGCCGGGGCAAGAGCTGCTTCAATCCGCTGCTCGGGGGGTGAGGTCACCGGAACCGCGGAGAGGAAAAGGCCAAATAAGGCAGCATTTCAGTGAAAATATGTCCTGAAATGGGAGTTTGACTGATGATTAACAAGCGCAAAACATGGATATGATATTACCATGTTGAGAGGGCAAAGAGCCCCGCGCAGCCTCAGATGCTGGAAAAAACCCTTCAGGACCTGGAAAGATGAGGGAAAAGCAGCCTAATTCAGAGCAGTTTTCTCCACAAAAGCAGGCTGTGTCAGGAGGTCAGTATGTGAAGAATCTCAGGGCTAAGATAGATGGACAGATCAATGCAGTGAGAATTTTTTTTTTTTTTCCTGGGAAGATACTGTTTTTTGAGGAGTTTCTTCAGTGTGCTTTTGGCTTTTCAATGTAAAGCAATGAACCTGCTCTAGGGGGATAGCAGAAATGTTATTTTAAAGGTGCTAGAAGCAAAAACACGTGGAGGAAGCTAAACTGGGCTGAAGAAGTGGGGAAGGGGAGCACACAGCTCCTTCCCCCAGACCCCACGCTCCTGCCTGCAGCTCCCAGGCTTGGAGCAGGCATCGGTGGCCCTGGGGGTCGCAGGGGATCTGGTGGGAAGCTGGTAGGCTTCGGTGCAAGCCTTCATCCCCCCTGGCAGGGAGGAGGTGTTTGGGTTACTGGGAGGTTGGAGCTGTGGAGGATGGAGGGAGAGGGGCTGCGGGGGGACCCCAGCCAAACCCACCGGGAACCCATCCTGTCCTCTGAGATGCTGCACTCCCCCCGCCACCAAGAACAGGAGAGGATGAGCTGACAGCACGGTTACTGAGACCAATTTATTGTATTTATTGGATGAAATTGCACTTAGGGGCTGTTGTGTCAAAAGATTGAACTTGTTTTATAAACCCTCAAAGACTCAGGGGGCGGTGGGAAGCTTTGTACTCGCCCAGCAGAGTTTGCTCCTTGGGTCGCAGATGCGGCCCCCACCAAGACGTTACTCAAGCACGTGCTGCAGCGCCTGAAACAACGGTCAATTCGCGCAAACCTGGAGCTGTGCTCAAGCTGCAGCCTGCCTTTGTGGGATTTGTCACCCCGGGCACGCAGGCTCGGTGTGCTCAGGAGCAGGCCGGATGAATTCCCAGGCAGCAAGTCAATAAAGAGAAATTAAAGAGCTAGCCAAGGCCCCCGAGCATCCCTCGTTATGGTGCTGGGGGCCACGAGGGGAAGAGGTGGCAGAAAATGGCCCCGCTCAGGTGCTGTCCCCGAACAGCATCTCTGACAGCCCAGCCAGGCCAGGTTCCCCTGCTCCCACCCTGCAAGGCCATACAAAGCTTTGCTTTCCTTAAAACACAGGATAAGGATTTCGGCATCGTCAAGTCTCTCTCCTCGTTCCCATGCAGCAGTAATAATAAACATAGTAGTGCAGTTATTAATAACAGTAATGACCAGCCCACTCTGCTGGTGAGGACATCGGAGCTGGAGGCAGGCGGGCGGCGGCGCGGAGCTCTGCTTCCCTTCGCCCCGGCGCAGGCAAGCCATCGCCCCAGGAATTTTATAGTTTCCTGTGAAAGAGGTCCTGCTCATTCATCAGGCATTGAAAAGTGTGCTCAAGCCAAGAATGTATTTATTTTTGATCTAAATATAGTCCAAGTTCTATTAAAACAAAAAAAAAAAAAAAAAAAAAAACACACCAGGAATGGCAGGACTCCCGGGCCAAGGCTGTCCCGGGGGGAGGTGGCGCTGGGTGTTGGTCCCTCGTTCCCACATGTGCCTTCATCCAGGGATGCTCGTCCCTCAGAGGTTCCCCTGAGCCCCAGAATGCATTTATGTCCTGGGTTGACCCCCCCTCCCCTGCCACCAAAAAAAAAAAGCAAAACCCCACCACTCACTCAACCCAGGACAATTTATCAGCCCCGCGGTGCCCTAACCCCCCACCCCTGGCCCTGGGGGGGCTGGGACAGGGGCTAGCGCAGCCGTAGGGTGCCCAGCGGCCACCCCGGCGGGATTAGGGGGGGCTCTGCAGCAGGAACACCCCGCCTGGCCCTTCCCACCCGGGCGGCAGCAGCAGAGAGGATGAAGCTTATCTCGTGCTTCACAAATGACTCGGCGAGAGCGAAGTCGGGTTTGTATTTGTTTCTGACCAGCCACTAGCAACTGCTCAGTCCAGAAGGAATCCGGCCTGAAGGATTATTTAGGTTATTTGGATTGCTTCTAAAGTTTATCCAAACTGTCTGGCCCCTCTCTGTTGGTGGCTCAGAAGACAAACACCCTCCTTCCTTTCCTCTTTGCCGCGGTGGTGCTGGGTGGTCCCAGCCGGCGAGGTGCCCGCCGCGGGTGCGAGGGCCAGCCCTCCGCAGAGGACGGGCACCTGCCTGGGGGTGCCTGCCGGCTTTTCCCTGCTGCCCCCCATCACCTCAGCAGGGCATTGCCCCCACCATCACGGTCCCAGCCCCGCACCCCTCAGCACCCCTGCACCCCGTCCTCCCCGGCCAGCCCTGCCTACGGGAGCCACTTGCGCCCTCTGTGCCCTCTTCTGTTGTTCTTCCCCTCCACAATTTACCTCCTGCCTGTGCCCCGGCCCGTACCCATTTCTCTGCTGACGTGCAGCAGCCGGGGTCTCCCCACGGTTTTGTGGCCGAGCTGAGGCTGAAAAGGCTCTGGGGGTGCGGGAGCATCTCGCCCGGGTTCAACCCTTCAAACAAGACAAAGCCAAGCCCTGGCTGCGGCTGCGACAAGGCGCCCGCTGAGCCGCAGGCTTGGCTCCTCGGGTCATTTTTCAGCCTTACGCAGGTCAGGGACTTGTTTAACCTGAGTAAGGCCAGACTAAAACTGCATTAGATGCAACTGCCTGAACCAATCTGTCACTGCCAGGCAGGCAGCCTGCTGGGTTCATGTGCCGTGCTGGCCCGCTCCACTGCACCAGGCCAGAGAAAAATGAATATGTACTGCTATGTAAGGACACACATTGATATGTAAGTATATATACACGTGTGTGTATATGCATATATATATATGTGTATATATGGGAAAGAACATCTTTGCACATGCATCCTGCAGTGCTGCCTGGGGAAACCTGCTCTTACCTCCTTTCTGCTCTGGAGTCTTGAAGTGCTAAAGTGAAGGGATGCCCAAAAAAAATAATAAAAAAAAAAAATGACATCCTTATGGATTTTTAAAGCTTGAACAAACTTTTGTTAGAAACAGTTTGAGTGGTGTCCTGGGGCACAGCTATATGGGGATGCAGAGGGTAAAGAGCCAGGCCAGGCTTAGCCAGCAAAAAAAAAAAGAAAAAGAAAAAAAAAAAACAAAACACCCTTTTAAATCAGTGTTTTAAGGCAGTGGGTGTCAGTGCCTGTGTTCCCTTTGGCTGCAGGGCACTTGGTGGCCGTGGCAGAGCCCCCTCCAAACCCGGCGGGAGCATCGCTCAGGGCCAGAGGTGACACAGGGGGACATCACTGGGGGCCAGGGCTGACGGGGGGAGCACCGCTCGGGGCTGGAGGGGACACGGGGGAGCATCGCTCGGGGCTGGGACGGCAGCTGCTGCCTGTGTCTCTGCACCCCCCCCCAGCAAAATCAGGAAAGCTCCTTTCTCCCGTGCTCCCTCTCATCCTCTCTGCTTACACATGAGCAGAACCCACATGGTTTTTTCATTTTAGAACCAGCATTAGAAAACACTTCCTGCACAAAGTAATTTTCAACTCAGTTGTTTAAAATTGGTCAGCTGCTACACGTCTTTCCCCAGTCGTTTTTTTTTTCTCCTTGGGCTCACCCCTCACAATCCCCGTCTGAGCCGACATATGGGTCTTTATCTTTTAAAAATTTCCCAGCCCCTCGAGCTGTGTCCCTCCCACGCGGGTTTTGCTGTGATACCCTACAAACTCAGCGGTCACTCCAGTGCCTGCAGCAGTCTGCCAGTACCACCCAGGCGAAACCCCCCGGCAGGCCCCAAACAGCACAAGAACGATATAAAAAAAAAAAAAAACAAAATCACAGAGGAGGAGAAGAGGGTTGTTTGGTTTGTTTTTAAATATGAGTGTTGGTGTCTTTTTGTTTGCTTGAACATTTCTGAACTTTTTAGGGTCTGTTTACTTCGTCTCCTCAAGCTCCGTGCTGCAAACACAAGTATTTGCACTTAAATTAAATTAGCCTTAAACCCAAAGCGAGCCGAGGTTCCCCTGCAAGCTTTTCTGAGATAAATGCTGCAAGATAAAAAAGGGGAGGATGTGGCAGAACCGCCTCCCGCAGGCACTTGAGCCCATGCCCCTTGTCTGGATGAGGCCCCGGGAGCGGGTGCTGTCCCCAGGGGCAGAGCTTGTGTCCCCCCAGGGTCACCCCACGTCCTCCCCCCACAACCTCCTGCTCCCCCCACACTGCAGCCGCCCCAGGGCACCGCAAGAGCCTTTTATTTTTAGACAATAATGTTCGTATCGATACCACCACCTCTCAGATGGTATTACTGGGCATTTTAAAACAAAATCCTTTGAAGCTGGATTTGCTAATTGGATAGATTTTGAAGTATATCATTATAGATTATGTAGTAACTCAGGAAAACTGACAAATAAAACAGGGAAAGGCAGGCACCGGTCATAAACTGCAGAGCTGGACTGAAAACGTCCCTGTCAATGTGCATCACTTCAACGACGCAGCATCCCAAGGAGAAAGGAAACCATCCCCGGGGGGGATCTGTACCCAAAGGCCTGATCCTGCACCCAGCAGCAGGCCTGGCGCTGGCCCCGGCTCAGCGATACGAGCGGTTTGGGGGAAGGGGGGGGGTCGTGGTTTTCTCCCCCTTCTCCACCTCGCTGCAGCCGGCGTGGGGGGGCAAGGTGTGGGGCACCCCCCAGCCCTGCAGGAATTGTGCTTTTCTCCCAGCACCCTCCGAGGATGGCGCAGCCGCAGCAGCACCACAGGGGTAGTCCAGCACGGACACCTTATTTTTGACCCTGTAGCTGGAGTAGAGTTAAAACTTCCCTGAATACTGGCAGTGAACTTCTGTGATGGGGATTAGCTCAATAGTTTGAGGCTGGGAAAGGAAAAACTCCAACGAAATAAGCAGCTTGGGGCAGACGCTGTATCTCGCTTTAGACCAACATGTGTAAAGAGGAAAAACGCAACCGCTTTCAGCCACAAGCCCCGCAGGTCCGAGCGAGCTGCTGCTTTGTGAAGGGGCAAAGCAAATCTGACGGAGACCCGCCAGCCCATCACTACAGCCATCAAAAATTCCCCTAGCCGCAGGCAGCACGGAGTGAGCATGTTCTGCTCTTTGCAGACTCGACCTCCTTTGCTGCATTTGGAGCTCTTTAAGCTAATTCCTTACAGCCCTGTTTCCAGTCCACGGTGGGTTAGCGCACGCCGCCGGGCCACGCGCCGTGGAGGTCTGTGGGTGACGGCGTCCTCACCCCGGGATGGCAGGGTGCTGGTGGGGTCTGTGGGTGACGGTGGTTCCCCATCCTCACCCCGGGAAGGCAGGGTGTTGGTGGGGTCTGTGGGTGACGGCGGTTCCCCGTCCTCACCCCGGGAAGGCAGGGTGTTGGTGGGGTCTGTGGGTGACTGCAGTTCTCCGTCCTCACCCTGGGAAGGCAGGGTGTTGGTGGGGTCTGTGGGTGACGGCAGTTCCCCGTCCTCACCCCGGGATGTCAGGGTGTTGGTGGGGTCTGTGGGTGACGGCGTCCTCACCCCGGGATGGCAGGGTGTTGGTGGGGTCTGTGGGTGACGGCGGTTCCCCGTCCTCACCCCGGGATGTCAGGGTGTTGGTGGGGTCTGTGGGTGACGGCTGTTCCCCGTCCTCACCCCGGGATATCAGGGTGTTGGTGGGGTCTGTGGGTGGCAGCGGTTCCCTGTCCTCACCCCGGGATGTCAGGGTGCTGGTGGGGTCTGTGGGTGACGGCGGTTCCCCGTCCTCACCCCGGGATGTCAGGGTGCTGGTGGGGACCCACAGCCCCTGCCGGCACCTCAGCCCCGTCCCTCGCAGCAGCGGGCAGGGGTGCTGGCCCTGGGCTGCAGCACAGATTGCTGCGGGTTTAACCCCCGCTGCCCGGCTCCCTTCCCTGGCTGAGGGGGAAGGAGGGAAGCTGCTTTCATCTCCACTGATCTGGTGGTTATTATTCACGGCTGAATTACAGGAGAGAGGCTGGTGTCAGGGCTTCGGTGGCACCTTATCTCCTCATGGAGGGCCCAGCTTTGTTCCTTCTTTTTCTTTGCAGAACGAGTTTAGCAATCCCCCCCTTTTCCCTAACACCAAGTTTTGGTGAATTTCCCCCACCGCTCTCCCTGGGGACAGCCAGGACCCCTGCCAGCTCGAGCCCAGAACATCCCCCCAGCCCCTCCAGCAGCTCGGTGGGCTGGGAGCGGGAGGGGGTTCCACCCTGGGAACCGAGGGCAGGCCCCCACCCCGGCTCCCCCCTCTTGGTCCAGCCACATGCAAAATCTGTTTTAAATAAAGCTCAATGAGCCCCGCAAAGCCTGCCGGGCTCCAGCCCCTCTCCCCCCAGAGGTATTTACCTCCAACACCCGGCCAACGCCGTAAGAAACCACACCAGCGTCAGCCAAGAAGAGAAGAGATTCCCTCCCTCCTCCGCCAGCTTCTTCCAAAAGATGCCGATTATTAAGCGGAGGAACTTCAGCCAGCAGCAAGGAGAGGGGATGAAAAATCCAGCGGCGGGGAGAGCACCGGCAGAAGGGGTCCTGGCTCAGCGCAGACCCCGCGCCGTGCCGGGGGGCTTTCAGCACCCACTTTCCCACGGAGCGGGAGGAGCCTTTGGCGGGTGCGCAGCGAGCTAGTGAACAAACTGCCTTTGATGCTGAGAAGTGGGAATTATAGGCTGGAATGAAGTTGGAGGACAGAAATTTGCCAAAGTGCTGGTTTTGACAGGCCACATGGAAAATCAAACCATCTCCCTTTAAGTTTATTTTGGTCTTTCCGTTTACTCGTGTTTTCAATGTGAAACCTTCTCTTTCCTGTGGGTGAAAAGATAGTATGTTCTAGCTAAACTTTTGCATTTGCAATCACATTTATAATAGCAGCAACGGCGATTACAGCACTCTAGCGAGAATCAGATGGAGTGGAATCCTAATGTTTATTCAAAATTAGCTTCCAAGATTAAAATAGCGGTAATAAATAATGTTTGCCAGGGCTTTGAAAAGGTAAAAGGAACAATAATAACCACAGTCGCCTACATCTTTCAATAGGTGTCGGAAAAATTATTATCCTGGTATTTCACTAGATAATTAAGATTTCTTCGGTAATTACAATTTCTTTTTCGTTTGCTAAAGATCACCTCTAAATAAAAAATGAAATCGTTTCCTATTCTCGGCACCTTGTTGTGTCCGACCAAGCTGACGAGGCCGGCAGCAGCAGCAGCCCCGGGGGGGGCGCAGCAGGCGGGGGGACGCGCTGATGGGGGACGCGGGAGGACGAGGCGAGCGCCGGCTCGCTGCGAGGCCCCGGGGGGATCTCAGGGGTGGGGGGAGTGGGTGACGGGGCACAGCCGCGAGAAGGAAACCCCTCCCCGTGCCGAGGAGGGACCCTGGCTGTGCGGCACACGCCTGGGCGCGTAACGGAATAGATGCTGGGCTCGAAGGCCCAAAGGCATCCCCGTCCCGCCCCGGCGAGGCGTGGAGGTGGCCAGCCTAGGACCCTGCCTCCCCAGGCTGGGGTCAGCGCTGCCCGGGGAGCAGGGCAGCCCCGGGAGCGGCTGGTTTGGTTAAATCTAAATTAACTTTAACCAGCCTGGCAGGTTTGGTTGAGTCTGGCACTGGGTGACTCTGCCCCAACGGGACTCCCCGCCACCTTCTTCCATGTTTAAATTTGAAAGGCTTTTTTAAGCTTCTCTGTTTTCCCCCAGCATGTGGACAATTTACAGAATAAATACTGAGCTGGGGGGTGATGCAGAGCTAGTCAGGAATGCAGCTCCTGCTTGCACAGCCAGGAGTGATAGCCATTTATGTGAGAAGCCCACTGATTTCAATGCTCACAGGGCTTCAGAGCTACAGCATTCGCTGGAGAGTAAGTCAGATGCTAAAGCATCATTCAGATCCCAGAGGGATTCTGCAACACCAGATGCAAAGTCTTTGCTACAGATGTATGGCACTGAATAATAGTTCTCCGGAGGAAAGCTGGTCTGTGCTTGGATGGTGCCTATCTCCCTGTCTTGGTACATGACTAAAGTTTCGACAGGTTACTGCAAAACAACTAATAAATAATAAAAAGGCACAGTTAAATCCTCAGTCATTTGCATTCACATTTAAAAAAAAACAAAAAACAAAAAAACAAAAAACAATCAAGCTGGGGACTGAGCAGTACAGAAAAGGCATTGGCTGTAGGACAGGACATTTTCAGACAGTTTTGCCCCAGCCTTTTGCAGGTATGCGGAGATTCCCTCCGGCAGCCCGGTACCACGGCAGCTGGAGGACGAGACACGTCCAGCATTGATGAACATCCCGTTTAGGGGCCCTGCACCCGCAGATCCCCCCGGCAGCCCAGCAGCAGCACCTCTGCGCGGGATCCGGGCTGCCAAGCTGGCAGGATCGGTGCTGGCTGCGGGATTGGGGGGGGGGGGGGGGGGGGGGCTGGGGGAGCAGAGCTGCCATCCCATGCGCTGTCCCCGCAGAGCCGGCGGTGGCAAATGCACGAGGGTCAATGCGAAAAGCCCCGGGGACAGCCGTGCTGCGGGGTGTCTCGTGGTGGCTGCAGAGATGCAGAGGAGAGCCGCTCGGGTTGGGGGGGGGGGGCATTTCTGCAAATCTGGCAACGGCCACCAAAAGGGACCTGGGGTGGCTGAGCGCTGCCGGCTGCTGCGCTTCGTCAGGCGGAAAACCCAACGATATCAATCCCGAGGAAACCGGGGCGGCTCTGCCCGAGGGGCAGGAGCCCGGAGCCACCGCGGCCAGACCGCGCAGGTCACCCCCTCCCCGCGTCCCCCTGCTCCCGCCAAAGCGTTTCTGATCCTGGCCCCCCTCCCAGGAAGGGGCAAAGTCGCGACCTCCCAGGGGCTGCGGGTGGAAAAAGACTCAGTTTCGCCGGATTTCATAAGCCCATCGCTCCCTAAGCAATGTTGAAAAGGGAAAAGCTGTGGCCCGCGAGTGGGGCCTCGGCAGCTCTGCTGCAGGAGCGGGCACTGGATGTCCCCGTGTCCAGAGCAGCCCCTGGCCACCGCAACTGGAAGCTATTTCACACCCCCCCTCCTTCACAGCCGCTCCGGGAGGGAACCCCTCCGGCCCCGAGAGCCAACCTCACCACCACATTTTCATCTTTAAATACATTCTCTCCGCCGATTTTGCTGAGCAGCTCTCCTGGGAAGTTCAGATGATGCTCAGAAACAAATTCAAAGACATCGTTCTTCCTGCAAGAAAGAGGGAAAACAACTGGATGACCCAGGCTCTGGCTCTTTCTAAATGCCCGAGTAATGCTTGGATGCTCCCTCATTTCCGAGGACAATAGTCACGCCTGCCTAACCTCTGTGCCCTCCCACATGAGTTTCTTAATAACCTTGTATATGTAACAGCCATGGATGACTCTTGCATAAATAAGCCCAAAATCAGACCTTCATGGTGATCACCTTGCCTTACGGCTTTCAGAGCCTTCTGCACCTATTAACCCCTTGCTGCAGGAGAGGTCTTGCATTCCTTTTCCAAAGCCACAGCAGCTCTGCCAGGGAAGGATTTTGCTCTGTGACCTGCAGGACATGGGCATGGTCGGCGGCTGATGGTGGCCTCCAAAGGAGCTGAAGGTCGTGTCTGACAGAGCTGTGCTTGTCTGGGCTAGTGCAGCTCCGGGGCCCCCGCACCCCCCCCCAGGAGTCCCACCAGCGAGACAGGCACGGCTGGAGCAATTTCCAATCCTTCAGGATGGACGGAGATGGTGTTTTGAAAAATGCAGGTCTTCACACAAGGGCAATTGAAGGCATTTTGTGCAAAAACGGGAAAGTGCTCAGGAAGCACCCAGCAGGGCAGGTAATGGCTTTTTGCTGAACCTCACCAGCTAAGACCTTTTCAGCCCTATTTGCTCTCTCTGGCACTAGAGCTCCCAAACGGGACGTGCCAGGGCAACACCGCAGCCTTGCGCCGTCACGAAAGCCCCAGGAAAAGGAGCTCGGCCACTGCCCCAGCTCGCCCCTGGCTACCGGGGGCTTTGGGTCTGCCAGGCAGAGGCTCAGCCACTCCGTCTCCAGTCCTGACTTCTTGTGTGACCTTGGGCCATCCTTTACCTCTGTGAACCCACTGCAGCTCCCACCGCGGCCCGTGGACAAGACGATCCATTGCTAAGGACCAAAGCTGCCCCTCTGAGCCCCTGTTTCTGCCTGACCAGAAGCAATAAACACGCTCCCAGCCTCCCCTTAGGGAGCCCAGCTGAGCTCCCAAGCCTGGCAATAAAATAAGAAATAAAAGTAGCAGCTCTGAACTTCTACCCATGCTGCTTACCAGGTTACCGCCAGCTGCTTGAAAAGTTGGAGCTTTTTCTCTCCCTGACACGTCGCACAGGTCTTGCTGCCCCGGCCAGAACAGGTATTGCGCCTTTAGATCCAACAGAAAGGATTTTTTCTGCCCACTTTCAGAGGCCTGCAGACCCGAGGGTGATTTATTTCGGACTGTTTGTGCAGCTCAGCTGGGTCAGCAGCTACAGGAGTCGATGGCAGCAGATGCACCGCACATACGTCTTCCCCCGGTCTGTGACTCAAGGGATGTAACATATTTGCTGGGAAAAACAAGTGACTAATGCTAGCCTCAAATCTATTTGTAAATGTGGAATTAGTCAAAGAATGTATTTGTACATCTAATTAAGGATAATCACAATTTCCCCACACAACGGTCGGAAGGCGAGTGTCACTTTGAAGACGCTGCTGCCTGTGCTTCTAACAGATGCAGGAGGCATATGCTTATGCATGGAGCATTTTGATTGCATCAATGCAACACAGATTAGCAGCAGTTAACAACTGATTCATTAAGGCTCTTCAAGTCATCATTAGCCCCAGTGGATTCATGCTTTAAAATGACTGCCATGATTATGCACGATACCATCTCTGTTATTTTAAGCTTAATGGAGCCACATAAACAAAACAGTTTTAGAACAGTGCTTTCTCTTTTTTTGCCACTTAAAGATAATTTTTAAGCCTGTTAAGTTTCATGCTTGGCAAAAACAGAGGGTGGCAATCATAGTCGAGGCTGCGCTGGCCATGAAACCTGCCAAAGCCCAACCAAAGGGGGGGGACCGGAGAGTCCCCAGAGGGAACGGGACCGGAGAGCAGCCGGGAAGTTTGGTGCCGCCCGTCCCGCGCTGGGAGCCGAGCGGAGCCCTCCGGGACCCGGCGTGGGAGGCTGAGCATCGACCCGGAGACACTCGAAACCTCTTTCCTGCAGCAGCTCCTGAAGGCCTGGGAAAGTCTGCTTTCACCGCAAAACCCAAAGCTTTCTCCAGTTCCCCGGGGAAGCTGGGAAAGGTGACCGGCTCGTAACAGAAAGCTAAAAAATATGGAAGAAAGGCGAGCCAAAAAATTACTATTTTCCAAATGCTTAAGAGCTTCTCTCGCAAGTTTGGGATACCAGTCTGGCTTCTGAATGCTGAGGGTGGGCCACACAGACTGAATAACAGATGTTAGAATGAAAGATCATTCAAAAATCGGAGGGGGGAAAGGCTATTTCTAACCATTTGTTCCTGGAGAATAAAGCTACTGCTGTGCTGCTTTATCTGTTAGGCGATCTTCACGGTAGAAAATAAAAAAAGCACCCGGGCATGTAGAGCTCTGCACTGCAACCTCTGCCAGCAGCACGCCAGTGAAGTCATTTTGGCTCGAAGGGCTTTTTTGGCTCAAGCACACTGGATGAAGGGCTTGTTTTCCCCTACCAACTCCCCAGCCTTTTCCTCCTCCCGCCGCTGACCCCTTCCACCGAGCCAGCGGGGCCGGGAGGACTGGTTTGTACTACCCACAGCACCGCGTGAGTGAGCACGGAGTAAGGAGCCAAGCCGAGGGACGCGCAGCGGAGCCCATCGTACCTCCTGCGCCCTGCACCCGAGCAAAGCTGGCACCTCCCCTCCTGCTTCAGCCCCCGGCGGGACCCCCTGCGCGCGGCACACCTCGGCGGCAAACACACCGAAGAATTCAAAGAGGCGGTGACTGGGAGAATAAACTCACGTCAGGTTTATAAATCAAAAGCTTTCATGTGCGTTATCAAAATAATTGCTAACTCGGGCTTGCAGGGAAAGGCATATGCCAAGTACGTGTGTTGTAAGTGAAGTGTACAAAATAGCTCATCAATCGTGGCCCTGGATTAAGGAGCTGTTCCAGTCAAACTCACCAGTGATGGAAACTAGACACACAATCTAGGTTGAAATGCTTTTTTCCTTACACATGTGGGTTTTTTTCCACTGTTATTTATTCCTGTAGCTAGTAGTATACTTTTATTTAAGTATTCGCATTTAATCAGATTAACTTTAATTAAGCGGCAAATTTCTGCAATAACAATACATCTGTCGGCTGCCTGGGAATATCTGTGCAGAAGAACAAATAAAAAAGAGGAGGGCGGATTTGTCACTGTTCTCACATCCCTGGGTTAAACCTCCTCTCCCACGCAGAAACCCCGGAATCGGGACTGAGCACATCTGAAAGGCAGCAAGCGTTCTGCTGCCTTTCCCGCGTAGGATCTGACCTCTTTTCAACGGAGCAGAAGCAAATTCCCCTTCCCCTCTCCCCACCACAGCTCGCAGGCCATCGGCTGAGGACGGGGCAGGACATCTTTGCCACCTGGGCAGGATTTTGACAACCCCATTCGGCATCTCTGCAGGACCCGGGAACCTCCGCTGGAAATGGAGCGAACCCCCAGGGGCTTTGGGGGACGGCGGGGCAAAGGGGGAATAAACCAGAACACACCCTCAGATTTCCAGCCCTCGGGACAAGCACAGCACTAAGCTAGAACATCTGGGGTTTTGCAAACGAACCCCAGAATCAGAGGAAGAGGGAAGGCAGGCTGCCTGGCAGAGGGTTCCCAGCCCCTCACCCGGCCTGCCCCATGGCACAGCCCGCACTTGGACCGGCCGTGACCACGGCATCTGTGTCCTGAAATCAGAAGATTATTCATGCACAGAGCTGCCCAGGGACTTTGGATACCTCATATTATGCACAGGCACTCTTCCTGCATCTAAATTCAGTGATAAAATTCTGGTCCTAACGGGACAGAATCCGACACCGTAAAATTGTGCTGTACATCCATTAAAGGAGTCATAAATAATAATTATTTAACAAAGGGCAATGTCTATGTAGTGCTGGCAAAAGAAAGTAATTTTTTTTCTTTATTCATCATTTCACTTAAAAAGTAAAATAAATTGACCAGCTATAGAACTTGTCAAAAGCTAAATGGGAACTGTCATGCAAACAAATGTTCTGCTAACGGTGAAAAGAAATAAAATTAACAAAAGAGGAAAGATTATCCAATGCTGTTTCTTGAAAAGGCTGCAGCGAGCTTTGTCCTTAAACTTCTAGAGGAAGGAAACACCAGGAAGAAGGGATCTCTGGCTATCTTTCCTGAGGTTTAATGAGGAAAAACCCCAGAAAATGAGAACCGTAGCGAGGTGCCTGTCACTGTCCCAGGGAGCCGAGGGTCCCGGGGAAGGTGCCCGAGCCCCGAGGAGCCCATGGGCCGGGGAGGGGGAGCAGCCGGCGGCGAGCGCGGACTCATCCTGACCAGCGCTGAGCACGGCACCCAGCAGCACCGCGTCTGGCCCTGGGAGAGTGGGGGAGCCCCGACCTCCAGGTCCCAGGGGGGTGTCCCTGGGGGGGTCCGGCTGCTCCGGGCTCTGCAGGAGGGGCACGGTGTCTCACCCACCTTGCTGGAGGTGGTGCTCGGGTGCTGGCCGGCTCCTGGCGCTCCATCGCGTCCCCCTCCATCGCACCAGGGACCGACCCTCCGTGCTCCGTGCCACCCCCGGAGGTGCTGAGCATCCTCCCGCTGCCATGGCGCAGCCCCCCCCCCCCCCCCCCCCCAACCAGACGGTGCGGGCCCCTGGGATCAGCCATCACCCCAAAACCAGGGGCAGGGCTGCCCCGCACTCCTCAGCAGGCTGCTAAAGGGCTCGACTGCACCCGGGTGCCCATCACAGAGCTCGACAAGCACTCGGTGGGAGGCAGGGAGCCGAGGGCCTCCGCCCCCGGGGCATGCCACAAAACCTCCCCTAACACGAGCGACGCAAACTAAGCTTGTAAAGGAAAGCGTTTGGCCCCGGCTCCATGGGCCCCACAGCATGCAAATGGTCCCAAGGGATCAGACAAACCCCATGCATGTTAAGCCAGGCTCAGGTCATCTCCAGGAGCCACACGAGCCCTGGACGGCGAGCACGGACGCAGACCCCAGCCCCGAGGTGTGGGGCACGTCCCACGAGGGCTATTCCAGTGGGATGCAGGGCAGTCACTTACTGGTGAAGGGCTCAAACACCCGCTTGCTTAACCTCGGCTCACTGAACGTCTCCAGTCAATACTAGAGGAGAAAAATCACACGCTTCCCACAAGGACAACTTGCACAAAGCAGACATTTAAATTTGAACTGTGACTTGCTCATAATGGGTCTCGGGAGCATTCCCAGACTCTTCTGCCTCTGAGGGCAACTTGCGTAAGAAGAAACAGTTGGCACTTTCACAGCCAAAGGGCATTTTGCCATTATTTGGAGAATTCTAAGGCTTATTTTTTAGGGAAGGCCCAGGCGATGTTTGTGAGTAATCTGACGAGTCTCGGAAGTGGAACAGACGCTAGCATGAAGGAAGACCTGCCCCACGGTGCCTACCGCAGGGCACTCCCAGCGCCCCGCTGCTCAGCGCTCTGGCGTTACCCCCTCCAAGAAGGGCCAGAAAAGGGAGTGGGGGTGGGCACGGCAGCACTGTGCCCCACTGCGCCCCGGCGGCTGCCCCGCGCTGAACCCCCCGGTTCGGTCTGTGCATGAAGCACATCCCGTGCCCCCCCACCATGGCACCGGCAAGGTCCCCAGTGGTGTCATGGGCAGCACGGGGCCTCCCCTGCCAATGAGGATGGAGAAACATCATGAGAAAAGGTTAAAAAAAAAAAAAAAAAAGAAGCCCAAAAGCTGGTTCTGAGCTGCAGTTCCTCAAAAATCCTCATCAATCGCCTTTGTGAGTAAGAGAGAAAAACCTGCAGCAGCTGCCCGAGCCCCAGCCAGGTCCCTCTGTCCTCACTGTGACATCTGGCTGCCCGTTAGGTATTTTTTCATCTCTCTGGTTTAACACCTTTGGAAAGGATAGAAGTAAATGGTAACAGAGGGCGTAATGTCAGCGTTTGCTCCGTGGGAATATTCAGCGATGAATCCTTTCCCCAGAGCCCACGACACCCCCAGCCTCGGTGGCCGAGCGCGCTGGCGCGTGTTTGGTGACGACCCCCGGAGCACAGCGATGAGGAACCCCCGCTGTCAGCAGGGTGACCGCTGAGACTCAGAAAAGCCCCTCGAGTGACGAGCAAGGGTCCCACAGCCCCCGCCCCAGCTTGGCCGGGTACAGCCCTGGCACCGCCACCCCGGGACTCGCTGCTGTCCCCGAGCCCGCTGCCACCCAAAGGAGACTTAGCTCTTAATAAGTAATCCCTGAAATTTCACATTCCCTTTCTCTTTTTTTTTTTTTAACCCAATATTTGTTTCTCTAACAAGTGCTCACCAGGCATTGATCAAATTCATGTTTATCTGGTTTGGTCTGTGACTTTCCCCACCCTTGCAGGACTGTGTCTGGGAGATGCTCGGGCAGATCGTGGTCCTGCAGCCATCCTTTCCCCTCTCATTCAGGCTGAGCATCGCAATGCCACCAGCCACCCAGGCTGAACCCACGTGTAAATGAAGAAAACAAGCAGGAGCAGACTCCTGACATCCTGTACTACTTTGGATCAAATGTTGCTTCTTGAGCTGAGCTTGGTTTTTTCCTTTTCTCCACGTGCAAAGGAAAAAAAAAAATGTGTTTGGTTTGGTTTGGTTTGGGGTTTTCTTTTTAAATTCAAGATGAAAATCAGGAGAGAAACAAAGACAATGAGCAATACATAAAAGACAGAATAACCCAATCTATGAGAGAAGAACTAGCATGAAATCCATGTGAAACCTCGAGCACTGGGGCCCTGCCCCTGGGCAGTTGCTCTGGCCACTCTCAGGCTGAGGAGGTTTTATCAGCCCTGCCCGTGGGACGCTGCCTGTGGGGCAGGCAGCCCCGCTCCTCCAAATCCAGTTTTTTCCCCTGCCCCAAGGCTCTCCCAGGTGCACGTCAGCGCTGCTGGAGCCACAAAACCCCCGTCCTCCTTCCCCCCCACCTCGCTGCCCACCACGCCAGGACGATGCCAGCGCTGGCGATGCCGCGGGGGGCCGGTGTCTGCCTCCCCCAGCCCAGCCTTTTTGCCACCTCTGGGGCCCTGGGACCCCAGCCAGCATGGGGGGCTGAGGCAGGGGCTCCCCTCCCACCCCCCGCCGAGCTGCTTTCAGGAGAAGTGCATGAAGCACTTTGCTCCCCACTGCCGCTTACCTGTGCCGCAGGAACAGGGGGGCTGCTGCCCTGCTCCCCGGGCTGGCCCACCGGCTTCACTCCTACGGGAAAGGGCAGCCCTCCCCCCTTGGGGATTCACACCCCAGGCAGATTTTGCTTGCAGCTGCGGGACAATTCGGCTGTAGCAGCTACAGCCACTCCCCAGGGAGCAGTTTGCTCCCCACCCAACACCCCACACACCCCAGCCAGAAGTTGCCGCCGGTCCAGCTCATCCCCGCTGGGAGGGCTCCCAGGTGCGTCAGCCAGCCGTGCCCAGGCCTGTGCCCCCCATCCCCGACCCGCTGCTTTGCTCCGGGCAGGGCAGTGGTCCCAGCACCCCACTCAGCTCAGCTCTCGATGACTTTCCACTTAGAGAGAAGCACAGCCAGATGTCAGAGCCTATCGCTTTCCAAAACATCTGTCTGCAAGAGCAGCAGGCCAGGAGCAGCAGCTCGGGAGGTAAAAAGGTGACTGCAGGCTGGCTGGGCATGTCCCCATCGCAGTAGCTGTGGCGTACAAGCCTGATGGGACTGTCCCCCCTACCTGGCACCCCCTCGGGCCAGGCAGCTGCTCTTGCTTCCTTACTCCCAGAAGATTAAAGCTAGAGGAGAGCAAACTGTCTGAAAGAGAGTAGGTCAGCACCACGCACATACCTCTGCCCTGGACGATCCGCTCGCCATCCAGCTGTCCCAGGGGTGCAGAAGGTGCCAGGGGATGTCCCAGTTTCAGGTCCACGGTCACCTCTAGCCCCCGGACACATCACGAGTGAGGCTGCCTCGAGGCTGGACAGTGCATGGAGAGGCCATACAGATGTCCCAGGCCAACACGCAGTCGGAGGGTTTGCCGTCCCTCCCCAGCAGCTGGCTTTCCAGGAGCTCCGTCCCTGCGCTGAGGTGGAACAACACTGACACCCTGTGTAGGCGACAAAGCCCTGCAAGGTCCTCAGCTCCCTCCGTGGCCCGAGGACTGGGCGTTAGGAGCCCTGGGATGAGGAGCCTGGCTGGGGCAGCTGGCCCTGCACCCCACACAGGGGCATCCCTCGGCCGGGAGCGTCGTGGCCGGCCGGGACGGACGCCCAGGCCGGGCTGGGTTAAGCACACAGAGAGCAGAAAGGCTTTGGGGACATTCCAAAGAACCAAAGAGACGTGAGAACCTGCAGCTGAAGAGCTGACAGCTACACACATTTACATCTCTGACGGGACGGGAACACAGAGGTGAAGGTCAGCACCCCTCGGCTGCCCTGGGAACGTCCGTCCTCGCTTTGACCAGCAATGACTCTGCTCTTTAAGCAACAGCCTTTCTCTTTCTTTAATTCTGCTCGGGGGACATCAGTTGTTTGCTTCCTTCTTTACCACTCTAAAAATAACCACTGGTAGCAACTGGGCCTCCTGGTGCCTAACACAGAAACAGTGCTTTTTATTAAGCCTTTTATCCAGTGACCTTTCATATCGCAGCAGCTGATTCCGAAAATTCAGCCTGTGCAAGAAAAGAGCGTGCGGAGGAGCCAGGAAATGCCAGCCTGGCAACAACACAGCACAGAGGGAGGCTGAGGGTGATCATCCATCAACTTGATTTACTAGCCTTTTCTTCTGAGAGGATGCTCCTTTCTTCTGGGAAGCTAAATTAATCTCTTTGTTATTTCTTCCTATGAAAATAAGAAACTACATGCTCCGTTTTAAATGTCACATCCCTCGTGCAGGAGAAGACAGGGCTGCCCTTGAGCTGAAGGAGCACAGGTTTCCAAGTAATGGTGAGCGATAAGCACTATGGAGAACTTCCTTGTGAAAAATAAGTCGGTAAGATGCCTTCAGTGTGATTATCTCAGTCACATCTAGACCGAACAGAAACGTCTTCCTCTAGTGGTGGGTAGAGTATCTCAAACTATTTTGGATTCACTGGCCAACGAGTCGGCAAACAACGCGAGTCTGCTGGGGCTTCAGTCATGATAAACCTCCAGCTGATTCTTCCGTGGCCCAGGGTGGGAAATCGCATTGGAGAGGTGCCTTTCCTTCCCCCCGTGTTGGTGTGGCACTGCTGGTTGTTGGGTTTGGTGTTTTGCTATGGCCGCATGCAGTTGGGTACTCTCAAGGAATTAAGGACACACACCTATGATTGAAAAGGTTGTGAATTTTCTCATTCAGAAAATGCAGCGTTTACAAACCTCTAAGGACTGAAAGGACTTTGCCCACCTTCAGCGACGGCTCCCTTGTCTTCGGCTCACCCAGACTCGTGCAGCCCTGGGCGAGTGCCGTGCCTGAGCGTGCTGCAGAGATATTCCAGGAGCATGAACTCCTGGGTTCTTGTTTTGATTATTATATCACAACAAATCCCTGATTTTCATTCCAAAATATAATGGATTTCTCTACATGTTACCAAGGGAACCCGAATGCTTATTTTTAATGTGCAAATGTTAGACAAAAACCTCTTTAAAACAAAAGATGGAGATAAGAGTATAAGTACCAAATTCCAGTCCAGTGGAAATGGTTTAAATGACCAGGTTAAGTATATCCCAATTTTGGAGTAAACAAATCAACTGCACAGTTGTTGCTACAGTGATGTTGGAAATCACAATAGTCTACAAACATGAACACATAGCTCCATTTTAAAACAACAATAAGTCTGAGATAGACTTTGGCCAAAGCCAGGAAATTCAGAGCTGAGCCTGTTACTCATCCAATATTTCAGGTTTTGTTCTGTATTGTCAGGATCCAGCTCTAGTCACAGCCAAATAGCCAGAAAAACTCCACGGCGGAGGCGCGAGCTCCAGCCTCGGGCTCGAAGCTCCGTTTGCCAGGGCTCGCCTGAGCTGGCATCAAAACGTGCTTCTACCTTCAGTTGAAAATCAGGTTATCAGAGGTCTGACCCTTTTGCAAGCAAACAGGGCCGGGCTGGATGATTGCTAAAATATGACCAAGCCTCCGGGCAATTCTGTGCCCTGCTGTGTTCCTGCCCTTCCTGCACGGAGACACCAACAGCTTCGAGCATCTTCCAGCGGGATCCCTGTCCTCCAACAACCCCTGGGCCACTGCCACCTCTCCCTGCTGCAGCCAACTGCAACCGGGGAGGAGGAAAGCCAAGGAAAGACTCACCTGGGTGGAAGCCTCCGTTTGCTCTCCCAAAGCCCGCAGGGCACATCCACACTTAACACTTAAGTCCCTCGGGCGTCTAAAATTAGGCTTTTACGCATGTGCTTCCAACAGGCAGACGTGACAGCCGTATGCGCTCAGCCCCTGTTTCCCAACTGGAAGATCCCCTGGTGCCTCACCCAAGGGTGCTGCCTGCTAAGCGCCCGTCCCCCCGTGCCGGGGCTCAGCACCCCGCGGAGCGTGGCTGCTGCTCAGCTCCCGGGACGGCCGCAGTCGGCACGAACGCACCCCAGGACAGCAACCAGGGTTGGGCTCCTCCTTGCCGGAGCAGTAACCATGTTTTATCGTTTGGGGAAACCCCCTCTGCTGCGGAGGACGAGGCCCGGGCAGGTATAAGCCAAGGCCAAGCGCCGTTTCCCCACGCACCCCTCCAGGCAGCCCCTGGGGACAGCAGACACCACAGCTGGCAAACAGCAGCTGAGCAGGAGCCCATCGGTGTCAGCGGGACGACCCCCATTTTTGGTGCATTTAGGATTGGAACCAAAAGTCTGGGGAGTCTCAATCTCTGGCAAACCCTAGCAGATAACCTGCAGGGCTTGTCCCCCCCCCAGTCACTTCCCCTACAGCTCCACTATCTGGTGGGTCGGGCTGGATGCCAGCCCTCCACGCAGTACCTCCAGGACCACCAACTTTTCTTTTTTTTTTTCACCCCTCTGATTAAACAGAAACTTCCTGTAACATCATTATTTCTTCTTAAGCTAATCAAAGCTTTTCTCATCCATAAATTAAGGAACCTCAGAACTCAATTATTTTTCAGTAACATCAGTGACAGCAATATTTCACTGGAGGCCCACATAATTAGAGTTTCTTCAGGCACCATATTAACATCTAATGAAAAATATATAGTCAAGGGCATAAGATCAAAGCTCCATCATGACAGATATTTTGATTAAGCAGCATTTTCTTAAAAGATAACAAACCCCAGTTTAATCTCTAACCCGTGTCAGGCAGCTTATAGTGAACTCCAAGAATCCCACCTTAAAGACAAAAATAGGAACCAACCCAGGAGCAGAGATTCAGGGACTAAGTTCACACCTCTAAGGATTAAGTCCCTGTCCCGCTGGAATCGGTGGGTTTGTGTTGTGCCTAAAGGTGCAGCAACACCATCAGGTCACAGACAGCACAACCAACATGCCGACACTTCCCACCCCTTCCACAAACACCGACTGGACAAGTGCATCTGCTGACATTTGGTGGAAGAGAGTTCATTTCTGGAAACAGTTATTTTTAGCATATTACTTGAAAAAACAGTTTATGAATATCTTATTCAAAAAGCACAACTGCATAGAAATAGTAAAGAAACTTGTCAGCATGGCAGGCAATGTATTTCTTTCCGTTTTACTTGCTGTCTGCTTTCATTTCTTGTTCCACTTTCAAAGGCTAGGAGCAGAGATGGTCCCATCCCACCAGCCTCCTCTGGAATACATTGTTCTCTGCAAATTCTGTGCTCACAGCACCAAAACCCAGCCCCCGTGAGCCACTCCCCCCTGCCAAACAATGCAGAGGTTGGGAATTAATGAACTGATGTCAAAGCTGGACAAAGCAGAAGCTTGCCAGGAAGGAAAGTGCCAGGCTGGCTTCCCCAAGGGAAGCCCCACGGGAGAGGAAGATGTTCAGAAATCATGGAGACTGCACGTGGGACCAATTACGGCGGGAGAGGCATAAGGAGACTGAAGGATCTTTCGGGTCCCTGCGTGGTATGGTTGAAACCCAGTCGTGTGAGGCACAAGATCTATTCCCACAGGCTCAGCCGGGGGTCACGGCTCCGTCCCCTCTGCAGAGGGGGAGCTGACTGCGCGCAGGCACCTCTGGCCCTCACAGGAACATTCCACATGTTTCAAGTTCTTGCTGTGAGGTTTTTTTCCAGTATCTAGTATAATTATTAAACACCTGCTGCCTGCAGAGCAGGTACTAGAGGAGACATCAGCAGTGCTTCGTTCCGTGCCTTCCTTTTGTACGTGAGCCCCGTGCGTCACCGGAGCTGAGTCCCGGGGAGCACGATAGCTGTGCAATGAGCTAATGACAGCACAGCTGCTGAGTTATCCTCACCTGTCCCACCTTCCTCTTGGGTATCTCACCTCTGTGCTTTCTCCACTACCTCTCCCCAAACCCTTCCTCAGCCCATGAGCACCGGGAGGGAGCAGCGTGGTGTTGTAAAGCTTGTAAGCCCGTGACTATGGCCTCAGAAACCAGCAATCAAAAGGCTTTGGCCAGTTAGCTGATGATCATAAACTATGAGGAGAGCCTGTTTTCAAGAGCTATACCCACTCGCCAGATCTTAGGAGCCTCCCGTAGCCATCCTTGTAGTCAAAAGTCTGCTCTCCACTTGAATATCCTGAAGAGAAGGTTTGTGCACCAATACACTGGGCTGCCACACCGGCACCTCTGAGAACGTGATTTCCTCAGACTTTGCTGCGGTTTTCATCAAAAGGTTCAACTTCTGACCCAACATCACGGTCTGCAAAAGCCAGAGCTTTCACTCCAAAGTATTTCTGTGCATGGGCTCTGACAGGGGGAGAGGGGTTTGCCTCCCCACAGGGATTTGTCAAACCCAACTGCTGCCTGAGTAACTCAGTGCTGCGGGGCCGTGACTGCCGTTAGCAGCACACTGGGGTACTGCCAGCTGGGGAGAGGCACCCCTTTGGTCCAGGATTTAGCTCCAAATGCAAAAAGAGTTGAAAGCCCCAGTGGAAAGCACCACGTAAGGAGCAGAGAGCCCTGTTTTGGCAAGGGCAGAGCTAACGAGCTAACGAGGTCAAGCTGAGCACAGCCACAGCCACTCATTTCTGGAGGCAGCTGTGGCCACCGCGGCCTCACCAGACGAAGCTGCTGATCCACCACGGCAGCACCTGGAGGAGCTGCTGCCCCTCCAGCTCCTCCCAAATCAAACTGTGCAGCTAGCCATGACAGCATGGCTTGCTTTATTTTCTCTCTTTTTTTTTTTTTTTTTTTTTTTTTTTTCTTCTTTAGAGCTTAAATCAATAGCTTAAGCATCCGAAACACACTCAAGGCTCCAACTGCACCATGCTACTTGCAAGATTGGAGCCTTGTTGCATCTACTGGGGCTTCAGAGCCCACAGACCCAGCAGGGAAGTTTCACAGTGGTTATTAACACCAGATTATCCTTTCCCCACCCACATCTAATCCTGTCCTGGTAAATGCCTATCTGGATTTTATGTTAATAAAGCCCACTAGCCACCTGTGTCCGGAGGGGCTCTGCTCGTTGCTGCTGGGTCTGTGTGGTATCACAGGCATTAATTGCATTAGCAGGGGGCAGCTGCTTAAAAATACAGGGAAGGGTGATGGGGCAGGTGGGGAAGGCTGACCCTCCAGAGCAGCTGTGGAAATCCGCACAAACCCTCCTTCTCCACTGTGATAAATAACAGAAGAATTTTGCTTTCGCTAAAAGTAATTAAACAATTACTTTTACTGAGTTAGGCTAAAGCTATTATTAGTACAACGATCCAAATTTTAAGAAAAGTAAAATAATTTACTAGTGGGAAAAGAGAAGGGGGGGAATTAATCAGAGGAAACACCAATCCAACAGCCACCCCCCCCCCCCCCCCTTTTCTTGGGATGCTCACCAGATGGTCCATGTCACAGGGCGGTAATTCCTTTGCAGTGGACTGAAAAAGAACAGGACGGGCCATCCCTGGTATCTCCTGTCCTTGAGGTAAGAGAGGAACTGAAACCGCTGAGCCAGAAAGACAAAGGAGCTGCAAATTGGCCCAGACTTGAAGGACAAGGTGTAAGTGAGCACAGGACTGAGTTGGCGCGGAAGGAAGGGTCAGTGAGCCAACACAGTGAAGAAGACTCCGAGCCTTCATCTGCAGAGCCCTGCCCACGACCCCCAGGGAGCACTGTGCAAGCACGACGGGAGGAATTTGGGGTGGGGGGGATATGTTAATGAATTCTCAGAACTAATTGTAATATTCCCTCCCTATCCTTAGAGTAGTGATGCATATCTATTAGGGTAGATGAATATGTAACCATTTATACAATAAAAGGGAGCCCCTTTTGGCTCCGGGGCTTGCCTTTGCGCCCAGCGCTGTATTCTTTGCTCCACTGACTTTGTCCCCAGTAAAACTTTTTTATATATATACGTGGGCTTGTTTCTCACATCCACCGCTTCAGGGGAGCTAACCAGGGGGTTGGTTTAACCAGGGAAGCTAACCACCACAGTCCTCCGAAGGGCAGCTGGGCTGTGACACGAACCTCAGGGCCCAAGTGCTGAAGCCTTTTGTACCGACAGCCGGCGAGATTTGCTTTTCCACCCGCCGTGGCACGCTGCAAACTTGGACAGAGGAGACTGGCAGCTTCGTTTGGGGATATAATTAATGTAGCTAAGACTATCAACACCACAAACGCAAGCTGGTTTTAATTACATTCAGACAGTCTATGCAAGGACAGCCTCCAACACGGTTATGTTTAGCGCTGTGAATGACGCCAGAGAACAGAAATTCATCATTCAGCTTAACAGGGCTCGGGGTAGGCGAGTCAAGACGCGAGCGTGCCCGTTCCCCAGGTCAGGACCTGTCCCCTTGCCCCCCCCCCCCCCGGCAGAGCTTCTCTGCACAGGGGACACGGGATGAAAACCAGGACAGAAAGGAAAAAATCAGTTCCCTTTAGGGAACCTTCTCTGAGCTGCTGCTGAGCGCCGCTGTGCCAGCCTGGCCTGGCAGCCTCACAGCCCCACAGCGCTGCACGGCCTCTGCCCCCCAGCTGTGGGCTGTGTGGCTGCAGAGCATTATTTAGGGTGGGCTGGGTGCTCACGGCTGGCACGCCTGCTTTGCCGGAGAGGCGCTTTTGGAAAGTGTTTCTTTTCCATTTTTGCGTGCTGTGTCAGAGACACTGAAATCTGTCAACAGTAAAATTATTCTGCGTCCGTTCACACCCTTAAATGCGTGTGAATAGTGTGACACAAAGGAAAACAGAGCTGCATCAAAGGGCCTGGAGGATCATAACGCTGTTACCGAATTGTCCCCTTTTCACTGGAAAAAACAAGCTACTGAAAAACCCCAAACCACAGCAAAGGAAAATCTTGATTGTATGGAATAGGATGATGGATTACACTTAACAGCATTAAACAACAGGATCTGGAGATTATCATATGCAATTAGAAATGTGACATGGCTGTAGCTGTCGGTGAACAAGCTGTCATCTCTCCCAGCACTCATAACCGAGGATCAGAGCAGAGGGCATGTGCCAGTGCCGTTTCTGAAAGTCAGGCAAGCATCACTTACAGAAGGTTACAGTAAATTTTAAATGAATTATTAAAGCTTGGAGAGAGTCAGTGACCTAGAAACCAAGAGGGAGCTCCAGACTAAGGCTATGAGCAAACCAATAGACACGTGTGATAGCATTGCTGCCAGCACCCAGGACTTCAATCAATAAAATTCAGCAGCAGAAACAGTTGAATTAAGTCAGAGTCCTTGCCCATTTTTAAACAGAAATCCAATAAAATGCTCATGGGCAGGTGGGAAGGTGCCTTTGGCCCCGAGGGAAGCCCAGGGAGGATATTCGCAAGCAGCCTCAGCACCTGGGAACAGTGGTTGGTCTGTCTGGCAGTTTGCACCCAGGTCCTAGAAAGAGAAAAAAAAAACAAAACAAAACAAAACAAATAAACAAAAAAACCCACACACAACGGTGTGATTTCAGAAATCCATCTTTTTCATCTCAAAGCAGGAGCAGATTTGGACATTTTACTGCATCAGCCCCGGAGGGATGAAGACCCTGCTCTTGTTGTGGCACATCATCTTGTGCTGTCCTCCAGATGCCCAGCTCCCTCAAACCTGCTTCATCCCTCAATTGCTTTTGGGGTGGTTTCTTACAAGATGGAGCAGGCAGGTCGCCGGAGACATCTCCAAGTGAGTGTGCTTGGAAATTATAGGGCTCAATCCTCTCCTTTCTCATATCCCATGAAGTGATAGGATGAGGCTGACATCAGTTTAGCACATGCATCTCTCGCTTGGGATTTTCAGAAATATTTAGTGAACTAAATACAATAGTTCAATGCAAAACCTTAAGGGAGAAATAGGTTTTACACTTTTATCCATCGTCTAGTGTCAAGCCCAAGCGGCTTTGCACTAAACCATTTCTTCCTTCTCTGCAGAATTAATAGGAGAATGGCCTAAAGAAACGCTCCTTAATTTGCTGTTGTACTGATAAAAACAGAGTCTTTATGCTCTACTGGCAGGTGACAGTTACTGTATGTACTACATAAAAATTGGGAAAATAACATGTGGTTAATCTAAAGAGAATGAATAATTACTGATCTGCTATGCTGCTCAACAATAAAGTTGAAGATCTGCATAGAAATGAATGTCCTGTTATTCCTTTGCTTCTATCAAACAACTAAGAGAGAAAAAAATCAGTTTAAGTTTCACCAAAAGCAAATTTTTCCAACCAAAAACTCCCTCATGGCCAATGCCACACACACACATTTACTCAATCTCAGGGCAAACACTGCATTTTCTAAATAGTTTTATCTCTTCATAAAGCATTCCCCTTTCTGTTTGAAATGTAGGTCCTTTTTTTTAAATAGAAAAAAAAATGAGATTTGGAATGAAATAATCTGACTCCTGCTCTCATCTTTTAGTTTGAAATTGCTCTTCAGGGGTGACTCGAGTTCCCTTCCTCCAGCCCTTCCTTCCCCCACCACCCTGGGAGTTTATCACTCACCAGAAGGATTTACCCAGCTCCAGCTCTCGGCAGGACCGAGCCGCGCTCACAGGACAGCACAGCAGTGTTTTCCCGGGTAATCCCCTGCATAGACTTGCTTTTCATTGCCAAAGACGTAGAAGGAATATGCTGTCCCTTTCCATTCATATTCGATCTTAGTGAGGGGAATTAACTCGATAGCATGTTTCTACAAGAAGGAAAAAAAAAAAAAAAAAAAAGTATTTTTATAACTACCTCTGACTGTAATCCAAGGGACATTGGTTTATGAGATGCATTTTGAGGTCTATTTTATTTAATGGTGACACTGGGTGGGTTGGGGTCTCATAGGGGTCGGGGAAGGATGGGAAGAGCCACCTCAACAGGGCGAGCAAAACCAAACATCAGCTGGTTTTCCAAGGCCAGAGGTTTCGGTGCCGGCTCACAGTTTGAGCTGGGAGGGTTTTAACCCCAACGCAAAGCCCTCCTGGATCAAAGGGAACCGCCCCACGGCCAACGCTCCTCTGCTGTGTTGCGTGACGGTTGGACACGTCTGTTTTAGAGAGGGATTTGGGGGGAAGAGGCCCCCGGGTGGTGTCGGAGCCCCCTTGCAGCCCCGGACGCATCCCTACCTGCCTCAGGATCCGGGTCTCCTCCGACCCCCGCGTCCGCTGCAGGGCAAGGCAGGGCTCCATGCCCTGCGCGATGGGCTGGGGGATGCTCGGAGGAGTCACAGTCAGGCGAGAGGCAGAGGATGCTCCTCAGCACCCGAGAGAGACTTTCTAAACAAATTAAGGGGAAATCCTCACTAAGATGCAACCCGCGCGCCTTCATTCCCGTTCATCGCAAAAAAGCCAAGCGCTGACAGCCCGCGTCCTCCCTGGCACGCACCTTAGGGGCGAGCCCCGCTCTGCAGACGCTCCTTTCAGCCGTTTGAATTGTGCTGGCCCAATTCAAGCAGCAGTATCTCGGGGCACTGGCCCCCCCTCGGCCCCCGGAGGCAAAGCCCTGAGGAGGGTCCCAACCCTCACCCGCTCCCAGCGCCACCGACGGCGTCTCCTCCACCCCAAGCTGCTCAGCCTCATCTTCCTGGATCGCTGCGTGCAGAGAGCCAGAGCTCTGGTTCACCCCTCTTAAGGGCCACCCTGCACACCCACGGGTGTTTCTAACGCCCTGGGAGGCTCTGAGCCCCCACAGGGACCCAGTGACACCTACGAACAGCAACATGTTACACAGCCACCGAAAAACTGCTGTGACATTTTCCCACTAACGGAGAGTGAAACTCTCCTGTATAAATCATGCCGTCCGTTACCTACTCGATTTCTGCAGCTGAGAATTACTTTATGGTTTGAATAAAGTTCGCAACCACGTCGGTGTGTTCTGTAGCTTCCAGGCAGGTGACGGAGCTGCCGAGTTAATGTGCACATTACCGAGTGGTGCTCCTCGCTGAAGAGCAGCTTCCCCGTCACCCCCTGGCAGCGGGACAGGGGGAACCCCTGGCTCCTGTCGGCAACGTATTCAGCGACATTGTTCCTCCTGGGGGAAAGAGCAGGGTGAGCTCCGGGCGAGGACACCTTCCCACGCAGAGGGGAGGTGGGGGACAGGGCCGCCCGCCCTCCCCGTGCCGGGTGCAGGGACCTGAGCAACCCGCACCAGGGAAGGAAAAGCAGCCACGAGACCTGGGTGGCGAAGCACGGCCGAGCAGCACCCCAGCACCCCTCCGGCCAGGTGGACATGCCTTCCGAGGACAGCGCTGAAGCCACCTAGTTTGCCACCCTGGGTTATTTTTATTAAACACAACTGTCCAGGGCCTGAGCAATTTTTTTATTTTTTTTTTTCTGTCTAATTCTATCAGCTTTAGCACCTTCCCCATCTCAAGGCGTGTCCTGTGAACTGTCATTTCATATTGTATAGCTAAGCATAGATATCACCAGCTCCTAGCAGGGCAGCCTGGCTTACAACGCACTTTGTTTTCCTCTAAATTACAAAAGCTTTGCCTTTTCCTTGAGCAGCAGCAGCCGCCTCCATGGTCCCCAGAGCGTGGCAGCGCCGCGCCCCCAGAGCCAGCGCAGGCTGCTCCGGGGGAAGGTGTGACACTGAGCCCATCCCGGGAATGTCCCCCCAGTCCCTGCTGGGCAGCACGACCGCCCACCCACTTCGGCTTCGCGGGGCTCCCGCTCGCCAGGTTACGGTCAGCTCCGAGTGGCAGAGCAAGAGGCCCCTCGCGCCGCAGCGGGCACAGGGCACCCGGCCCTCCCCGTGGCAGGAAAAGCACCTACACGAGATAAAACACGTGAATCGGGGTGTTTGGTGTGAGTGGCAGGGGAAGCGTGCCCGGCCTCCAGCCCTGCACCCCCCGCACCCCCCAGCCACCGCTGCCGGGTGGGGAGCTGGGCAAACCAGAGCCCTGGCCGCTGTGCACTCGAGTAACAACTCTAAAAGGGGGGGGGGAAAAAAAAAAAAAAAAAAAATCCCTGCATCTTGCCTACTGAATGTCTCTGCAGAGGAAAGAACTGATTTACAGATTTCTTCTGATTGGGGCAACCAGGCATTAAAACTCGTTGCTAGCCGTCTGCAGGGGATGGGTGCGAAGCCAGCTCTCACGAAGGACCCTGCGTGCTGCCAAGCGTCCCGGGGCTTCCTCTGTATTTGTAAAGCACATCGCAAGCTCGGCACGCACGCTCTGATTGTCTGTCAGGAACAGCGGCCTTTGGGCCCCACTGCACGCTGGCATGTATTCGTCATTTAGGCAGGTGTGCAGCTAGCATCTATTTGTTCACCTCCACTGTCAGAGAAAATGAGATCCTAGTGACCAAGCTGCCACTTGGACTGGTATTTGAGTTTTTTCTTACTTCATCTGTCCTGAGCCTTTACAATGTAGGCAATCACTGTAAATGCCATCATCGTTAGCACATCTCTCACTTCCTCAGCAGAAAATGCAGGTTCTCTGTATGCAGAAAGAAAACAAAGAATAACAAATATTAAGAACAATTCTCTCATTTCTAATTCTATTTTCTGCACCCCACCCGTACAGCGAGGCCTGACGAGCGGTACCTGCGTGCATGGTCACACAGAGGTGAGCAGAAGGCAGCAGGGGCTGTTATTTATCCCCATGGGGGGAGCACACGCTCAGCTGTGTCAGGATTCCCATCGCCAGCCATCACCTCCTCACTTGCACCGAGACCTGCACCTCCAAAGAGCTGAAAAACAGCTTCTCATCCAAAGCCAGCCCTAAAAAAAAAAAAAAATGGATGCTTATTTACACTGCAAAACTAAAAACTGAGCTGGCTACAGATGGGCAGTTAACTAAAATAATATTTACAGATATAGAGAAGCACTTTCAGTGGGAAACTGGTTCATATTGGTCCTTATCAACAGCTCAGCACCAGACTCACATGATGGACCGTCAGGCACGTCCTGACCCTCTACTCAAGCCATCAGCACTAAAAACTCACTATTGACACTGTTGCTTTATCTTTCCAGCTCGGTGCAACCTGTACGAAAGGACACCAGCAATCAAGCTCTGTCCAAACCCCCCCAGTTCCCTCATTAGGCAGAGCCTAACCACAGTTCCAGCTTTATTTGACGTTTCCAGATGCTGTGTGTTTCCTTGCGTAGCCATGTGGAATGGTTTTACTACATGACCAGGTTTTCAATTTAGGGTGGTAGAAGTTTTGACCCAATTCAGTGTAAATCAGGTCGTCTTTTTCCTCAAAGAAAATGGGGCCCAGTTTAACTCCAGCTGACAAAATTTTCCAAAGATTTATAGGTTTTGAATCAGCCCCGTAATCTTCAGTTCTTAAAGTGCCGTACAGTGATTTATGTCTCTCCTCTCACACTTTCCTATTTGCTCTGTGCAACCTGTCAGAGGTGTACAGTAGCTTTCTCCTCTCAGAAAGCAGAGGAGACTTGTTGCATCATCCCTTATTAAACTCCCAATGTTGTGTATCCTCCCTGCCTGGGAGAACGACTGCAAATGCAACGTCCAAGAGACCTGGAGGAGAGCTCCTGCCTCGTTGTCTTCACACAACCAAGTTCTGTGCTCATCTCGCAGCTCAGAGAAGGAAAGGGGATGGCAAGGCGGGGTTAGCTGGTATCACGCACTTTTTCAAAGACTATTTTTAAAATACACACGTTTTGTTCTCCCTCCCAGTGGAGACGATAGCCGGAGCGATCCCACACGGATCCCAGGCCAGCGTACCGTGCCAGCTCCTCCACAGGTGCCGCACGGGGCCCGGCCGGCTCCGGAGCAGCTGGGACAGCCCTGGAAGCCAAGGAGGTGGAGTGGGGTGGTCACGCACCGCTGCCCCCCAGCAAACACCTTTAAACCCCTCCTCGCCCCGTAACCTCGCCCTGCACACCACCTTGGAGCTGGAAGAGCGGGAGGGAGGGAGGCAAGGGCTGCAAGGAGCAGGACCGTGCCCGGCTGGAAGAGCCTCTTCTGTCCAGGCTGGACCACCTGCCCAAGCGTGCTCTGGCCCACGGCAAACCAGCGCTGAGCAGGGACAGGAGCTGGCCAGGAGGTCTCTCCAGATCAGCTGCGTTCGCCCAAACCCCAGTTAGGATAGGTTTTTCTGCCCAATTTTATTTGGTTTATCCCAGGAGTAAAAATAGTTGGGCTTTGTTCTTTTGGGTGGGTACAAATAATTTTTAATGGCGACCTGCCCGCTCAAAATGCACACTCCAGACTATTTCAAGCAGTAAAAGCAGCTCTTTGCCAAAATCAAGCACTAATCCTTTATCTGAAGCTATTAAAATGCTTTTATTTAATCAGAAAAACAATGCGTCCTGCCAAAACCGGAGTTGTCTTTTCTTATCATTGAGTCATGAAGGGAAGTAGTAATAAATAGAACGGTACACCAAAAAATGGTTGTTCTAGTGAGCAAAAATAACTCCGTCAAAATAGGTACATGTAGAAGATACCTATCCAAAAAATACAGAACTGAATATAATAGTCCAGTGGGTTTAAAATGAATGCGTGCTCTGGCATTTGCAGCTGGAATACCGGGATGCTGCCGGGGTCTGGTGCCACAGGGGGGGTCAGCGGGGCCTGGAGCTCCTCAGCCCTGGGCTGAGGCTCAGCCCAAGCCCCACGCACAGCCCCTCGGGGGGTGCACAGCCCCTCGGGGGGTGGATTCTCCTGGCTGGCCAGGGACGTCACGCCAGTGCCATCGCCCGGCATGCGTGGCAGAGCACCCTGCAGACGAGCAGCCCCGGGGAGCTCACCTGGACCGTGTAGGTGTGAGGCACAGGCAGATGCATCTCGCAGTCAGTAAACGGAGGAGGGGGGTCCACGGCCACCTCCCAGCGCCCAGGGGGCATCGCTACCTCCGGAGAGTCCACAAACCTGCCTGGGGTGGGGGAAGAAGGCAAGAAGAGAGACGGGGCAGTAGGGACATGAGGAACCTGCCCGGGCTCCCCTCAGCACCCAGGGCCACCTCCTCTGGCAATGGGGACAGCCACTGCCACCCAAGGAGAGCCCAAACCGTGCCAGCTGCCCGGTGCTCCCCTCGCCTCTATTTTGGCTGTAGCTCTTTCCCAAGAAGCTGAGCCCGGTCCCCCAGACACCACCAGTTGCAGAGACTGGGCACATGCCGGGCGGACTGGGCATCAGCCACTCCAGCAGAGCCGGGAGGAGGGAGCACCCGTCACCCCTCGCAGCCCAGGCATGGCTGGGTGCAGGGACGGGAGAGCTCTCCAGCTCCTGGGATCCCCGGGCACAACATCTCTGACTTTCTCTTTGGAAAAAGCCTCGCTGAGTGCCCAAACTGGGGGCGGAGGGGCAGTCTGGCCCAGTCCTGCGGGGCCCCAGGGTGCTAACATGCTTACCCTCGTAGGACTCGCTGGCTGGAAGAGTGGTCCTGCTCTCCGTGAACGTTTGCAGCTAGTACTGGCAAAAGCAAATGAGAATTAACGGTGACAGAGAGCCTGGTGGAAGGGGACAGAGCTGGGGGCTGAGCCCCGCTCCCCACCGACACCAGCATGCACCAAGCTTCACGGGACTGGAACCAGTTCCTGTGTTGCCACCGTCAACCTCCTGCCAGCAGCAGCTGGAAAAAAAAAAAAAAAAAAAAAAAAGCCAGAAAATAAAAAACTGGCTCTTGCTTTGCTGAGAGGCTGCCTCCGTGCAGGCCAGCACACGCCGTCCCCGTCCCACGGAGGGGTGGCAGCGAGTGCCCCACGTCCCCAGCCCCGCGGGCTCCTGGCACGTGTGTTCAGTCCCGGGCTGAGCACTGGAGTGCGGAGCCGTGCTCGGGTGCAGACCTCTGCAGGGAGTCCTCACGCTTACCGAAGAAAGCAATGTGCAATTACCTTTTTTTTTTTTTTTTTTTTTTTCTCTCTCTACATTGGCAACATAACACAAGCTGAAAGTTCAAGAATTTTTCATATGATATTACACACCTCAAAAACATATCTGAAGTAATTTCTTAGTGCAGTGGGCTGAGGTATAAATCTATCACACAGTTGTGCATACTAACATCACCTCCTTACTTGGTACGTGTTCATTGCAGTCAGGCTCCGGAGCACCATGTGTTTTTGCTGGGCCAGTCCTATAGCAGTATTTGCTGGCTGCAAACTGTACAAAGGCATCTTTGGCTTCATCCTCAGAAATATATAAGATGCTGGGACAGGGGAGAAAGGAATAAAAGCAGGTAGTTTGAAAATGCACAGTTGATGTCATCTCCTGTAAGTTTTTTAATCACAAGGGGGAAAAAATATTAAAAGACTGGTCAAGATTCATTAGCAAATTCCATGCTTCATATAAGGTTGTGCATGTGGAGATTTTTTTTTTTTAATAGGCTAAACTGTCGTGGTCGTCCCTAAGAGCGGAGCCCCCAGTCTCAGCAAAGAGCTGGTTTAAAGGTCTGTCACCAAACAACCGCCGTGCAGCGTGTTGGAGCATCGCCCCTCACCGCCCGTCGCGTTAGCGGGGCTCATCTCTCCAGCTGGTTTTAGCGAGACTGGGCATCACCAGGAGCTCAGTTCCCTCCACACCGGGACCACCACGGCTCGGCCGCCAGCGCTCCGCCTGCCCCAGGAGGCAGAAAATGCCCCGTTGCATCTTTGAACGTGTTTCAACAACAGATGAAAAGGACGGCTCACCTCTCCTCTGCTTGGAACGCCGCGGGCTGCGGAGGGGCCGGGGTGCGAAAGCGTTCACCCCCTGGCAGGGAACAGGGAGGTGGGATTGTGGCTGACCTGCAACGCTGCTGTTTGTCGCCATGACAATGAGCCAAGTTCCCTCTTCTAGAGACGGGGGGGGATTTGCCCCTTTAGTCCCACACCTCGCCTTCCCCCCCGCCGCCCCCGGGCCCCACAAGCCGCCTGCTCCCCGAGCGATGCTGCGCCCAGGGCAGGGACCTGCGCCCGGCCCCGCGGCCACCAGCTCCCTGGGGGGGGGGGGGAGCGGAGGGCTCCACGCCAGGATGGGGATGGGGACCCTCAGCAGCACCTGCGGGAGAGACGGGCTCGGCAGCAGTGACGGCTAGAAACGCTCCCGAAGCTCCGTTAGGGATTGCCACTGGTTTGCAAAGAGGAGGCTCCCCAGGAGCGCTGGGAGCGCGCGGCGTCCGGCACGGCATTTGCCGCTCCAGCTGATGAGACCTCCTCCAGTGGTGCTGCAGTGACGAGGGAGCTCTGCACCCCTCAGACACGGCAGGACACACGGCCTGAGCCACCCCGTGCTGCCCGCGGGGCGTCCTGCGCTCGCTCACCCACCGCCCTGGGGTGCAGAGGCTCAGGAGCCACCCGTTTGCCCAAAATCCTTAGCCCACGGCTACGTTAACCCAGAACGTGGCTTTGGTTTCAGCAGCCCTCAGTGGCGTTGAAACCCTGCAGCACAAGAATGGCCGAGGAAGAGCAGAGGTGGAGCAGTAATCACGGGGCAGTGCGGAGCTGGGGAAGCCACTGCGCCAAAATCCCTGAACTTTGGGTTAACAGAGCTCAGCAACACTTCAAAAAAAAAAAAACAAAAAAAAAAAAAAAAAAACAAACAGACAAAAAAAAACCCAACACCACACAGCAACCCTTCCCTTCTGGGCCACGAAATGCTAACCAGGCCGCCTTCAGCCAGTCTGGCCCTGGCAGCAGCCTCGGTGGGCACGGCTGCAGAGACCACAGAGGGGCTGCAGCATTTCGGGCTGGGGGGCAGGATCAAAGAAAGGGGAAGGTGGGCGGCTGGGAACAGTCACAGCGAGGAACAAAGGCAAGTCCCAGGCTGCCTGCCTTCTCAGCTTTTTCATCTCATCCGCTGCTTTGAAATATCGGATAGACGAGAAAAAGAAATGGATCTGAAAATGATATCCCAAGGGAGTTTGTTCAGGCAGATTTGTCCAGCTCGGTGTTCTTTTATCAAAATCAGTCACCAAACTAAGTTATTTTGGTGGTGAGCAATCTCCTCACTGACTTCAAACTCATTCAGAAAATAACCTGCTGTGAATCAGTCCTCTCCTTCCAAGCATCTGGAATAAAGTCACGGCTGTGTCTCGTGTCCTGCTTTGCCTGCAGGCTCTCTGCACGCCACAGCATCCTTCTCTCCAGCGTGACGGGGCAGAGCCCAGTGCCACCAGCACGTCCCTGCGCTGGCGGGAAACGCCGGCTCTAAAACCTCTTGCTTTTTAAAAGAAACGTTTCCTTTACACAATGTCTGCAGCACCCACCCAGCAAACTCTCGGTGTTCCGCTCTGCTGCGGATCACGTTGTCAGACTTGCCCCAGCTCCCAGTGTTGCACCCTCTGTTCCAGCGTGGCTGGGCACCACCCTCCCTGCGCCGTGCCGAGCGGCCGCAGCTCAGACCGGGCAGCCCTGTGCCAGCTCCCCCCCTTCCTGGCAAGCCCCGACACCCGCCCCTCGGGCAACCTGACCACGGAAGAGAGGATGCTCTGACATTTGCTCCTGTTGCAAAACCAGAATTCTTCCCGGCCAGCCAGCACCCTACAGCAGGGCTGACCGTGGCAGCTGCTCCGAAGAGCTTCGGCATCGGTCGCATCCCCTGCAGAGCTGCCTGCACGGCCCAATCCTGCCTCGTCGGGCGGAGGAGGAGGGTCTGGGCTCCCACAGCTCACCGGGTCCTCGTTCCTGCTCAGAAAAATGAGTAACATACACCATCACAAATCAAATCCATTCTGGAAGCAGGCAGGCTGGGCAGGGAAGCTACAGATCAGTTTGTTCTCTCCCTCAGAGCGGCAGCACCAGCGAGGAGATAATGAATCCCAGCAAAGGAGGTAAGGAGAAAGGTCTGTTCTGTGACAGAGGGGAAATGAGGGAAAGCAAATGCATTTCCATGAGCAGTGGAACTAGAGAGGTTTGGTTCCTTTAGATTTGTGTCTTGGTGCTGAAGCCTTACAAAATCACTCCCAAATTTTCTGTTCCCTCTGCATAGATGTGTAATCCACTGTTTTTTCCTGCTTACAAACTCTTACCTCAGGGTGTTTTGGGGCACCCAGCATGCTGGCTGCCACCCTGAATTGCAGGCGTTATTAGGAGGGGCAAGAACCAAACTCTCCTCCCTCGGGCCAGAGCCAGGGCAGCTGCCCAGCAATCAGCAAGGAGAGATGATCTGCTGCTGCTGAATTAACGACGTGAGTGGTAAAACGTTTACTCAGATCGCTAAAAATGCCGTGTGGGAATTTTCCAGCATTTGGGGTGCTTTGTGCTCCCAGCCAGGCTAACAGCTTTGCAAGAAAGGTTTCCTCAGCTCATCCCTGCCCAAGCGAGGAAGACACAACCGTGCAAAGACCAAGAGATAACTGCCAATGAAGTTTTTACCTTCCATTCTGATTAACTAGGAAAAAACGTCTTGGATCACCAAACATTTGCAAAATAGATGAAAGAAATGGTTTAGGAGGCAAGAAGCATTAATCTGGATTAGGATCAAGTCAATACAGGTTTCAGTTGAGATCCATTGATTTACATCATTGCACAAACTAACCACTTCTCAAAGTTTAAAATGCTTTTAGAACTAATTTAACTAACATAAAATCAACCCTATATCTGTAAATTCACCAATTCTGCCAACAGAGGAAAGTCAAAACTATTGTAAGTAGAAGTATTTGAAGTGTTTAAAGGTTAAACTGAATGATTTTATCCAGTATGCAGACACATGGGTTTGTATGGTGTTTAAGCGTCCCTCAGGGAGAAAGGCAACACAATCCCATAAGGAGGGTGGGGAGCACTGTAGGAACACTGTCATTAGATACAGCTTTTATATGAGCTCTGTTTTACACATGTTATGAATGGAACGGGTTGCCTTATAACACACACAATCCCTGCTTCAAAAACTCATTGTTTTGTGGGTTCACTATGGAAAATCAGGGCAATAGTTTCATTCAAGTGAAAATATAACCTTCCCCAAAAGTGGGTATTTTGCAGACAACACCTTCAACAACCATATTTGAAATTACAGCCATCACCGTACAGAGCTACTTTTTACGCACATCTCAGAGAAAATAAATCTATCGTATTTAACCCCAAATGGATTCTATTTTCCTAAGCAATAAAATCCATGAAAATAGGAGGTCTTAGTGAACACACCTTGTAAGTGACTCATGATCACCCAGCATGGCAAGAAAGCATCTTTAAATGCCACCAGCATAGTTAAAGGTCCCAGTTGCTGCAGCTGCTCCACCTGCTGCTTTTCAAAAACGAAGGGAAGGGTACTTTCTCCAGTTTTAGCCCCAACTGTGAAATGTTAACAAATGTTCCCCCAGGGCTTTGCTGAAATAAGCCTCCTGGTTGCCCTCCAACACCATCACCCTCCCTGCTTGCCCTCTGGGTGGGAGCCACATCGTTCTCGCCCAGGTATTTTTTCAGCTGCACACTTTTCTCAAAACATCAATTCTAACATTTTAAAGCCTCACCTGGATCAACTCTTCTTTCTCCATCGCTGAGGACACGGCTAGCTTTGGCTCGGGAAATGAACGTTTCGTGTCGGTGCTCGGGGCTGGGACCGCGGAGGAAGTTGCGTTAGCGGGGACCGCCGGGTGGTAAAACAGTTACCGACACCGGCCTGGGGGGATGAGGAGCGAAAAGGCAGGTCTGCAAGCAGGGCATCGCCGGGCTGGTGGGGGCTCCGAAAACATCCTCACCCAAAGTCCGATGTAAAATCTCCCCTGCCCCAGCAGAGCAGCTCAAATTGAAGTGCTGGTGCCCACTGTGCCAACGCCCGCCCGAGGTATGACTTAAAGACCGAAATAACTGCAGTTCAGAGGATCGCCCGCTTCCCTTCCACTGCCTGCACACTCAGCCCTATTTCTCACGGGACAGAGGCACACGCCACACAGCCCCCCCGGGGCCGCTGCCAGCCTTGCTCCCCCCTCCACCCCCTGGTAGTGAGCCCAAAGCGCCCGGCAGCAGCTCCCCGCGGCCCGAAGCCGGGCTGCTCCATCGCCTGCTCTCGGGAAAAGCCCTCGGCGCCGGGCGCCAGGCAGTGCCCGGCTGCTTCCTTCAGGAGGCAAATCGCCAGATCCAGCTTTCCCCGAGGAAAACTGGAGCCAGGGCTGGGCAGAGGATGCTCTAGGGTCGGGCACAGCACCAGGCCCTGGGTTTCGGGGCGCAGGACGCGGCTCCCCAGCAGCACCTCACTAGATGGAGCTCTCAGTCCGAGAACAGCCCCGCACTCGCTGCTTGAAAACAGGATCACCCTCGATTTCCTTCAACGATGCATTTGTTATGATAAACTAAATATACTCTTTTGTTTTGTTTTTGGTTTTTTTTTGTGTTTTCCCCCCCCCCCCCACTCGTAGCTCTGCAGAACGATTTCTTTCCCTACAGTGCAATTGCGGTGCCATGAAATTACCATGGAAAAAGTCACCAACAGCATAAATCCGCCCCGTGCTTCAGAGAATGACATTGAAACACCCCCTTGTTTTAGAAGTTTTGCAGTGCTGGCCCCCCTAAATGCATCCAGACCGTCTCCCCTGGAGCTGCCCTCCGCAGAGGGCTGGGTGATGCCCGCGGCGTGGCTCAGGGATGTGGGGAGAGCTGCGGGGCGGACAGACAGACAGAGGATGCGAAGCCTCCTGACCTCCGGAGTCACTCAGGACCTTGAGTCCTCATGTCTATTTTGAAAAACGGGATGAAAGGTTTAAAAGTTTGGCTTCTTTCTGAACCAAAACAAGCCCTCTAGATTCCAGAAAAAAACTTCAGTCAGATATTCAGGCTTTTCACTTTGTGTTATTTGTTATGTAAAGTACAAAATACTGTACTTTGAAGTGGAAAATCATATCCAAATCAAAGTTTGAAATATTTTGATGGCATCAAAATCGCCCATGTCCAGCTCCTATGGTCACCCATACTACATTGATCCAAAACAAAATTCTAGTTAAGTCATTCCAGTTTGATAAAATATTTAAGGCTGGCATACCTATCACCAACACCTGTCTTTTATTCAAAGGTCCTAGGAGCACACCTGTTCTTCAGTCACCTTTATGAAGTATTCCTTTCACCTACTTCAAAGAGTCTGTACAGAAGCTTTTTAAAAATAAAGACTTTCAGAAGAGCTCTACACAGGAGAAAGTGTTACCTCTCAGTCCTTACTCTGCACACAGTCAAAGAGATTTTATAAAGCTCCTGCACCAACCACCATTTGATTTAAACTGTCCAAAATTAAGACAGGAGTGCTTACATCTTGGGGGTTTTTTCCCCCCTCTCTACTTCCTATTTTCTAAATCAAGTAGAAAACACCCAATCATTAGTTTTAGAAGGGACAACACTGCCATCAGCATCAGTTCATTTGTAATAAGTCATGGTTGATTAATGACATTTTAAAGAAAGAGGAGCTGTGGCCGTGTCCATGCAACAGTCACAAGGAAGGTGAAATAGGCTTCAAACCCTGGGGACCAACGGTGCTGGGGATGCCCAAGGTCTTCCCTGGAAGGCAGCAGTGATGCTGCCCGGCTCCAAAAGGTGCAAACCATCATCACCCCTCCCGCCACTGGTCAAGATTTGGTAGCTCAGCAGCTCTGGAAACCATGCCAACAATGTAGATTGACAAAAAAAAAAAAAAAAAAAAAAAGGCAACATTTGGCCCCGAGTCCCTCCAATATTTGTTTTTACTATAAAAGGAGAATTGGACTGTAGATGACACATGGGTTAGCTGATTTAGTTACACAAGTAACTGGGAAAGCAGAGTGTTATGTTTGCAAATGCCCTTTTCTGCTTTTGACAGTTCAAATTCTTTTTAAACTTCACCTCATGCTACACGAGCCGTTCTGTCTCCAGACCTGGAGCAATGCTATTTTAAGCACTAACAAGCACAGTGTCACTACCAGGCACTGCTCATCTCAGAGCATCTCTTTCCAACGACCACCTTGAAGAGCCTGGCAGTAAACCCAGCTCTTTGGTCTTCTACATATTCAAAAATATGACTCTTCCTGAAGGAACAAAGCCATACTTGCAGCCACCTAGGTCTGGAAAGGAAACCCACTGGGGTCCCACTGAGGATTTCCTTCATCCTCATGCTGTGAGCACACCGCTGACGCCAGCAGCCCAGGTTAGCACCTTTCCCCTCCCCTCTCCTGCATTTCCCAGGGAAGACACTTTGCCATCATAAATTTCTGCTTTATGACGATGACCTGGAGGCAGGTAGTGCTGGAGAGCAAAACGCGGCCTCGCGCAGCGGATTCCAGCTCTGCCTCCAAGCAGGCATCAGGCTCAAAGCCTCAGAGGATTAACTGTTATTATTTTCATTTTACAGCCATTTTACAAAGGCTACCGAACAATAAAAAAATATAGAACCTCAAAAGCAGTAACAGTAAAAGAAGGATGGCTAAGAGTTTAATCCAAAGCAGCACAGAGCTGGAGATGGCCTGGAGACTGGAGCCAGACTGCAACGTGCGTAATGTGGATTCCCAAACCAAAAACCCGAAGCTGCCCAGAGCTGCAGGGGTTGTCTGAGACCATCTCTCATGGCAGGGGGAGTAACAAATATCCTTGTTATAATAAAAGAAATGAGAGGGCGGGGTGGAAGCACGGGGGGTGAAAACCAGGGGAGGGAAGGTGATTCACCCCCCGCAGCCCTGGCACGGAGCGCTCCTCGAGCTACGGCAAACCATGGAAACGCGACCTCAAACTCACACCTCGGAGCAGCCCAGCTCTGCTAGGACTGCCCTTTCAAAAGCCTCCCCCAGTCCCTCAAGGGACCCTGCTCCTCCTCTGTTTGCCAGTGTAATTTACCACAAACAGGAAGGATTTTCTGCCCATGGAAGACCCCCCTGAGATTTAACATTTGTTGTTAGCCTTGCCTTTGTACTCGCAGGTTGATGGAGCTCAGCAGCGGCCCTCGTCCTTCGCAGGTGGAGCAGACGTTGCTCCCTTGTCCAAAACAGGAGCTGGGGCTGTTGTCAAAGAAAAATAACTTCAGCGTATGGTGAGAACACCTCAGAAGAGCAATTTCCCGGGTGTGTTGCATGCCCGCACGTCACCGCACCTCGCATCGGCAGAAGGCTCCGATTCAGCCGTAGCAGCGTGCCGCACCGCTCCATCACCGTTCAGCCACGCGAGAGAAACCCGTAACAGGGAGGACTGCCACCACCCTCCCCTCCTCCTCACACCCAGCTCTTCCCTCACACGTTTAAGCCCCTTACATTCTGCCCTACTCGTGACAGACATGCAGAGTGACCCCCTTCTCCGTGCATCGGTTCCCAAAGCATTTGCACAATATCATTGGAAAAAAAAACTGAGCTGAGAATGTCAAGATGGGATTTTTGATTGCTCTGCCTAGTTGGGGGAAGGGAGTTTGCAACCAAGAACATGGCAAAACAGACATGAGCACACAAAATATTCACATGTGTATTTATATTTATCTGGGAAAAAACTGTTGGAAAATGTTGCCCTTCTGCTTATAACCACTGTGTCCCGAGGATGAATAATTTTGGCTTTTTCCAAGAAAGGGCTTCAAATCAACAACAGCAGGGCTTCAGGCTGATTCTTATCACCACAGAACAGCGTTGGTCGATCTTGCCCTTCGCTCCTGCTGACACTTCTTCAGGAAGGGCAGGCCAGCCGTGGAGGTGGCTGTGCACACCCCCGCACTCCTCAGCTCTCCCCCTCCACTGCCAAGACCGACCGATGGGTCCCAACTCACCCGCTTCAACCGTTGGGTCCCAGCTCACCCGCTTCAACCGTTGGGTCCCAACTCACCCGCTTCAACCGTTGGGTCCCAACTCACCCGCTTCAACCGATGGGTCCCAGCTCACCCGCTTCAACCGTTGGGTCCCAGCTCACCCGCTTCAACCGTTGGGTCCCAGCTCACCCGCTTCAACCGATGGGTCCCAGCTCACCCGCTTCAACCGTTGGGTCCCAACTCACCCGCTTCAACCGATGGGTCCCAACTCACCCGCTTCAACCGATGGGTCCCAACTCACCAGGTTGGCCTCCACCAGAACCCCTGATGAAGGGGACGTGGCATCACCTCCCCGCCACGCCGGAGCAGGGCCCAGAGTTCAGAGCTGCCCTGGCAGGGTCTCCTCTAGCTCCATGGCCGTGTTTGCGAGGCTCCCGCTTGCTTCGCTTGTTTTCTTCAGGGATGTGCAGCTCTCCCCTTTCCCCTCTCCATATCTAAGTAGTAGGGCTTAAATGACAGAAGATGTCAGTCTTCAAAGTGATAAAGCTTTCTCACCAAATTCTTTTTCTTATTATAAAAACAAGGGAAAGAATAACATTTATTCAATCACATGGCTATTAGAGTATCTATTTTTCTGGACTCTGGCACTACTTTCCCTAAAGACTGAGCATTTTCTTCATGAAATACCAGCGAGTCTCAGGCATGAATTTAGAGAGCACCAGAAATAGTGTGTGGGGGAGAAAAGCAGTATTGCTTTCTTCCACATATGGATACCAGTTCCAATGAGGGATTTACACACACAAATATAATCCCTTTTGATTCTGACATAGCTGGGATGTTGTTAGATCCTCTGTACTTTTTCTTTCCATCTATTATATCCTTTGTCAATTCATTGTTTTGGGCTGGGTTTGACCATCTTTTGCCTCAGGCTCAGCATGGCTCGTTCACAGGTTCTCCTCCAGCCCTCACAATCACCCCACATCGCTCCTTCCCCGCCCGGAGGACGGGGCCATCGGGACACCGGCTCCTGCCCGGAGCTGCAGCCCAGGAACAAGGTGGACACATCCCCACGTCCCCGCAAGCCGGCCACATCCAGGTGTCACAGCTCCTCTTGGGCATCCCCACCAAGCAACGGCTCCTCTGCCTTGGGCTTGGACCTGCCGAATGCGTGCCCCTGTCCTGCTGACCCCCACCCCGAGCACTGCACTGACACCGTCCTTCGCCCCCGCTGCTGCCCACCTCCTCCGCGAGTCCCTTCTCACCTCCAAGGTGGTCGGCCCTGCCATAGCTCAGGCAGGGTCTTGGTGGCAATTTGTACCCGCTCCGCTCTGGGGAGCCCCCCCTGCAGTGCCGGGGCCAGCTCGGGGGCCCCCAACAGCAGAAGGACCCGGAGCTACTCGAGCGGGGCCAGAGGAGGCCACGGAGATGCTGGGGGGGCTGGAGCAGCTCCCCTGGGAGGCCAGGCTGAGAGAGTTGGGGGGGTTCAGCCTGGAGAAGAGAAGGCTCCGGGGAGTCCAAGCTGAAATTCCAAAAAGCTGTCTGTAACAAAGACAATGAAACAAAATAAAGCGTATTTCTTCTATTTCTCCCTCTTATACTGAGCATAGTAATCAATAATTCTAGGCACTGAATAAATTATCTTAAATGGAATTTCCCTTCTCCATTTAAAGATCTCTGATATGTGCCTTCCACTTTTCAGCTCTTCTTAGACACTGGAGAAATCACCTGGTTCCTGTAACATGTTACAAATGGTCTCAGGTGCCCTATTTACGTTAAACCACCACAGATTAGGCACTAGGTACTGGCTATGCTCCAGTGGATGTGAGAGTGTCCACATTCCTACAGAGTTACAGTGCTTCCTCCAAAGACTGGATTTATATCCACATCCAAGCTAAATAAATCATGTACCACAGTCCCTAAAACAGCTCACTTATCACACTTAGTGTGAATAACAAAATGTCATAATATTTGTGCAAGACACGTGGTTTATTTTGCTTTCAATAAATAAGGTCTAGCTGGGAAGAAAAAAAAAAAAAAATAAAAATGGAGTTAATGCTTCCTCACAGTGTTATTCGGTATCTGGTAGTGGAAAGGGACTTTGCGTTGACAGGGGCTGCAGGAGGAAGGCACCTGGGTCTTCCCTGAGGCAGAATCCAGCTTGGCCCCCTAAGGCACCACCCGGGCTCGGCGCAGCTCCCCAGGTGATGCTGCAAAGTTAAAAGCAAGCAAAGCCCCGGAGCAGCACCCTGCGCTCAGAGCAGCCGGAGCCCAGGACTCAGCCAGGACCGGTGCTCGCACCCTGGGGACACGCTCCGGAGTTTCCACGCAGCGTCCCACCGCCAGCACCAGCCAAGGGGAAAAGATAAAAGTGCCAGTGGGTTTTAGACGGCCTTCAAAGCTGGAGGGGGAGTAGCACCAGAAGCATCCATGCTTTCCCCATCAGAAAACAGCCCTCCACGAGGCGCTCACCCACGGAGGCTTTACCCACTTGCCTTACAAGCCCCTGCGAAGCCCCGCAGAGTCGTGGTGCATCTCCAGCCCCAGGGGGCACGGGGAGAGCCCTGGCCTGTCCCCTGCTCCACCCGCACCCACACTGCAATCTCAGCCTCTGGATGCGCTGCCACGGGAATACCGGCAAAGGTTAATGCCGCAGGTGTCATTATTTTTGGCACAAAGCCCTCTCAGGGCACCTGCCCTGCGCAGCTCCCGTGCCAGACCCTCACCAAGGCACAGGGAATAGCCACGGGCAGCCACCACCACAGACCTGCGGCTCCCACAGCGAGCACCGCCAGCCCCGACACCCCCAGAGCCGCAACCGCCTCTGCCGAAATCATCCCTGCCCCTCCAGCTCCCCACCTGCTTCCATCCCCCCCAAAAAAACCCCTGCCTCTGCTCTGCTCAGCTGCACCAGCCATCCTCAGCGCAGGGAGGGCTCGGGGCAAACCAGCCAGTATTGTGTCAGTTGCAAGACCGTGAGCAGGCTGCAAGGACATACCCCACATTGAGACTGATGGATGAAATGGCAAATGTGGAAGAAAATACCTGTAATGCTGTCAAGTATCAAGGGAGAACAAAAGTGACATGGAGTTCCAGCAATAACCACCAAGTTTTCATTTGCGCTCTGAAACCCATCTCCCCAAGCTGTAAATCAGCCTGGAAACCATGAACCACACCTTGAAGCTCTGAAAACTCTGTCTCTCGGCAGGGTAAGGTCTGTGCCTGGGTCTCTTGCCACAGAGTTCTTACCTTCGCAGTGCAGCAGCTGATGCTCAGGTTTAAAAATGCGAGTGGCAACAGCGACTGAAACCCCACGGAAGAAACCCTGCCCGATGCGGACCCGGCGCCTGCCGCAGTCAAGATCGGGCCAGGAGCAGCCGGCCAGGCTCAGCACCGGGCAAGCTGCCCGCAGCTTCCGTGGCAGGATGTGTGCCGGGGGCTGCAGCCTGCAGTCGGGGCCCCTGGAGAGCAGCGAACCAGCTTGAGACGCCCGCGTGAGGCATCCGTACCCAAGAAAACCCAACATATGTATCACCCTGCTCAAGCCCAGGAGGGAACAGCACGGTAACTCACCCCAGAGCACAGTCACACAGCAATCCGTTCCTAACAGTCTGATCTTTCAGGGAATGGAAAGCCTTTTTCATGTTTAACAAAGACTTACCTTTAAAGGTTGAGAGGTCACTCTGGCTTTACAGAACCGGACCACAGTTTTTATATATACTTTAACTGAGCAGGCAGTATTTCTCCAGTTGCACTTTGCCACGTGCAATGCCATAGATGAGACATTCACCCAGAGGAGAGGGAGATGGGAAACTCTCTTCTCATGTTACTATATTTGCCAGTCTCTTTAGCACTGTTTTTTAGCAGCTGTTCACATACTAAGCTGGGATATTAGGTGCTCACAAGCTTCTCATCCTTTCTTCTGGCTTAAAGTAACCCCACTGCCACTTCAGGGCTCACACGACCTGCGGGGACCCCCGACCCGAGCCCTGCCAGCCAGCTAGCCCACCAGTGCCACGGGAACACCACTTGGCTGGCGACCTTGGTTCTAAAATTGCTATTCTGGGGGGGAAAAATAATCAGCAGTTACATTGGAGCCTGAGTCCACCCCAGTACTGAGCTTTCAGACAGCCACTCTCAGACAGAGGAGTACCACAATAGGGCAGAACAAGAACAGGACAGGGAAGAGCAGCTGAAACCTTTCACATGCAAAGCTCCCAGTGCTAGAAATAGGCATCTATATTCTGCAGTGGGTTATTAAGAGACAACCTCCCGCCTTCCAGGGCTTGAAAGGATTTTGTTTGCAGGCATTAGGAGCCTCCTGGACATGCCACAGCTAAGCAGGATCGATCAAGACTGCAAAAATCCCTCTGCACATCTTTGCCATGACATCATCCGAAGAGCAGCATCTTTTCTTATTTATGAGCGGTAACAGGCATTGCTTTCTGCACTTCAGCTTTGGCTGCCTCGCACAAACACTTCATGCAGTGTTTTGTTCAAAGCTCAACTCAGCCTAGTTCCTTTCAAAGCAGGACTGGGCTCCTGAGCCCCCGTCTTTAAACCATGTCACCTCTCTGCTGCACTGGAGTATATGAGAGTGCACTGTAAAACCTCCTGAGAAAGGGGGAAAACCATCAGCCATTCCTCGTGGGGAAGCAAAGGGCTTCCCAGATGCCAGAGCAGCTCTCCTAGATGGCCAAGGCAGCCACCTCGCTGGCCCAGGCCACATGCACGCTCCCATCATTGCAACGGGGTGAATTTTCCCCTGATCTCTCTTGGACCTCAGAGAGGGTCAAACGCTTGCTCTCCTTTCTCTCAAACCTGTTCCATGTCGTCAAAAAATGCCAGTCTGGAGGATGAAAGCGGCGTCCTGAAATCATCAGTAAGACCTTCCTTTTAACAGCAACGGGTTTGCTGCACCCAGGGGCAGGCTGCGAGGAGACGTGCTCCGGTTCTGTTCCCCCAGCGCCCTCCGTCGCGCCCAGGGCAGCCAGCGCGGTCCCTCTGCTGCCGCGGGGCACGTGCGCACGAGGGAGCGGAACCAAAAGGGGATTTACAGTCTGTCCTCACAGCATGCCAGGGGCTCCTCTGCGCGGCAGCAGCTCGGGGCTGCGGAATGAGAAAGGACCTGGGGGCCACCCAGGACAGGAGCCAGCCCCCGCAGCCAGCCCCCGCTGTCACACCGAGGTTGACAAACCGAGTATTGACCCCAAAGCTCCTACTTACACCCCAGCTGAACGCTGCTCCCACTCCGGGTGATGGAATCCTGCACCCCACTTGGCCTTGCTCCCCGAGTGCCGCTTTACGCCAGCAGTCAGCCAGCTCCGGCCGAAACGGCTGCCCTGGGCAGTCACAGAAGGGTTTGTTTAATTTTACAACTGCAGCTCTGGTTCATCTCTGCGCGATTTTGGCAATAGGTGCTGCGCAGCAAAGCTAAATAACCCAGACAGCAGAATTAGCCATTCCTAAAAATATAGCGATAAGGTAGTAGGGTGTCACATGCCATCATCTGCCCCCAGTGTCCCGCCGGCGTGGCTCCCCGGGGGATTGCTGGGCAGCAGAAAAGGTGCCGATGGAGAGGGGCGCTGGCCCCTGCCCCCCCCCCGGGGACAGGCTGCACAACGTGATGGGGTAAAACCTGCCCGGCCGTCCCCGTGTCCCCGGGGCTCAGCGCCAGCTCCCGAGCCCAGCCGCGTCCCGGCAGGTTTGCCAACTGCAAAGCCCGGTGCCCAGCACCGCCGCAGGGCTGCTTGCTCCCGAGAAGAGAAAGGGGGCAGCTTTGGAGCACGGGCTGAGCCCGTCGGAGCTCCATGCCTCGCCCCTCTGGGGCACACACACACACGTTCACTTCCTTCTTACCTTAAACCTGTGTTGCACAGCCCCTGCTCGGGGTTATTTTCCTGCCAGCAGGGCAGGTTTAACTACCTGTTTTCCCATTGCTGTGCCTTGATGCAAAACAATCCTTCGCGCCACAGCTGCAGCCTTTGGCATGCTGGCAGTACCCCCCCCCTCATTACCTGGCTCCTGACCGTGCAGCTTGGAGCAGTGTTGCTCTTTGCTGAAAAGGAAAGCGTTATTCTACTGCTGCATGGGTTTTAGTTAAAGAAAAAAAATAATAACACCAGGATAAATAATAGCTAAAGGCAAGTTTGGACCCTAGTTCTAACCAGCAGCACACCAACTAGTTAAATCTGATTATCAGACCCAGTTGGTTATGTCACAAGTGATAAATCAAGAAAAGACTCTTGCTTGATAAGGAAAAGCCAAGCAAGGCTATTTTAAAACGAAAATCCAAAGGAATTTAGAGTGCTGGTGTGAGAGAAAAGAGCTGAGATGGAGAGAAGATACAAACACAAGCTGAAAGGGGCCCGCTCCAAAACTGCCCTCCTGTCCCTTCAGCGGAGGAGGAACAACATCCCGCTGGTTACACCGAGCCAGTTTTTCTCAGAGCAAACTTGTCATTGTCCAGCGAGACACCCCCAGCCCTGCCCGGCCTCGGGGACCCCCCCAGCCCCTCGGCCAGGGCTCACAGCACCCCGTGTGTCCCCAAGATGGGCCAGGGGCAGGCGGGGGCTCTGGACACATCCCTGCTCCTCCAGCACTCCTCCCCTCTAACCTGACAGGGGACACAGTCATTCGTTCCACATTTTAAAGGTAGCTTTGCCCACAGCCATAAGAATGTGATTAAGAGGGAATTAGGAAATAGCTAGCAGTTACTTACAGGCTCAATTAGTGCCTGACGAGCTGCGTAACAAGAAATGCAGCTGTAGATGCTTTGTGTGATCCCCAGCGCACTGGTATCTTCAAACACAGCATTAAAAGCAGAAACTCTTCAGCACCTGGGGGGCTTTAATGTGATACCAACTCCTCGGTATCCCCCCCATGACCTGCTACCTCCCCGTGGGAGGGCAGCCCCGTCCCCCTCGGCCCTGGGGGACATCTCCCTGCCAACAGCCCAGACCCGTGACGAGCACGGCCAAAGCAAAAGAGCAGCTCAGAACTCAAATTAAAGACAAAAGGAAGAATTGCTGATTGTGGACCGTAGGATGAAATGCAACTTCACATGTCTTATGTCACAGCTGAGCTCTCCCTCCCTCCTCTGCATCGAGGGGGTCCACTACAAATAAAGACCAGGATTTCCACCGGGACAGTCCAGCTTCTGCTCTGGGTGACCCAACGCTTGTCCCCTCCTGCTCGCGCCTGCGCAGCGCCAGCCGGCCCTGAGCCCTCGCCCTCCAGAGCACCCGCAGCTCCTCGAGCTCCATCTCAACCTCCTACCCCAGCATCTGCAGCCGAGACAATAACGCAAAAAGATGAGGTGGCTGTGTGTCCACAGGGGCATGAATTTGATATTCATAGGCTTTCTCTCTCTTTTAAAGGGCAAAACACTTTGAACTGAAACAAACTAAGAAGACCTGAATGATAAATGAATGTTTTTCTGTACTTCCTCAGTGAAATTTAATTTTAATTGATATTGAACACGACAGAGCTTGTACTCAAACTTTTCTTTGCCAGCCACCTATTTTAGCTGCCCCCGAAATAGTAATGCTATTAAATCCCTACCCTCTGTATCTTCTGTACGCCTCAGTCCTCAAGTGCTAATGAGTGAGGACTCACCTAAACACAGGAGAGCCCGGGCGGCTTGCAGGGAGGCAGGGTGCTGGTCTCTGCACCTGCAGGGGCCAGGCCTTTCACCCAAGGGCTCTGACACTAATAGCTCCAGCAAGACTGGATTCCTCTTTCACACTAACAGAGAGGAGATCCAGGGCAGGAAAAGGGTGAGGTGCCGTTTGTGAGCAAGGAGAGTTCGGGCTTGCAGTCCCTGTGAGAGGGGGAACTCGAGGCAGACAGAGAAGACTCATCCCTTTCGCTTGGAAGCGCGCATCGTTCCCCCAATTGTTCTCAAGTTGACCAGCAAAAACGTGCATTAAACACTTCTTACCTGGGGCTTTATGTTCCTCCTGTGCATTTCAATCCAACTTGTTTAATTATAAATGATCACTGTACATGAAACTTGAGGCGCTGCAAAGTGCAAACCTCACACGGCATGAAGTCATTGCCCACGGCTCATCCTGGTGCTCCTGCAAGCCAGCAAAGGAAGACAAGGAGAGGATCAGCTGTTCACAGATCCATCAGCCAGGTTTGCAGATTTTTACCCAAAGTAAGAGAAACTCAGCCCAGCGCTGCCGAGCCTGCACACACGTTCTCCTGCCACCAGAGGAGACCCAGCCCCAAGCCTCTGCTCACAGCACCAGGGCTGCAGGATGCAGGAGAAATCAAGGGGAGGATCACACAGCCAGCTCCCATTTTCAGGGAGAAGTAACACGAGGGAACGGATCATTAAAACTGAGCTTTAACCTGCAACAGATAATCAGAAGGGATAAAAGATGCTCGTGGGAAGGAGACATGAAAGTAGTTTTGTTTTGCTTTTTAAAAAAAGATGAAAGGAGAGCTCTGCCACAAGCACTGAAGGCAGAGCTGATCCCTTACCCTCACTCCCTTCCACTCACTTGAAATATTCATTTGCTTGCCTTGCTACACATACTAAACCCTGCTGAAGGATTAAAAGCCCCTGAGGTCAGGATTACACACTGAGTCAGTCCTCCTGCTTTATCCTAAGACTTAATTTTCCAGCATCACTTTATACCCAGCTCTCCCCTCTCACAGAGCATACCTCATGCTCTCAGAGGACTCGGCAGCAAAAGTTCCCAATTTCTTCTCCTTCTTTACTATTTTTTCACTGCAATTCTGGTCTCTCTATTTTCATAGGAGATTTGATTTCTGCAAGATTTATTTCTGCTTTATTCTTCTCTGCTCAAGAGAAATAGATTTTGCTTGCTGGGACCAAGCAGCAGGTTATTTAGCTGATCTCTAGATGGCTAAGTTCATAGCAGCAGTACTTCTAGCCCCCAGCCAGGGCAGGTTTTGATAATCCGTCTACCAAAAGCAATACTCGCCTTGAGATCAGGTATAAGGCTGGTCGAGAAGGGGGGCGGGCAACGGTAATTCTTTGCTTCTGCCGAGGGAAACTGGTCTCAAGGTTTCCTAACAAGTGTTCTCAAAGTTTCGAACGTCAGTGCAGCTGGGCTTCGACTCCCGCAGGCGCCCCCGGGCGCGGGGGAATCGCAGCGGGGCGGCGAGGGGAGCAGCACCCAGGCACCGCGGCCAAGCGAGCCCCACGAGCGTCCCCCGGAGAGGCCGGAGAACAAGAAGTGACCCGAGCGGCACCGAGCAGGCACGTCCTGCACCTCCGCTGCCCAGCCCGGCCCTGCTCCCGCCAGCTCGCCTCCCCTGCCTCTTCCCCTTTTCCTGGGAGGGAAAAAAAAGCCTTCGAAGGCTTGATGCACGGGGAGCACAGGAAACGCTCCACGCTAAACAGAAGCGGTGGAGACTCCTTCACGTCCTAAGCCATACCTGATGGCTTGGGAAGGTTTCCGGATGATGCCCGAGCCCTGATTCTCTGGTAAGTTCCCGACTGAAATGGTGACCCCAGCACTGGAGCAGTGGCACCTCCTCCTCCTCCGTCAGTGCCGCGGCACAAACTTTCAAGAAGAGCTGCTCGTAGAACAGGAAAGAGAGCACAGCAGCAACAAAGAGCTGAATAAAAGTGGCTTCTCGCTGCAGTGGCCACCAGCAATGTCGTATTTACAGGGTAGGAGCCACCCCCTGGTAATGGGCACACGCCAGAATCCTGCACCGGGGTGGGGACCTGGGTTGTAAAACACCCAAGCGTGCCCCATGCATGCAGGGACGCTCCATCTGCCCCGTCCTTTGCATGAGCCCAAATCCCCTTCCTCCACGCTCAGAGCTGGACAGACGGACAGGCAAGGGCTGGCTGAGCGTGGCTGGGCTCAGGGGATGAGAGGACCAACTGAAGCCAAGGACTTGCCTGGAGCCCGGGCAGGCTGGTGCAAGAAAACCTCTGCAAGGAGAAGCCCTTGATTTGGAAAGAGGAATGTATTTGCTATACGAATGCCAGATTTCATACTGAAAGGCATGATGACTTTTTTGCTGGTGCCAGCGTAGGGCACTGCCACTAAATTAGAAGCTCAGTCTCTTTCATGGCCACGCTGGGAGAGGGTCTCCACAAGAGAAGCCGTGGCCAGCAAATTCTTTCAATGCATCTCATCTACATCCATCCCCACTGGAGCATTGATATTTGCTAAAAGTGCTGTTGTTTTCTTAGCAATTAAACTTCTGGTTGCCATGAGTTATTAGCAGACTAACATTACTGTTAGTCCACTGTGACGTCTGCACACCAAGCTTTTACACGGTGTCGCATTCGCAGTCTTAAAGTACTCAGAAATAGATTCATTTATAGCCCCTACAGTGCAACAGAATATTCCTCCTCTCTCTCTCATTGCTACTCGAGACTCTTACTAACTGCACGCTGACCACTACGTGGGTTCACATTTTCCTACCCCCACGCCCGGGACACCAAAGCCCCATGCCCAGGGGCAGACAGCAAGGACCAGCCCAGCCCGAGCCTAAAGACAGCCAGTGACTCAAGCTGTTAGAAATCCCATCCGAGAGGTGGGGCAGGGCCCAGCAACGCCGGGGCGAGCACAGGCTGCACCCCAGCATGGCCCTGCCATCCCCCCCCCCCAGCCCTGAGCCACCCGGACCGCAGGGAGGGCAGGTCACCAAACCCCCCTTCCTGGTGTAAAGCCTTCCACGGGTGGAGGAACCTGCAGCGGAGCAAATACCTCGTGTGGCACTCCTCTGTCTGTCGGGGGGACAGCTCTGCCAGGAGCAGCTGTGCCTCCTAAATTCGGCGCTGGTTCCCAGCCAAGGGCGCAGTGCTCCGGTTACGCACGCACGCCGCCTCCGCTCACGCCAGCGGTGTGTCCCCTCAGCTCAGAGCAAAGGGAAAGGAAAGGGAAAACAGCTTATTTTGCAAAAAAAAAAAAAAAAAAAAAAAAACCACAACAAAAACAAATAAACAACCCACCCACCGTTCCCAATCTGCTCAGCCACCGCAGCAGCGGTGCTGCGGAACTTTGCTAGAGAGGAATTCAGCCGGGACAGAGCCGGGCTGGCCTTACAGCTGGTGCCCAAAGCTTTGGGGCAGGGAGTTTTGTTACGGGTGATGCCAGCCCATGTGGGGCCCGGGCTCTTCCAGCCCAGGGGGCTCCCAAAGCCCCAGCGGGGTTGGGGACATGGAGCCGGGGCTTTGCCAGCATCCTTGTACCTGGAGGAACGCAGCCAGGCTGGGGTCACTGACAGGCGCTCCTCACCAGAACCGACCTGCCCAGATTTAAACCCACAACCCCACGCTCACAAACCTTCCCAGAGCTCACCCCTTCCCCACCAGTGCCTCCTTTCCTTTCGTGACACCCCGCGGGTTCGCGCGGTTCCTCTCCCACCCCCAGCTCTGCCCTGTCCCTCCCTACAGGAGCAGCCGGGGGGGGCTCTGACAAGCCGCACTCATCACAGGTTTAGCCACGGATATGTCACACCCCAGAGCATCACCACGTTGCTTTCACTAGAGCAGAAATCTCAAGAAAAACAGTTTCCAGACTGAGGTACCAGAAAAAGTACTGAAAAAAATCCCTGACTCCAGAAAAAATACTGAAAAAAAACCCACAGGCAGCAGGAGGAGTTAGAGGAATCTAGCAGCCTTCGACCTGCGGTGACACACAGCCAGGCCCTCACCATCACAAGTTCTCAGGGAAAATTAATATGCCCGAGAGACATGCGACGCCTCGGCCAAATGCAAAAATGGGATTGTGCTCTTCCACTGTATTATATCAACTCCAAGGGCTGGAACGAAACCATTGAAGCGCTGAAAGCTCCAGGCACCCAGCCACGTGGGTTTGATAAAGACGGCACTGCACAGGCACTGATGGCTTTGGAAGGCAGCAGCCTTTTGCTGTTAAAATACTCCCCCCGCCGTGCCAGCCGAGCGCACGCCCTCCGAAGCGGCCGCTTCCACGCTCCGTGGTCATGCCGACACCTCGGGGCACTGCCTCCCCCTCCTCAACCAGCCAGGCGCCCGGCCCTCTCCACCCCTTCTCGCTTTCAAATTGTTGTACCGGCACAAAAGGCGTGAAGGAAGGGAAAAGCACGCACCCACAGCACCCCCAGCCTCGGGTGCTGCCCAGGGACCCCGCCTGCTCCTCTGCAAAACCACACGGATGTCACTTCCCAGGGGCAACGTTTCACCTCAACGAGGAAACCCAGAGCCCCTCCCAGGCAGAGAAACCTTTGCCATTTCACACGCAAAACAGAAGATAAACGGGGCTGGAGAACACAACACGAACAGGGTTAAGACACAGTCGCTGCCTCGAGAGGATTTGTCCCCCCCCCCCAGACGCTGCAGCGTGGGGTACCAACACGTGGGGCTCGCTGTGGGGGGAGGCACAACCACCGGCTGTCACCCCGGCAGCCTGGCCGGGTGTCACCGAGGGCACCCCCAGCACTGCCCGGGAGGGGTCAGAGCACTCGCAGGGCAGCCCCCAGCCAAGGGACAGGCGAGGGCTGTCACCCCAGCACGGCTTCACACAAACACCGCTGTGAACAAGAGGCTGGACAACAGCTTGGGGGGGGGGGGGGGGGGGTTGGTTGGTTGGTTTTGTTTGGTTGGGGGGGTTTTTTGTTTGTTTTTTTTTTTTCCCACGAAACCATTAATTTCGAACAAACCTCCAGTTCACAGAAGCCAAGCGAGCACTGAGGAGATTGATGAGGGTTATCAAAACAGATCACGAGTTCAATAAATCTTCGTTTATACGCTAAATGTCACTGTGCCCCGTGTTCCTGGAGGAGATATCCCGAGCATTATAGCTCTGTGGGTTGGTCTGTTGGATTTCCTCGAAAAAGCTGGAAGCGAAGGAATCCAAGCTGATACCGTGAGCCACGTTCTGAGCTCCCGGAGGGACCCCGGGGCTCACTGGCCATCCCAGGACAATGTGGCTTCTCTGGGCAATATTTATAGACATTGTTCCTGCCTCCCCTGAGCCACTTGAATTGCAGATTCATAAACAATTTCCCTCGTAAACAACTGTTTCCCTCAGGCTTTTGAGGACTTCCAGCCGCAATTTGGGCACCCTTCCTCCCATGCTGCCTCCCCACACCAGGAGAAAATCCCATCTGCACAGGCAGGCCGGGGGGCTGCACACCCACCCACCCCGTGCCATCCTTGCCCCGGCTCGAGGGCCAGCACCCACCCACCCACCCATCCTCCCCCCCCCCGAGGTGACACCGTGGGGGCTGTCCGCAGCAAAGCCCCTTTAAGGGACACTCCGGAGCGGCCGCAGGAGGCTCGGCATTAATTTTAGCCTGGAGCCCTGCCAGGGGCACAGGGCAGCTGCTGCTGCTGCAGCGGGGGGGGGGGGACAGTGCCTCCCACCCTGCCCACCCCGGGTCCTCCTCCGGCAGAGCCCCAATTCCCCGCTCCGGCAGCGTCCGGAGCCAGAGCAGCCATGGCAGAGGAACAGACCGAGCTGGAGGAGAGGATCATCATCAAGGACCAGCACACCAAGGAGATCGACCTGGTGAACAGAGACCCAAAGCACATAAACGAGGACGTCGTCAAGGTAGGACTTTCCCCGCACTGTGTTGTAGAAGCGCCGCCGCCCCCTTAACCAGTGTATCGGTACCGCCGTCCTGCAGCCGGCCGGGTGGCATGCCTGGCTCCAATTAATGCAATATTTCCCATTCCTGGAACACACTCTCCAACTTCACGGGGTGTAGCTCGAAAATTTATGGAGATGCCCTCCTCTGTAGCTGTAAGCGGGGAGCCAAAAATAAAACAGGGTGAGCCCATATCACCCATTTAAAGGGAACCCTGGAGAAAGACCGCTCACCTTCAAGACCTGACCGTCAGAGCACGTAGACACGTGTTGCTGTTTGGAAGAAGGTTGTTTCTCCCCCGTGGCAGCAGGAGGCTGCAGCAAGCCTCCTCGGTCTATTTTTGATCAAGAGGAGTTCTCAGTCTTAGCTGAACAGGGAAGCATTTTCCTGAATGCTGACCACCGAAACATGGCTGCTCTAAGCTTTGTTAGCATTATGTCAAAGATAATTTTGGCCCAAAGGAGAACAGGAGGACATGGAAGGGTTTTGTTAAAACTGTATTTGAGAGATCAAAGTGGATGATGTGCCAGAAAGTACAGCACGCCCTAAGCCTGCTCACAAAGGCTTCGTAACGGGCCGTGACCTTGATCGTGGTGGTGAAATGCAAGCCTGCACTGGTGCGTTCAAACACTACTACAGCTAAAACCACGGCGTGGCCAGTTTAAAAGCCCCCCGCGACGAGCTGTGACGGTGACAGCCGTAGCTGGGCACCCTTTGGGCACAGCGGGACGTGCCCGTGACGGCTGCCGGGCGCCGCGGTATCTCGAGCGTGTCCCACATCTGTGCCACCCCGTGCCAGCACCCCCCGAGAGCCCTGGCCCGGGGCTCGCAGGGTGCTGGGCTGCGGGCAGCACCATCCTGCCACCAGCACGGCAGGGACCGGGACGGCCCGTGCTCTGGGGTGCATCTACCTGCTCCCCAGCTCAGGTGTCTACTGCTGGGGGGCAGTGCCGCTGCCTTCCAGGCCATCCCTAACCCCTCATGCCAGCCCCATTCCCCCACCCCAGCCTTTTCCCGCTCAGGGATCCCCAAAAGCCTGTAAGAGGATTATCAAGCTCACCCACTTACGTGGCCACACTGCCGCTTCACCAGCTTTGGAAGTTTTCAGAGCGTTTGCTCAAGCTACCTAGCGTTCCTCCCACCTTAAAAATAGCACAGCCGATAACGCTGGGGAGGGAGCGCAGAGCCAGCCCCGGGACAGGGAACGCGACTCACCCCACTGCCTCTCAACAGCATCCCGAAGGGAAAGCCGAAGCCTGCTCTCCCGTGGGCAGGACCACACTGGAAAACACCCCGGGGCATTAAAGCACGCGATGCTCTGAACGCCCGGAGGCAGAGGCACCGGGTGGAGGGGAGCAAGGGAGCTTTGCAGGCTGAAGGGTTCCTGCAGCCATAGATAAACCCATCCTGGGCATTACAGCGCCACAGCCAGAATCTGAGACCGCGTCACAGTTGGAGTTGGAGCTGCAGCCCCAGCCCCAGCGGCTTTACAGAGCTTTTGAAGCCTCCTCCCAGGCCGAGCAGCAGCAGAGGGTACCTGTGAGTGCCGGTCCCCAGACACCCCAGGGCAGCTCCCAGGCTCAGCCTCCACCACTCCTCCGGACCCACCTCTGGATCCCAGCTAGCCAAAGGAGCAGCAAGGCAGAGACGGCTCTTATAGCCCGCTGCCCCCTTCATTAATTGCCCCTGACGAGCTCATCAGGCAGCTGCGCAGACCTGCTGCTCCAGCCCACCTGGGCTTTCCCCAGGGCCGCTGGTCCCCAACCCACATCAATATTTCTCCCCGTACCTCCTGCCCACTCCAGGAAATTAGAGGTGCTGCAGAACGATTTTATGATCAAAGTGCTTCCGAAACCAGAATGGATATTACAGTTTAACGTAAAAGTACAAAGAGACGTGCTAGCTTCCCAAGGAAAGGCCATGCTATTTTTCAAGGCAGAGAGCCTGGCTTACAAATTCCCTAGAAATGAATTACACCACAATGAGATCTCTAAGTGTGGCTCAGAGGCTTTTAAGAGTATTTGCCATTCAGAGACACTCCCAATGCCTGCACATAACAGCGCCAGCCCTGTAAGGGCATGGCCCAGCCGATCTCTCTCCCTCTTCAGACAGAACGCAGACAGACAGAATTGAGCACCTCACCTCCACACACAGAAATAAATAAATCGTAAATCAAGAGGGCTCTTGGACTTTTTATTAGCACAAACCACCTTGCCGAGCAGGCAGCCCATGTCCCTGAATGCTAAAAAAGGTCAGGAACAGGCTCTGGCCTCCTCCGGAGTAAACACTCCCGCGCCCAGCTCCCGTTCCGAGAGCCCGTTGCTGGCCCCAGCACCCCCAGCCCAGCTCCCCTCTCACGGTGCCGCAGATCCTCAGCCTTGCACGGAGCCGTTGTCACCCCCCCCCCTCCCAAGCCCCCTTTACCTCCACCTCCTCTCCTCCCAGGTGGATTTCGAGGATGTGATAGCTGAGCCTGTGGGAACATACAGCTTTGACGGCATCTGGAAAACCAGCTACACCACCTTCACCGTCAGCAAGTACTGGTGCTACCGGCTGCTCTCCGCCATCCTGGGCATCCCCCTGGCAGTCGTCTGGGGCTTCCTCTTTGCCCTCATCTCCTTCTGCCACATCTGGGCAGTGGTGCCCTGCATCAAGAGCTACCTGATAGAGATCCAGTGCGTCAGCCGGATCTACTCCCTCTGCATCCACACCTTCTGCGACCCGCTCTTCGAGGCACTCTCTAAGATCTGCAGCAACGTCAGGGTTGCTCTCCGGAAGGAGATCTAGGTCCCTACAGCCGCCCCGGCCAGCCCTCGCACAGCCACCCCCCCGGGCACAGGGACATGCGCGGGGCCCGAGCTGTTGGGGTGCTCCTTGCAGATGGAGTCACGCCGGGCTGCCCCCTCCTCCAGCCCAAAGCCAGCAGCTTCAGGAGAAGAGAAGCCCGGCGAGGCTTGGTGAGCAGCCCAGGGAGACCCCCCCCCGCCCTCCGGGACCCCCGGCATCGCCCCCGCAGCATCTCCTGGACCACAGCCCTGGGCCACGACCTGCAGCTGCAGGGCGAGAAGCAAGGGTGGGCACCAGACCAAACCCCGCCTGCTTCTCCATCCCTTCCGTCTAGCATGACACTAAGACAAATACTTGCTTACAAATTATTATTTGCTGCGAATAATCGTTGTTGTGGAAGCTTAAATCGTGCCGCACAGAAGTTTTATAGATAGAACAGCGAAAACAAATTTTTTTTTTTTTTTTTTTTTTTTTTTCATGTGTGTCCACATTTCAGCACAGCTTGGCAATCCGGATCAATTAGTGCAGGAAACGCTGTGCCGGCCTCCTGGGAGTATGTGCTCAGCCCACCGGCAGCTGCGAAACCCTTTGTGGCAGTTTGACACTCAGCACGGAACGACAGGGCATCGTCACGCTCTGTGGTCGGGATTCCACGGGCAGTCCGGCACGGGTGGGCAGGACCCCTGCGCATCGCCCGTGGGCCTGGGGGGGGGGGGGGGGCAGCACCACGGGGACCCGCGAGAACTAATGGCTCTTGACAACTTCGCTTGAGACACGGCAAGCTTGGCTTTGAGCAAAGCTTCGGCGTCTTTCGCAGGGAGGATATTTCCTACGTGCTTGCTCGCTTGATGCTGGGAAAGCCCCCCCCCTGCTTTCGCTGCAGACCCCCCCCGGGGTGGAGACCCCCGTCCCCTCCATCGCCCCCCGGGGCAGCGGGGGAAGGAGCCTCCCCGGGACACTGCCCGCTCCCAGCCGCTCTGGCTCCCGTGAGAGCACGGGCACGAGGGGAAAAGAGTCCAATTCAGCGCTAGTTCCTCCCCTGTATCGTCAATTAATTCCCTCAGTCCATCTTCCACGAAGCCGTGCTTTAACTCTGAGGCACTTAAACAGTTTTTTGGCTCTGGCCTTAAGAGCTTTGCTGAATCAGGGCCCAGGAGGTCTCGTTGTTCAGAGGTTATTCTCAATTGTATTCATGTGCTTTTTTCCCTTGGCTTCCAACAGAGACTCGGAGCCAAAGTCTCTCCTAGTGCCATGCCAAGGACAAGAAACAGCCAGTTTTTCTACTGGTGCTCTTCCAATGGCTTGGGATTGTGGACTTCCATTATTCCATACCAATAGAGCACCCATGCTCTAGCAACACCGGGCCTCGAGATGGATGGAGTGATACAGAAAAAAAAAAATATTTAGATATTTGTAGGGGGAAAAAAAAGTCTCAAAACCACTTTATCATGAGCATTTTTTAAAGCTTTTTGTGGGAATAAAAATAATTTTAAAAAATACTGAGATTATATTCTTTTACATTTTTTTTTTTGTTCTAGCAGTTCACAGCCTGAGCCCTACAGAACCCTGATCTCCCCACCGCAGTAATCTATGGGCTCTGGCACGTGGCACACACGCTGCTCACGTGTCAGCACCTTTATTTTGCTTTCGACCCTTATGAAAAGCTTCTTGGCAGCGCGTTCAGTACCCTTCCACTGCGACAAGCCCGGCGCTGCTCTCCCCGGCCCCTCCTGCCCGGCCCCACAGCCGCAGCCCGGGATAGGAACCGGGGCTGGCAAGGCGATGCCCGGCCTCCCCCCGCGGCTTCCACCTTCCCCAGCACATCGCTCCCGGTAAAATCCATCGCCACGTTGCATTGCCCGCCTGGCAGACGGAGGCTGCGCCGGGCCCCCGGGTTCATGAGAAAACGGGAGCCTCCCCCTCCGCCTGTGTTGTGCAGGAGAGGATTGTTCTCCGGGAGAAAAAAAAAGTGAATGTGGGAGGAAAACGCTGTGCGCTTTCCTGAGGATTGAATCCAGCCTGGTAAAATCCGCTGAGGCTGAATGTTCTGGGTCGTATTCAGCAAATGCGCGGAGAGCTTGCTTGACTGCAGAAAAATTGGGAATGCCAGGATATGAAAATGTACCTGCTGGGTAAAGGCCCCGCTGCCTGCGGCCGGGGTCGTGCGTGTCCCCCCCCGGCGTGCCACCCTGCGGGCTGTGGGCGCTGGGCTCTGCAAACGAGAGCATCGTTACGCTGGGCGTACCTGGGCCTCGTGTTTAAAGCATTGCTCCCCGTCGGTTGCCTTCACTTTCCTAGCCCAGTGCTCCTGCCGCGCTTCCCCTGCCGCTTTCCATCAAGACACAGTCAGAAAACTTTATTTACAGGTAATTCTTAACAATAAAAAAAAATCTCCGTGCCATAAGCATGACCTTGTGCGTTACAGAGCAAGAAAATTGTATTGGTGTAAAAGACTGAATGCGATCTGCGGTAAACCCAAAGCAAAAGCCTGGCCCTGGGGGACTCAACGGGAGTTTCTGTGTCAAACCCCACCATGACCCCCTGCTGTGACCCCCCCCCACCTGCCTTCGCAGGAGCTTCTGAGCCCGCTCAGCAAACGCGTTATTGCACAGACCCCCCAGCCCTGCAGCCGTGTCGGCTCCCCGGGCTCCGGCTGACCCGAGTGCGCAGCCTCACACCACGCAGCGTGGGGGGACACCCGGGCGTTAGCGTTGGCCCCTGGGGGGGGCTGGTCCCCAGCCCTGTCCCCACTGCCCCCCCCCCCCAGCCCGTGGCAGCAGGACTGCCCGGCTCTGTGCCAGCAGTGCCACCAGCAGGTCCAGGCTGGGGGAAGCCGGGCTGGTACCGAGCAAGGATGCGGGGGTGTAGGGATGCGGGGATGCAGGGATGAGGGGATGCAGGGGGGATGCAGGGATGTGGGGACGCGGGGATACAGGGGTGCAGGGATGCGGGGATATGGGGATGAGGGGATGCAGGGGGGATGCGGGGATGAGGGGATGCGGGGATGAGGGGATGCAGGGGAGATGCAGGGATGTGGGGATACAGGGATACAGGGGTGCGGGGATGCGAGGATATGGGGATGAGGGGATGCAGGGATGAGGGGATATGCAGGGATGTGGGGATGCAGGGATACAGGGATGCGGGGATATGGGGATGAGGGGATGCAGGGGGGATGAGGGGATGGGGCTCCCTCTGCCCCACAGCACTTCCCAGCATATTGAGAGCGCGGTGCCCATGCTCCACGCCAGCCAGGTGCTGGTATCCTGCGGAATTCCTGCTGCGGGCAGAGATGGGGCCAGTGCCCGATGCCCACGTGCCCAGGGTGGCACCTCTCGCCCTGTGCTCCAGCCCCTTGCACCCGCCGGGGACGTAGCACACCTGCCCCAGGAGCACGGCAGCACCCGGGGCAAAACCTGTCCCTCCCAGCGGTGCTTCAAAACCACCGAGGGCAGTTTGGGGGCTCAGAAGCAGGTTCCTGGTGCCCAGTTCCAGGCAGCGCTGAAGCTTGGCCCACAGAAGTCCTCCCCTCCCTCCCACCTCATTAAATAATGACCGCTGTACATGCTTACACGCGCACAGATGTATATACACCTATTTATATAGAGCCCGCCTTGCTTGTCCGAATCCCAGCCTTCCCCAGGGAAGCGCTGGAGACAGCGCAAGGTCCCGGCCGGCGATGCCCTCACGCCGTGGTCGGCTGCGTGAAGCTCCTCTGGCTCGTGCTCTTGCAGCTGAGGACGAAGGAGGAGGAGTTGCTCTTCTTGCTGACGCTCAGGTCGCACGCCGGCCGGGACTTCAGGTACCGCGTGGAGCAGCAGAGGAAGCGCCGTATCAGGTCGTGGAAGAGGTGCCCCGTGTACAGCATGTAGATCCAGGGGTTGCAGCAGCTGTTGAGGCTGGCCAGGAGCATGGCGATGATGAAGGGGGAGGCTGCAAGGCAGAAAAACAGGGCAGCGTCAGGGCACGGCACGAGCGGCCAGAACCACACACCGCGGCCCGTCCCTCGGCGAAGGAGAGCGGGCGATCAAAAGGAGGGAAGCGAGTCTGGGTTTAAGCAACTCGGGTTTAGGTGGTTTTTCCACCCCCCCCCCACCCTGAAGAGCGGCATTTCCCCCCGCTCAGCTGCGGCGCTGCCGCCCGCTCGGCGTTACCCCAGAAATACCCCAGAGCTGCCCCCAGCATCACCTGCACCGTTCGCCCCTACCCTGCCCGAAGCGGGGAGGAGGGAGCGCGGCCCCTCCAAGTTGCCATGGCAAAGAGCAGGACTAAGAACAAAAAGAGCCGGGTGGCTCATTTTTTCCCCACCAGCAGCCGATTTGGGGCAGATTATCAGCTTTCATCCACTCCGGCTGTGGGGAAGCCACGCTCCCCCAGGCCCCGGGCTGTGCCCTGCGCCCCCACCACCAAAACCCAGTGACAGGACAGTGCCCACCAGCCCGGCCCCATCCAGGCCTCTCTGCCCGGTGCTCTCCCACCCCTGGGGAGCAGTGGCGTTTTTCTTTCCCCCTGATTTAAATTTTCACGTGCGACACTCTGCCAGGGGAAATGACAGCCATTGCCATCCCGGTAAGGAAGCCCAGGAGCCTGGCAACAGCTCCCGGCTGGAAGCGCGACATCGGGGAGGGGGACGATGCTGGCGGCGCGGTGCCAGGGCAGCAAGTCTCCAGCTGCTGCTCTCCATTCCCCCCAGCACGAAACACCCGACTGTCCCACGCGAGGGGCCGGACCGGTGTCTCCTGGTGAGACCAGGACAGGGGGACTCGCACCCGCCACGGCAGCCGGGACAAGGGGGGGCCACCCCAGCCCCCCGCGGGGCAGCACCCCCATGAAGCGCCTGCAGGTGTGGGACAGAGCTTTTATTCTGCTCCCCACGTTTTCAGCCCCATCTTCTCATCTCCCTGTGCTCTCAGGGGACACGCCAGCAGTAAGGACGCATACACCGGTTCAGCTGTTTCTGGTCCCTTCCTGCCTCTGCAAAAAACTACTTGCAGTTTTTAAACTAGAAAATAAACGTGAATAATGAAGACTCATTTCAAAATTCACCTTCAGCCAGCTCATGCATAATTCCTGCTCTAGTGATGTGTGGTCCAACCGCTTTTAATTTCAAGCATACGCTAAAAGAAATCCATGGGGAACGGCTTACAAGTCCTAGGCGCAAGACCTGAAATACATCACAGCATTTTCATCCACTTAAAAAATAACCCAGCCGTGGCTGACTCAGCTCTTCTGTCTCCGCAGGAGATAAATTGAATTGCACGGAGCTCACGGCAGGGCAGGTCTGAAGGGGGGATCTGTCCCCTCTCGGGGGCCCCAGCGATCCCCGCGGTGCTGCAAAGCGCAGCTCTGCCCCACAGGGACGTTCCCCCTGCCCAGGCTCTGCAGGTGGCCCGCAGCGGGGCTGGGATGTCACACTGGCAGGAGGCTGTGCCCGGGGACGGGACCTCTGCTGCAAACGCTGTTACAGAACTGAAGTGAAACGAGGAGGGTCACTAATTCCCACGCACAGAGAGATGCTGCCACTCACCGCCCATGATTCGGGGCACCAGCTCCCAAGATTAAGGGACCAATGCAACAGTTATGCCGTTTCACAGCCTCCCTATTACCTTCACAGATGTTTTAAGCCAACTTTGACTCAAAACGCCACCTGTAACATACATTATCTGCAAGGTGTGTGCAGCAGAAACCTCCTTTTAACCAATGGTCTGCAAAGGATCCCGGGTGCTTGAGCCGACGCCTGAGAGATAACCCATAGCTCCAACCCGCGCTTGCAGGGGCTGCAGGTCTGCATGGCCAGCAAAGGCAAGGGTCGGGCTGACACCCCCAGTCCCTCCCCAGGCACGCAGCCGTGCTCCCAAGTGCCCAGCACTCACATTCAGGCACTTTCAGCTGCCCCCGGGGAAGGGACAAAAGAGGGGCTGCCTGGCCCTGACATACTGCGGAGCCAGGGCGCCGGGCAGGGTGGTAGCAGAGCTGGGAGAGAGGGGGAGTGGGACCCCAGCCCCATCCTGACACTCCACCCAGCACCGTGCAGGGCAGGGCCACAGCATCTGCACTTCACTCACCTGATTTCACCGAAGTCGGGTTATGAAGTGAGGAAGACCCAGGTAGGAAGCAGCTGAAGTGAATCAGCAATAGCAGGGTGAGACCTCTCTGATTATCACTTTACTAACTAGGAAAGGAAGGGCTTCTGCTGTTTGTTTTCTTTACAGCCTCACCTCTTAGCCCTAACACGCACCAAACCGCAGCAGGCTTTGCCCCCTGTGAAGGTGGAAGCATGGAGTTTTACCCACAGCAGACCAAGCGCTGCTTGTCCCTCCACTAACACCCGAGAGCCGTGTCTCGCCACGCTCCGGGATGCAGTGCACGGGCAGAAAACTGCAGCGTGCCTGCTCAGGGTTCATTAGGATTCCGGTGGGTATAAACAGGCTTTCCCTTGCCAGGGGACACTCTTTATGACACCCTACGTGGAGAAAACTAAACATTTTCTGAAGTGGTCGACTGTCCCTCACACAGCCTTTGCGACCCACTCGTCACCTCCTGGGGTGCAGCCCGTCAGTGTCGCAGACGCGTCGGGGCCCCAGAGCTGCACCCTGCCCGCCTGCTCCTCCTCCTTCTCTGATGTTATGCCCAGGCAGACTGCAGAGCCTGCAAGATGAGAAACAGCCAAATTCCCTTCCTGCTGAAGGGTACGGCTCTGCCAGGCACCCTGTGACAACGCCTGGCCGAGGCAGCCCACGCCTCGGTGCAAAGGGAAAGAAACCCAGGACGCAGGGCAGGAACGCAGCAGGCGAAGCCCAATCCTTCTGCAGAGAGAGGTCTGACTCTGCCGCCCCTCTTGTGCCTCTGGGCAGCCAGCGAGGAGGAGGGTGGGCCTGGGAGGGAGGGCTGGGGTCTCCTGGCATTCGCTATCCTCACTCACACGCCCAGGTTTTTCCTCCCCGTGCCATGAAAGCCTCCAGCAAATGCTCTGGCAGAACTCCCACCCTTTACCGCAGACACGGCCCCCTGAGCACCAGAACGATGAAGGAAAGGGGAGTTTGCTACAGCTCGGCACGGCTGGCGCCTTCCCCACTACATAAAAGCAAAGCAGGGAAGGAAAAAGCATCGCAGGGCCGATTGCCCAGGGTGAGCAAGGGAAAGTTTGGCGGCGCAGCAGGCAGGGTGCGATCGGTGCGCAGCCCGGCCGTCCCCCCGCTCCTCGCCGCCGCGATCAGCAGAGCGGCAGAGGTTTGTTTGCTGATGAGTCAGGTGGAAGCCCTCGAGATTGCAGGTTTGAAATAGGGCGAAAAGGAGAGACCCTGCTTCATCCCCTAAAAACTAGAAGTTTCAACCAGCCTAAATCATGTGGGGAACTAAGAGACGGCTGCCTGGGGCACCTAGGGAGGTTTAAAAAGCTCTGCTTCACTTCACCTGAAATAAAAGGAGCAGAGAGAAGCAATAAAGGCGAGTTAGGAGAGCTGGAGCCAGGCTACCAGCTTCAGTCTCTGGGAAAACAGATGTGCACAGGCTGCAGTAGTCATCAGGTTTTCCACAGAGCAATGTATAGCAGGAATAGGGTTAAAGAAAGGAAAAGGGTGCCGGGTGGAAGTGAGCCGTGCCCTCCGCCGCGAAGCTCTGGCCGCGGCAGGGCTGCCGGGGGAGCTGGGAGCAGGTCGCAGCTCCTCGTCGGTCCTTGACATCCCCAGACTCAGCATTTCTGTTGAGTTGGGTCAGTCTGGCCAAGGAAAAGTTATCCCTGGAAGCACTTTTTTGCCATTTCTCCCACCTCACAAACTTGTACAGAGGTTTTTCTTTTAAGCTTTCCTGGCCAGTTCTCCCTGAGGGTGCAGAGGAACCATTGGCCACCTCCTCCCGGGAACAGCAGACTTGCACAGTTTACAAGCATGAAAGACCGAGGAGGGTAATATATTTTACTCTGTCTGAAACCTTAGTGATGACAGGAGCAGCCAGTGCCAAGTATAAAGAATGGCAAATCAGTGACACCACGTCCTTTAGGAAAAGCCTTTGCTCATAAATCAGTGGCTTTCTGCAGGAACCGTGCTCCAGTTAGAGATAAAATAACTGCAGCACAGTCCTGGGGTGGACGGGAACGGGAGGAGAGGGGAAAAGAGGGCAAAAGAGTAGAAAGAAAAGAAGTCAGCAAGGACAAAAAAATACAGCAAAAGAAAAGAAGTCAGGCACTACAGCTCAGTCTCTTCCTGCAGTCACCCCAACCCCCGGGCACCGGTGGGGGCTGAGCTCCCACACAGTCCTCGGCACCCCCAGCACCCAGGGCGGGCAATCGAAGCACCGGGGACCCCAGAGCAGCCCCAGGAGGGCTGAGCCCACGCACCCAGGGACGGTGAAAACCTCCCGAGCCATCACCCACACAGCCCGACCCCCGAGTCGCGGCGGCCCTGAATTTGCCGGGGGCTGCGCCAGCCCTCGCCGGCACCCGGGGAGCTCAGGCACAGCCACTGCTGCCCGTTGGGTGGCTTTTATTACGTGCAGGACTTTCTCCCGCCTCCCTCCCAGCCCCCTGAGCCCCAGCTCAGAGCAGAGCTTCTGGCTGTCGCCCGCGAGTCTGTGCGGGGGTCCCTGCGGGCGCTGAGCTCGGGGGTCCCTGCAAACACGGGGATTCAGGAGGGGAGAGGATGTACCTTCCTGCGGAGCATTCGTGTCCCACACAGACCACATCTGCACAATGAAAAAGGGAGTCCAGCACACTATGAACGCTAACACTATGATGAAGGTCATTTTGACTGTCCGGATCTTGGCTTTGGAGATGAGCCTGGTGCTGCTGACCCTGGCAAACACCATCCCGCTGTGGGAACTGGAGCTCAGACCCATGTTGGACCCTTGAGCTGTCTTAAGCTTCACGTTCTGCCAGATTTTGAAGCTGATTAAGCCATAGCAGATGCTCAGCATCAACACAGGGATGATGTAGACCATGAGGGTTATCCAGGTGACATAGGCTTTAGGTCCCCAGGGCTGGATGAAATCTGCCCAACAGTCGTAAACCCCATTCCCCACATCCCTCAGAGAAAATATGTGGATCTGAGGGATGCTGACCAGCAGGCACAGCAGCCAGGTGAGGAGGACAGAGACCCGGTCTGCTCTCCTGTGCAGAGACCTCAGCGGCTGACAGATGGCCAAGCACCGGTCCAGGGACATCAGCAAGAGCATGTATGTGGAAGCAAACATCCCCACTACCTGCAAGTACTTGATCAACCGGCAGAGGAAATCTGGCCCGTAAAACCTGAAGGTGATGTCCCAGATGAGCTGGGGCAGCACCTGGAAGATGGCCACGACCAGGTCAGCGATGCTCAAGTGCTTCATGAAGAAGTACATGCGGGAGTGCTTCTGCCGGGTGGTGTGGATGGCCAGCAGCACGCACAGGTTGCCGGTCAGGGCGAGGAAGAGGATGAGGCAGAGGACCGTCACCTCCACCTTGGCCATGTCCTCGTTCCTCTTCAGGGGGTCCGTGGTGCTGTTCCTCCCGGAGGTCTGGTTCTCCAGGCGGAGGCTGCCGTTCCCCAGGGAGCTGTTGATCGTCCACACGCTGCTCCCCACGAAGTACAACTTCTCCATGGCCACATAGAGCCCGGCAGCAGCGAGGGCGGGCGGCGGATCCCCGGCACGCGTGGGCCCGCGGGCGGCAGCCGTGGCCCCGCTCCCGGCCCCGGGCTCTGCCGCTCGGGCGCTGCCCGCTGCGGGGAGCAGCCTGGCCGGCCCTGGCCCCGGCCCCGGGGCTGCAGGGCTCTCCGGCGGCTCCACCCTGTCCCCTCCCCGGGCACCCGACGTTTCCGCAGGCTCCTGCCCCCAGACAGGAGGAAAAAGAAAAAAAAAAAAAAAAAATGCGCAGGAGGAGGATTGGGGGGAAAGGGCCGGCAGAGAGAGGCGGCCGCCCCGTCCCAGCCCTCCCAGCTCCCCCGGGGCCCTCCCAGACCTGCCGGCCCCCCCACCCAAACCCCGCTTCGGCACCTCCTCCCCGTGCCCTGCCCATCTCCGGGGAGCGGCCAGCTCCCCCCGCTTCTCCAGGCATCCCCGCCGACCCTCTCCCCCCCTACCCCAACCCCCCCTGGGGCATCCCTGCCGCCCCTCTCTCCCCCCTCCCCAAACCCCCCGGGCATCCCTGCCTCCCCTCTCCCCCTCCCCAAACCCCCCCGGGCATCCCTGCCGCCCCTCTCCCCCTCCCTAAACCCCCACGGGCATCCCTGCCGCCTCACTCCCCCTCCCCAAACCCCCCGGGCATCCCTGCCGCCCCTCTCCCCCCCCACCCCAAACCCCCCCGGGGCATCCCTGCCTCCCCTCTCCCCCTCCCCAAACCCCCCCCGGGCATCCCTGCCGCCCCTCTTCCCCCCCTCCCCAAACCCCCCCGGGGCATCCCTGCCGCCCCACTCCCCCTCCCCAAACCCCCCCCGGGCATCCCTGCCACCCTGCTCACCCACCCGCGACGGGGTGTCGCGAAGCAGCCCCACGCCGGTGGCGGGCAGGTCCCCGCCGCCCCTCGGGGGCAGCCCCCGCTCTCCCGAGCCCCGCAGCCGGAGCAGCCCCGGGCCGGGGCCGGATCCTGCCCGCCCGGGTGCGGAGGGGGCCCGGGGCCGGGTCCTGCCCGGCTGCGCTCGGAGCGGCCGCCGCGAGAGGGAGCGGCGGAGCGGAGGCCGGCGGCGGGTGCCACGGTGATGGGCGGGGGCTGGCGGGGGTGCGGGGAGGGGGCTGCAAAACCCCGACGGGGAACCCCCCCACACGGTCACGGCGTCCCCCGCCGGCGTGGGACGTGTGAAACGCGGAGGAGGGGTGGGAGAGCACCCACGCCGGGCTCAGCTCTTCGCAAACGCAGCCCCCCGGCCCGACACCCCCCCGGGCCTGGAAACACCCGGGGGGGGGCGCGGGGGGGGACGGGGCGAGGTGCGGGAGCAGGGGAAGATGCTCTTCTCGTCCAACAGCCGCTGTGCGGGATGCCAGAGGATGTGCGAAGCGGGGGGCTCTCCGAGGGGGGGGCTCTCCGAGGGGGGGCTCTCCGAGGGGACCCCCAGCTGCCCGCTCGGCCCTGGGGTCTCGGAATCTCGCTGGATTCCAGCAGCCACAGGCACCCCCAGCAAAGCTCCCGCCGAACCCAGCGCACAGCCCCGTTCAGCTAGGAGCCTCGTGCTTCCCTGACTTGGCAGGTAAAACCGTCACCAAGAACCACTGTTTTCCTTTCCAGCAGGGATTATTTTAGAGTATTTTTAAAGCATTTCTATAAAAGAAGAGAAGGTGGCTGTGTTTGGCATCGTTTGCCATCCCTGCCACTAGCCCAGCAGCACATTTCGCTGGTTTTCCCAGGCCCCTGGGAGGGAAGCGAGGACCCGGGTGCAGGCAGAAGCGCTCAGAACAGCTCCGAGCCCCCCAGCTCCGCTCCCGGAGCCCGGCAGCAGCCACTGAGTCATTCCCAGCCCCCCCCCAAAAAGGTGGCTTCAGCAGGAGCCCACCCGGCCTGGCTGCCACAGCCCCCCAGCTCCAAGCGAAAGCCGGCACGCTGGTGCTCATCCCCCCGTGCTGCCTTCCCCTGGAAGCCACATCTCAAACTCTACTTAGCCTAGCCTTAGACCTTGAATAAACATCTCTGCAGTTATTTTTAAAGATTTTTGGGAACCTTTAGCTCCATGCAAGATGTAGAAATGTTAAATACTTTGGCAAGTCCTTCCCTCCAGGGTTCACGTTCTTCCTCCTTCAGGCAATAAAACGGCTGTGGGAATCGCTGAGGACAACAACTCACCACGTGCAATGCTTTTTTTTTCATTGTTGTGCCTCTTTCGGGAGAGTTCCGTAGGAGGATCTGTCCACGGGTGAAATCCTGGCTCCAGTGGAGTCAAGGAGAGGTTTGCCCTTGGCTTCTGCACGGCTCCTTTAGCATCTTGCAGGGCACCGTGAGAAGGCAGATCTGCTTCGGGAGCCAGCTGGGACGGCAGCGCCGGCGGGACAGAGCAGCCGCCGCTCCTCCTTGCCCTCGGCAGAGACGGCCCTCACGTCTACACGGACACCAGTTTCCTCAGACTGGAACCGAACTGCTCCGAAGGCGGCGAAGAGCCTTACGCCAGCTGTGCCGCTCCGACCCGCGGCAGCTGAACGCCTCGAAGAGTGGTGTGTAATTGCAGAATACATTCGATTTCAACAGTGAATCATAAATGCTAAGCTGTGGAAGAGCTCGCCTAGGATTCATCCTGCCTGTCCCCTCGCCAGTGCCAAACTGTTCCCAGGGCTGCGTTTCCCAGCGCTCTGTCTGCTCCGATTCAGAAGCGCAGGAGCGGCTCAGTGAGGCGCGCGCGCTGTCGAGGTGGAGGATCATACGCCTTCAGGACTGAACTTTGGGTTTAAAAAGCCAAGGCGTGGAAGGTTCTCATTAGTTTTGCTTTAAGGGCCTTGGCTACAGTCGAGGCTCTTTCCTCGCTAAAGGTTCCTTTCCTCTCATGTCTCCTACCCAGCCTACAGCCTGCCCAGCAGGCATTTCCCTCAGCCCGACAAGCTTCAGCCAGAGCTTTGGGTGCAGCTTCAACTGGTTTGGCCCTTGCCAAGACAGCCAAAGCGCTCCCGCTGCACAGCCGCGCAGTCATGCCCAGGGAAAGCAGCACCGACAGCATCCCCAGCCACCCGGAGCTCCGCTTCCCTCCGGGGCAGCTTGGAGACAGAAATCATTCACTGGGGTTTGGCACCGACCTCGCCAGTTATGCAACATCCGACTCTTCCATGTGTTTTCTCATCTGTGACCTTGTTTTTTGGCTGTCACGCTTTGGCAGCTAACATGTTTGTTTTAGTAAGCCCAAAAAGATTCACCGAAGGGGAGAAATAAAACGAAAACTCTTTGGTTGAAAACAAACTCAGTGGCAGGTTCCTGCCCCACCGCGGGCTGCTCCCGACGCCGCGCCGGGGCAGCTGCAAAGCTGTGTCACCAGGCGCTTGCACCGGGACCCTGCGGCGATGAAGGTCACCCCAATCCTCACCAGCTGTGCCCAGGTCGGCACGCAATGGAGCGGCTCCGGGCGCAGGCTGCGGGGTCCCCAAAATCCCCCTCCCGCGGCGTTCCCAGCCCAGCTCACTTCACCCCAGAGACCTAAACAGCTAAACGGCTTGAACTAGCTCTGGGACACGGGCATGCCTGTCACCCGGGCTCACAGGAGACGTGGTGGCTGACACAGTGCTAAAACTTTGATAAAAATTGAAAAAAAAACCTCAAAACCAAGCCCCAAGCGGGAGCCCGCTCCCCTGCCGCGGGCTGCCTGTGCGGGCACCATCCCCTTCCCCGCAGCGTGGCTCTGGTTTTGGCCATTAGCCTTTGACAGCGTCCCAATGCTAACTGACGAGTGCCAGGGTGAGGGCAAGGCTCTCAGAGGAAATTACTGCTGTACTAGACCAACAAACAAGCTTTTCAGCAGCTCCAGGAGCCGAAGCTCGAGCTCCCAGCGCAGCCCGGCCGTCGCGCCCGCAGGCAGAGCTCCAGAGCTCCCCGGGGCTGCCACCGCGCTCACGCCCTGCGTGGGAGCTGCCCAGTTTGGAGCCCTCCCCCGGAGCCCAAGCCTGCGCAGGAGGCACGGCACCTTGGCCAGGCTCACTTCGGGGTGTCTCCGGGAGCTGCCGAGGAAACCTTCCCCCTCGCTGACCTTCCCGGAGCTCCCCGGGGCAGGCAGCACCAGCCCTGCGTGGTGCACGGGCGATGAGCACGGCTGCTGGGGGTGCTTGGGGCACAGGGAGCAAAAGATGCAATAAGCAGAAAATTTTTTTTTTTTTTTTTTTTTACAACCTTCCCTTGCTTCTTTGCTTTTTCTCATTTTCTGTTAAAGGAATATTTCCAACTGGTCCTCAAAACCACCAAGTCCAGTCAAAATAAACTCGCCCTGCGACTGCTTGCTGCTGTAAGAACTCACGCCGCTGCACCAATAAATGTTAATTTGAGCAAACAAACGGCACCGAGTGGTGGCTCTGCACCACACGGCCGGTACCTGCGGCCACGGCCCGTGACAGAGGGAGACGGGCCCCGATCCGGATCCGGCCCGTGGAGCTGGCCAGCGAGCGCAACCTCCCGCCCCGTCAAGACAATAACGCTGTCAGTGCGTGAAATTAAAATGCTTTACTGTTAATTGTGTGGGGCCGTCGCCGGCTGGGTGTCTGCGCGGCGGAGGACGGGTTTGGTTCCGCGACTGGAAAGTGCGTTCCTGGCAGGCAGAGCTGCTGGGGGTTTCCCTTCCTAGAGGCGTGAGAGACAAACGCGAGATTTCATCATTCTACCCCTGCGTCAGCTTTCTCACATAAATTACCAGGCGTAAAATCCCACGAGGGGCTGCGTAAAGAGGCACTTGCTGAAAACAAGGTCACTGCTGTGCTGGCCCAGCCCCGGGGGGAGCGGCCCCACGGCTGGAGCTGAGCCCCCTCGGTCCGTACCCAGGCAAAGCTGAGGCTGCCCCACAAGCAGAAACCAAAGACACGTGATTTTAAAGCAAAGAATCTTGTGAGAATGAAAGGGTTTTCTGAGTCACCCCCAGCTCCCTCCAGCTTTAAAAATTCAGTGATGCCACAGAGTTGGAAACAATCTTGTTTTGAAAATACATGCTTCAGAATAATCAAAAGCACAAATGCTACGTAAAGCTAAATTTAATTGCACTTCAGTTTACTGCTGCATCTGAAATAGCTGTTTTTCCAATAGCTATCTTGAATCCCAACTTTACAGTCCCCATGATACAAGAGGTCTGGCAAAACTTCAAGTCCAGGCCACTGTTTTACAGATGGAGTTGTAGCCGCTCATGAACTCTCATGTACGGTTGTGGCCCACACCAGGCATTGCAAGCTAGAAAGCCAGGATATTTTCTCTGGCTGCTTTTGCATGGGAAATTCTCTTTATCCTAGAATTTTTTCCTAGCCCTCACCCCCTGCACTCAGTCTGCGAGAGGCCCAACTTTGGTAAATTCTCTAAAAATACAAGGATGTGCAGTCCCATTCACACACCTCCCTGGAAAAATCATGTTAATGCTTCAATAAAAAGCTGCTGAATGTTGTGTGCTTTAGATAAGGCTTGGGAATATACTAGAGGGGAGAGAAAATTATGAGTGCTTCCTTGTGTTTCTTAAATGTACACGAGTAAATCCTCAAGTACGATACAAAATTCTTATGTAGGTAGCCATCTGGTATACTGATCGTGAGAGGAACAGACACCCAGAGTAAATATTGTAAAATGTACCATACTGAAGTCCACAAGTCTTTGGAGACAAAACATGCAAGTAGAAGTGGTGCACAAAATTATTTGGTCCTGAACACTTATTCAAAATTCATGGCATTAATGAGGTCACTGATTAGTGGTAACATAACACAGTGCTACACATCGTTTGAAGATGTGGGTAAAATACTGCTACGCTCGTAGGTAACGTCATACCCCCAGGTACATCACCTGGCTGCCCGAACCGCGCTCTTGGCCGTGGTATTTCTTCCGTTAGCTAAAAAAAAACAAAAAACAAACCCAACAATTAGTCCTCAGATTGACTGTAGTAAATAATCTAATGGAAAAATCAAGCCAGAGCCCATTGTCATTTCAAGCATTCCTGCTCCAGCGCGCAAACCAGCGTGGTGTTGGGGCTCTGTGCAGAGCTGTTCGGACAGTTGGTTTGTTTTGGAAACTCCATCATCAAAGCAGTACTGGGAGGGAAAAAGAGCCAGAAAAGCGGCTTGCACACAGACAAACAAAGAAGGGAAGAACAACTTGGACGCTGCCGTCTCGAGCTTTAGAAAGCATTCGCAGTAGAAAAAGAGAATTTGCATGAGTTCGTGTCACATATCAAGACCATTTCTTCCTTTGGCTGCTTTTTGTTTTTCTAGGAACACTGGACTTACTCAAAGAACTCAGTATCAAGAGCCTTTTACATCATGTCGCTGTAAGGTTCATGGGATTCAAACCATTTCCTTCAAAGAAATCCTCTACTTACTGAAAACTGTCACCCTCGGCTCCCGTGGCCCTCAGCACACACCGGTGCAGAAGCCCAAGCCACGCTCATTCAACTTTTGCAGATAAAGTCTTGAAAAAGAGCCTGAATTTCCTGGCGTGAAACCAGCGCCCACCTCCACAGTCACTGCCATTAACACAGCAGCTCTGCAAGGCAAAAGCCCCGCCGGGGCGGCGGCGGTTGCACGGGCGTTTAGCCGGGTGCCGAGGGACGCGCAAGGATGCTGCGTCCCGCTCCGGGGCCCCGCTCCCGCCGGGATGCGGCACCAACGCTCCCTTCGAATCGGTGAGCTCGAAGCTATTGAAGGCAGATCACGCCAACCCCAGCACCCCGAAAGTCCTCGTTAGGCCGTGGCAGACCTTCATCCCCGGGGTCCCCTGCCAGCCCCGAGGGGCCGCAGGGCGTTGGGCCTGGGGGGGAGAGGGAGGGTGGCAGGGGGTGGCACGGGCTGCGCCCCGCGCGCAGGGGGCAGCGAGCCCTCTCCCCCCGCAGGAGCTGGACCTGCCCGGCCGCGGGTTTTCTACGCGGCCCCATAATGACGTTGTTCATGCTAAAACGTTTCTCGCTTCTTCCCATTACGGCCTCAAAGCCCATAAAAATCAATGGAGCCTGCACAGACCCTGGGAATGACAAGGTGGCCTAATACAGGATGGTGAAAATACATATATATATATATGGTTTGTAGCACAGAGACTTCAATTTCAAGCCGTTGGGAGATTATATTGTAATTTTACTGCTTTGGTTTTTACTGTACTTCTGTGTAACTTCGTGCTATTTATTTCAGTCGCCCTGAGCGCTCGCTCGACAACAAGGAGAAATAAAAAGCAGAACAAAGACGGAGAGACCCGGTACCTGCCCCCGCCCCCCCCGCGGCCGCAGCGTGGGGACAGGGCTGTCACCCACGGCCTCGCACCCGGCCCAGGCGCCGGTGAACAACCAGAAAAAATACACGTGCAGCAATAACGGGCTTTATGGCACCTGCAAAACCAAGGGACAAAGTGACGTACGACTGAGCATCACCTCCCTGCCCCTCAGATATTAACTAAATACACGTAGGTACGGATCATTCGTTTAGGGCCAAGCACTTGAGGTGCAAGCACTGGCCCCGAAACGCAGGCTCCAGTTCGGGCACACAAAGAGCTACAGCCGAACGCTTCTGTCCATTAAAATGAGGCACGTTCCTACTTGAGCATAACATCTCACCTTGTCACGGTTAAAGACAGAGGAGCCTGAACAACGCCACAATTATACATCTGCCTAACTCCATATTCATATGTAAATTATGCAATTAATACATATGTAAAGGAAAGTGAATCAGCTTTGCAGCTCATCACTACTTCAACAAAATCCATGCTGAGTGATAGGAAAGGGACTGGCAGTCCTCGGGATAATTAAGTATATAGTGTGCACGTGTGTGAGTGTGTAAGTAGGCGAATGTGTAGCAATGTCCATACAGGTGTGTGTGAGTGTGTTTATATACATCCCCCCGCTGCGGGAGCCATGCACCGTTCCTCTCCCAGCAACCCGCCCTGCACCCACAGCCCCCGCTCCAGGAATGCATCTGTGAGGCCAAATAATTAACCAGGGCAGCGAGCTTTCGCTCCAGAAATGGAGCCCAGCTGCATTTATACAAACTTTTCTGCCTCACTAATTATTCCCCATTTGCAGTAATGTGTTTACCTTCTCCTTCCTGAAGTGAGTAATTTGTCCTTCTCTTTATTTAATTTCAGGTGGTTGATTTTGAGCCAACTCACCAATTCGTTAGAATCATTTTGAATTCAGGTCCTCTCCTTCAGGGCGCTCGCAGCAACTCCTCCACCGCTGGAGTGTGAAAAAAAAGCACGATTGTTTACTTTCTTCTGAGCAGAAAATGACTGGTGTTAGGCTTGCCCAGCAGGCAACCGCGATGATTTAGCTTAAATTCCTGCACCCGGGCAAGGCGTTCAAATTCCAAAATACCTGTTCTTCTATCAGAACGGTCCCTCCTTAAATCAAAGGATCATTTATGAACAACTCCCGGCCCCCGCGGGTCCCTGGCAGGGACACCCGGGCCACCAGCCGCACCCTGCGGAGCAGGACCTGCCCCCCCCGGGCCCCGCAGGCAGCTCTGAAGGACTAAAGGAACCCCTGGTGTGTACCAGCAGCGGAGCTCCCTGGCTGCTCCTCCGCGGCTGCCCCCGCTACGGCAGCGCTACCAAACCGCCTGCGAGAGGAGCCCGGGGCGGCTGCGGGCTGCTGGGCCCCAGCGCCAGGCTGGGGCGGGAGACCAGTGCGGAGGGGCCAGCACCGTGCACACACACACCCCCACACCCCCACACCCACACACCCAGAGCCCTGCTCAGCACCGGTGCTTCGGGTGCCCCAAATACGGCTGCTGGATGCGGGCTGGTGGACAAAGGATGCTGGATGGATGTAGGATACTGGAGAGAGGATGAAGGACGAAGAACGCAGGACAAAGGATGCAGGACAAAGGGCGGAAGATGAAGGGTGCAGGACGAAGGACCGAGGATGAAGGATGCAGGACGGAGGATGAAGGACAATGGACAAAGGACAATGGATGAAGGATGCAGGACGAAGGACTGAGGACAGAGGATGCAGGACGGAGGATGCAGGACGGAGGATGAAGGATGGAGGATGAAGGATGCAGGATGGAGGATGAAGGATGCAGGATGGAGGATGAAGGATACAGGACAGAGGATGAAGGATGCTGGACGGAGGATGCAGGACGGAGGACGGAGGATGAAGGATGCAGGACGGAGGATGAAGGATGCAGGACGGATGATGCAGGATGCAGGATGCAGGACGGAGGATGAAGGACGGAGGATGAAGGACGGAGGATGAAGGATGCAGGATGGAGGATGAAGGATGCAGGATGGAGGATGAAGGATGCAGGACAGAGGATGAAGGATGCTGGACGGAGGATGCAGGATGGAGGATGGAGGATGAAGGATGCAGGACGGAGGATGAAGGACGGAGGATGAAGGATGCAGGACGGAGGATGAAGGACGGAGGATGAAGGATGCAGGATGGAGGATGCAGGACGGAGGATGAAGGATGGAGGATGAAGGACGGAGGATGAAGGATGCAGGATGGAGGATGAAGGATGCAGGATGGAGGATGCAGGACGGAGGATGCAGGATGGAGGATGAAGGATGCAGGACGGAGGATGAAGGATGCAGGACAGAGGATGAGGGACGAAGGACTCAGGATGCTTTTTGGCGGCTGGTGGAAGCAGCTCTGCAGCTGCCCCACTCTCCTGCTCCCAGCATCGGCTCTGCAGGACGGGGCTCGGCAGCTCCGGGGAAACCCTGCAAAGCTGCGGGCAGGGCCCAAAGGACACGAACAGACCCAGCTCAAACCTCCTGGGAATAATCACGGCTCTGTGGGCTACCTCTGCTCAGCCTTTATTACTCCAGGCAGACACTATTCAGTAATTCTGCTATGCCTAAACTAATCAGGACAGAATAATTTATTAAGAAACTTTTTCTCAGCTGAAACCTTGAATGAAAAAAATGCGTAAACCACTTATGCAAAAACACAGAAAAACCACCCAAAACCACAGCATGACTGAAAAGACAGATTTAGAGGCGTTTTTCAGGATTATTGCATTAAATTTTCAAGACGACACAGGTCTCCCCGCCACTCATTGCATGCTCCACGCTCTGCACGTTTGCACAGTCCCATGCTCCGTTGTCTCGCCCCACGCCCTGGTTACCCCACGTGGCCCCTGCTCCCCACGGCTCCACGCACGGGGTGGTCCCGGCACCTGCACGTGCTCCTGCACCCCCCCAACCGCCCCGAATGGGGCCAGACGGAAAGATCAGCCCACTGGAACGCCACCCACCAGGTACTGCTTCCACCCAGACATTTCTGTAACACAAGAAGTTAAATAGCTGCTTTATAAAGAAAGGCGTCGACTGGGAAAACTCCTAACAGCAAAATTAATACTTCTGCTGATTAAACACTTCAATTTAAAATGTGTGTTGACACAGGGCAAGAGTTACGCACTGGAGCACAGTGCCCCAGATCTGCAGATTCCCACAGAGCCACGACAGCTTGTACGAACAACGGGGTCCAGTCACAGTGGTCCTTCCAACAGACCAAGCTGTGTAATCATATTTTTTTCACTCTGTTTTATGTGGTTTTGGTTTTTTTTAAAAAAAGCTTCAAGTTAAATTTTCTCTGTATGACCACTGCTTTAAAAGCCAACACAATGGAGTACAAGACAGCAGCAATTTTTCTAAGAAGCCCTGATGTTACAAGTACAGCACTTTTCCCTTATGCAAACTAAGTCCAAATGAAGTAAAATTTTTTTTAGACTGATTATTCCTTAGGCATCCAGACATATTCGGCTGGCTTTAAATCACACCCTTTCCATCAGGGTCAGCAACAGGGTTGTCCTCAGGTGAATCCAGCCCATTGCTGATAAAAGGAGCTAGCAGCTAAAAATGTATTGACAGGGGTGAATGGAAACTAAACAAACACAGCGATTAATGAGCGAACCAGAAACCCAAGCTGTGATTTGTCGCCCATTGTCAAGGTAAAGGGAAATGGGGCAGCTCGTTAATTAAGTGTCATGACGTGGGAACAGGAGCACAGCATGCCGCGGTCCCCTGCCAAAGGCTTTGCAGAGGACAGGGGGATGAGCAACGGCCCATCCGCCACGAAACACGGGAACTGGGAGCTCGGCCGGCAGCGCCAGGCCCCGGGCAGAGCCACGCGTGGGTTTGCCACGCAGACCCACGCCACAGAAACCCTCGCCCGGGGGGGCGGAGGGGCCCCAGCCTGAATCCCCTGGACTTGGGAAGCGGGCACACGGGTGGGGATGCAGCATCCACAGGGGACACGGCCGAGCCCTGTCTCGCCCTTGCTGCCTTGTCCCGGGCACCCGTGGCCGTGCCGGAGCCCATCACCCGCCGGCAGCGGGGGCAGCTCACAGCATCCCCCGGGGAGAGCAGAGCCAGCCCACGGAGAGCATCCCCAGAGAGAGCCTCGCTTTTCTGGGAAACGAGCAAAATATGTTCTCTTGTGCCCCGCGGGACGATGGCCGTTAACCCAAGCAGGCGCTGGGCTCGGGCTGGGAGCTGCAATCACAGCAGCCCAACCGCCTGGCTATAAAAAGAGACATGATTCAGATGTCAACCTCAAAAAAAAAAAAAAAAAAAAAAAATGTTCTTTCTAAGCACAGCCAGACGCGACTCGCCCGCGGAGCTCACAAGGGTACCAGAGAATCTGCAGCTCCCCCGGCGATGCGACGCGAGGGGCTGGCGTGTCCCCCCGACCTGCCGGGCCACAGCGCCCGGTCCCACAGGACCCACAGAACCCCACACTCCCCAGGGGCACCAGCCCCCCCCCAGCCCCGGGGCAGCCCAATTGCACACCCGGAGATGCTGGCGTGCCCGCGGCTGCCCGTGCTGGGCGGATCGGCCGGGATCACAGCCTGGTGAACTCTGAGCCACCGACCCCCCCGGGGCAACCTCTGCCTCCGCTGCCCAAGAGAGATGTACCTGCGCCCCACAGACGGCAAAGAGTCAAAAAAGATTTTTGCTGCTATCCTTTTTGGTGGAAAATTGCTTACTAACAACGACGCTTCACTGAAATTTCATCACGCCGCCGCGTGCGTGTGAAAGTAACTGCCTGGCACGTACAGCCGGCGAGGAGTCACCCACGATGAACCAGGGACAAAGAGACCACGTGTGCTGAAATCCCAAATGCAGCTCCTCAACAGTTACAGCGCTGGGGGGACCGAAGGTTTTGCCCCAAACCCCTCCCACGTGCACAGCCTCACCCACCGCCCTGCTTCACCCCCTAACAGTGAATCAAACATTCCAGAGCCAGCGAGGGCGAAGCGAGGAATTGGGTGCCGGTTTTCAAGCTAGACCAAACGTGATGAGAAACCTCCTGAGCTTCGGGGCAGAGCGAGTAATTAGAATTAAAGTTGCACCTCGGATGTGAAATAACGGCGGGCGCAGCGCGGGGGGCTCGGCAGGGAGGGGGAGGCCAGGCTGCGGGCAGCTTCCAGTGAATAAATACGCTTTTGACACAGGAAGCATTGGCTTTTTGTCTTAAGAAATGTGAATTGTAGGGTCACACAATCATTTAGCTTGGAAAAGGCCTTTAAGATCATGTAGTCCAACTGTCCAAAAGGCAAAATATTCAACCAGACATTAGAGCGGGAAAGTCAATGAAAAAAAAGAAGTCGGCATCAGTTAAAGAAAGCAAATACTTCCTGTAAAATCTTTCATTAACTGGGGAAACAAATTTTCCCCTGTAAGAAAAGTTGAGATGGAAAATTTTCAAATCACCCAATCCTATACCAATTTTCAGAAAACTAAACCATTTTTCATCTTGTTCAGATTCTAAAATATCTACAAAACACAGCTGCTATTCTATTATTGCTGACACAGAACATCAAAACAAGGATGGGAGGAATTCAGCACAGTTCTCTTTCCAAATCAGACCTTTTAGGAAAACAATGGTAACGCAGCACATCCATCAGCCCGAGGCACGTGGGCAGCTCTGGAAAAAAACGAGACATGGTAAAAGAGGAGCAAATCCCTTATTCTTGCTTCCAAAACACTGGCCTTCCTGGGGACCAAGAGCAATATAGAATAAGCCCATTGCTCTTTCAGCACGTAAAGTAGATGCAAATGCAGCATTTGCATTGTCCCCAAGTCAGCTGGAGCTGGAGCACTGGGAGCCCCTTCCCGGGGTGCCGGGCCCTGGGGTCGCTCACAGGGATGTAGAAATGGGGTTAGCTAACGGCGAGGGATGTCACAGACTGGGGCAACTCCCCTCCTTTCCTGCGACATTCCTGCCCGGCAAAAAGAGCCTGAGAGAAGCTCCCTGTCATCTGCAAAGCGAAGCGAAACCAGACAACCCCAAAAACGGATAACCCCCAAACCCAGACAACCCCAAACCCAGACAACCCCCAGCCCTCCAAAGCCCTTTCTAAACCACCGGCTGTTGCATGTTGGAGAGGGACACGCAGTGGGAGCCGACAGTCTATTGCGGGGGTACATTTTTCCCGCGTCTGTGATTATTTTGTTCCAAGTTTTGCCCTCCCACCCTGAAGGATTGCTCCGTGACTAAACTGATTTCCTCCTGAACGGATTTTCCACCCAAAGCAGCGGTTCCCAAAGCTCTCTGGTCGCGGCCCCCCTGCCCAGCCCAGCATCGCCCCGGCCCCGCATGCAGCTCCCCCAGCCCCGTGGCTCGGGATCGCCAGCCTGGGGATGTCTGAAAAGGGTCTGGATCTGCGGGGGGGGGGGGGAGGGGGGGGGGGCAGGGCAGAGGGTCCCCCAGGACCCCCCCATCCCCCTGCACGAACAAGCCCAGCGTCAGCTGTCAGTGATTATAAAACGCAACTTAACGCTGTTCAAAATCGACGCAGTGAAAAAGCGAAAAGAGAATGAAGGAACCCACTTTACAATCACTCGCTTCGGAAACACAATTGTGGGTTTGGCTTTTTTTTTTTGTTTTTTTTTTTTTTTTTGTTTGTTTGGTTTTTTGGCCCTCGCCACCATCGTGCTGGCCGAGGGCTGGGACGTGTCTCGGCTCTGCTGAAGCGAAGGCCAGCGCTGCTCAGGCAGGGGAAGCGTACCAGCGCCTCGCTGCGCGTCACCGCTGCTGTGCTCCTCTTTGCTGTGACTTTTGTCCCCGGCCCGGTTGTTCACGAGGCCCTGACTGCTCCCCAGTCGCCCCTTGACTCGGTGACGGAGGAGCAGGGCTGCCCAAGGGAGCGAGGGGACAGGACAACGTGGTGAGGACACTGCGTTTCCTTCGCCGTTGTTGTTTTTTCCCTTACGTTATCCAATTTAGGCGAATTTAGGTCTGGTGAGAGAAGTGCAGCAAACAGCCCTGGAGGAGTCATTTATGGCACCCAGGGGACCGGCGGACACCCACGGCCCCGTGACGGCGGGGGGGTCCCCCCCGGGCACCCCGCTCCAGTGGGATGGGAACAGCAAACCCACGGTTTTCCGAAGCATCCACACTGTCAGGGATGTCTGCTCTGCACAGCCGCGGGGGCGGGGGCACACCGACTGCCTGTGCAGGATCCCAAACCAGTTTCTTAAGCTCAGAGGTCTGTAAGTCCGTCGGTGAAGACGCTTACAGCAGGTACATTAAGTGAACACTTCTCTATCTTCAGCAAAGGTAACCAGACTTCGAGTGGTCACTTCAACAATAAGCGATATAAAAAAAAAAAAAGAATCTCAACAGGTTGTCAGCAAACCAGTTTATGTCTGTATCTAACGTGTCATAGCTGTCCTGCCTCTCTTCTATCACACCAAGTAGTTGCTTCATTATCTTAGTGCCCCAATTTTTGTGGTAGCATGGCTGTTTAGCTTATTTTCAATGGAAATGTAATTAGCTGCAGCCACACCAGTTCACTGATCAAAGATGTTACAGAACTGGTAGCCTGCTGCATCCCTGCACACAAACATCCTCCCAAGGCTCATTCGCCCTTGCCCAGAGAAAGCTCGTCACAGTATTATTGCTCCTCTACCACAAAAGGTTTAAAAATTCACCCAGCGGTGCACGGCGAGGAGTCAGTAAGAGCTGGTTTTGCACGAAAGGATCGCTGTCCTCGTGGCAGCACCTGCAGGACCGGGTTTGGCTCGATGCTCCTGCGGTGGGGAAAAAACTCCCCGAGGAGGAACCGCGTCTCTGCAGGGTGGCACTTACCGGCAGAGGGGACGCTTTGCTCCCCGCGGGGCCTGCTCAGAGCTTTGGGTGCCGGGACCCAGCTCAGCCGGCCGCACCAGTGCCTCTCCTGGGGATGTCAGTGCACTGCTCGGGCTCACCGACACACCCTGGAACCTCAGGCGAGCTGCAGTAACTGCCCAGGCCCGTGGCCGCGCCTCGAAGCAAAGGCGCCTGATTTGCGTCTTCATTTGCAGGCCCCTTTAATTGCCCGACGCCGAACGAGGCACACGAGATGCACTCACGGGGTCTCTGTTTTGGACAAGACCAGCTCGGCAAGCACGATGATTTATTTCTGTTAATCCCCACTGGATTATTTAACAGCCCCGAGCAGGTCAGGGTCGGGCGGCTGCAAGGCGGGACTGACAGCTCACGTTAGACCTGCTCTCGGTCCTTAGCCCCGCGGTGCTCGGGCGCCGGTGGGAGCTGGAACCTCGGCGGGGGATTTCTGCTGCTGGAGGAAGGCGGCTGACCGGCCCTGCTCTGCAAAACCCTCCCTGGAGGAGGCCGCGGCGGTGCCATCGGCATTGAACGCGGGGCACGGCCGTTCCCCGACGCAACAGGGCGAGTTTCAACTCCGCTATAACCCCCGGGGAGGCCCAGGAGAGCAGCACTGACCATCGGCACCTGCAGCGGCTGCGGGACGGAGGAGCCCGAGCCGGGCTGCCTCGCCGACCCGCGCCAGCCCGCTGCTGCGGGAGGGAGGGAGGGGAAAAGGCTGGTGCTACTCCAGCGTCTGAAAACACTCCCCAGTTTTGCTGGCTCAGGAGCACAGCGCCTTGGAAGCCCGGCAGGTGCAGGATGCGTGTGCACAAACCCCCACCAGTTTTGCAGCAATTATCACCCAATTCTTATTTTTTTTTTTTTTTTTTTTTTTTTTTGAGTAATTTACTCCTAATGGTCAGATTAGTTTCATTTTTCTCTCATTTTACCACTGAGCACAATAAACCAGAACCCTGGTTGGCAAAAGTCAGAGTACCTCAGTTCACTCTTGATGCAATTCACTTAAGTTTGCTCCACTTTAAAAAAAAAAAAAAAACAAAACCTAACCACAACACCCTTACTTCACAATGCTTTAGTCTTCTTCTCATATATATTTTTATACGCTGTCCCTGCTCCCCAGTGCCCCATGCACTCACCTGGGCCCTCGTTGGGGATTTATTCACTGTTTCCCCCCGGATGCAGCTCGGCCCGCAGAGCTGATGGAGCCCAGGGGCTGCGCCCCCGCCCAGGGCTTCCCCCTCGCTTTGGAAAGCAGCACCTGAAGGTTGTGCAGAATTAAAAATGACTCCTCATTTCCCGAGTTCCCACCAGGTGCCCCTCACTATTCCGTTGCTATCTTTTTCTATATCCAGAGAGAACGTTACCTGCATTTATTTGAAAGCAGGGGGACGTTCCTCCCTCCTCCCAGTGGCCCCGGTCGGGCGCGATGCCCCAGCCGTGGCTCAGAGCAGGGGCTGCCAGAGGGGCCGGCAGCAGCCTGACCACGTCCAGTGTCAGCCACTCTTTTTAGACGGAAAATAATTAGAGCAAGCACAAGATTTTACGGCCTGTCACTACGTGTGCATTTAATCCCGCGAATAGCGATTAAATCCCCGTGTGCCACCAACCTTTCCAAACCTCCTGCTGCTGCTGCTTCTCCGCTTCTCCTGCTTGCATGGTCTGCAAATGCTGCAGCCCTGGGCGGTGCCACCCCGCACTGGGCACCCCGGGGGGGGGCTGGGGGCTGCCGCTCCCCCCTGGCAGCCCCCCTGCCCTGCCCCACAGACGAGACCCCCCCGGTGCCCACCCGCGCTCTGCCCCATGAGCACCCCCGGCCCCAGCCGCCGGGGAGACGCGGGCGCAGGAGGAAAAAGGGCACAAAAATCCCCTTAACACCCACGGGGAGCAGGGAATCTGCTCACTGGTCCCCGATCTGCAAAACCCTGAAAAAGCCTTTTAAAAAAAAAAAAAAAAAAAAAAAAAAATATGTAAGCTGTTCCGTGTCCAGACCTGAGGTGACCCTAACATTAAAAAGCCAAACGCACGTGTGAAAATGGGAGCCCCAGCCTCAACTTGCTGCTACAGGAAGGCTGCAAACCGACAGCGATGTGGTTTGCGACGGCGAGGGACGTCCCTCCTCTTGCCCAGCGGCTCGTGGTGCTGCCGCAGCCGCCGGTTCCACCGCGCCTGGCATCCTTTGGCCCCGAGCTCGCCGGGGGAGCCGGCGTTCGAGGGGGAACCTGACTCACGGGGCTGCAGGATTCCTCCAGGTGCTCCTGGCTGCGGCTTGCAGCAGCAAAACTGCCATTTGCCCCTTAGGAAATCCCTTCCCAAGCTGTCTGGGAAACTTGGGTCAAACGCAGGCGAGGCGCTACTGGGGAGCCGCGCTGCCCGAACCAAGCAGGCTTCCCGGGGCTCTCTACAGCCTGTTAAACACGCCACGTAACTTTTTTTTTTGTGAAAAATTAAACGTTGTGATCAAGACTACGGTTTTAACACGTGCTCAGGCTTCAATGGCATGGGGGGGAAGAGTCATTTTCCAAGAGCAAAACCCTCCTTCCTTCCACAGCTCCAAGCCCCCATCCAGGCTGCTCCTGCCCCAGGCCCTGCACTGGCAGCTCACCGGCCGCGCTCCTGCTGGGCAGCGGGATGAGGAGCAGCTTTGGGGGGGGGGGGGGGGGGGGGCGTGTTTCTCACCCAAACTTCGGCCCCAGCCCCTGCACAAGATGCAAAACCCTCTCCTGGGACACCCACTGCCCCGTCCCCCGCAGCAAAGCCCAGTGACACAAGCCGGGAACGCGGAGCCACAGCCAGAGCCACGAGCTGCAGGGACATGTCAGCATGGCCAGAGCCCACAGCGATGCCTGAGGGGAAGCAGCAGTACCTGTAAGAGACAAAAAAAGCAACAAAACAAACAAACAAACAAAAAACCCCAAAGAAATCTAAATGGCTCCTGCTCTGCAAAACCCGACCTGCTGGGAACTTTGAGATTCTGGCACACAGTTGCTTTGATGCAGCAGCTTCCAGAGTAGAGATTGTGGAATTTATAAATTGGGATGGAAACCCAAAATTTTGTTCAAAGCAGAGCCAATATCCGAGAGTCACCTACGCAACATACCTATACTGCAGAGAAATATTTTGCTGTTCTGGGGGACGCTCCTCGAATGCAGATGTGCTTCTTTTTGGTAGCTGTGCGCTCACATCAAACGCACCTCGGTGAGACTTCTGCATTTATTTAGACTGGCACCAGCCAGAAGCTGCGCTGCCGCTAAGTCATCTGCGTGTGTGAGCCAAGACCCAGCGTGAGTTGCAAATAAACTGTTGTCTGCAGGGCTACTCCAGCAAGGGATTTAAAAAGGCTTTTCCCAAAGAACACCGAGAGGTAGTCAATTGATTTTGATTGTACCTGGAGAGGTGGGGATGATCTTACTGGAAATTGGTACCAGCTGAGAGGCCTTAGCAGACGAGAAGAAATTAAATGGTATCAGTCCTCTGCAGTTCAGAACTGCCCCATCCTTCCCATCCCCCAGCCCCCCACCCCCTGTTTCGCCCTCTGCCCCTCAGGGCCCCCCAGCACCCCACAGCCACATCCCACAGCATCACCTCCCATCGGGGTATCACCCCAAGCTGGGGCAGCCCCCCAGCCGGGGCCAACAGCATCCCTGGTCTCTGCGGGAGGGTGCGGAGCAGGAGAAAAGCCACCCAGCCCCCGGGGAGCCCCGGCCCCGCGGCGTGCTCCCCAGGACCTGCAGCCCAGCACCCGCAGCTCCTCGAGGCGCAACGCTATGGCCCGAGACGGAAAACGCTTTGTCAGTTTTATGAGCCGCTTCCCACAGTAATCCTCCCTTTTCTCTCTTTGGAGCCAAAATTCCTGCCCGGAATAGCAAACCACAGGCCCAGCGAGCCTCTGCTCTGCCTGCTCCAACTGCTCTGAGACCTAACGCAGGGTGAGAAGTGTGGCCAAAAACCAAATTTTTTGGAGCTTCTGTTAGGCGCAGTCGTAGCAGCGGGCATCGAGAAGGAAAGGTGGGTCTGGGCGCTTCCCCCTCCTGCAGCAGCCAAGAGAAGGAAAAAGGAAACGTCCTGCCATGCACAGGGAAACCACCTCCATCCTCACCTTGTCACTGCCATCAGATACGTTCTCTGGACATTTATTTCCACAACGGATTTGCATGATTAACTGTAGCCAGCTAGGAGCCATCTTCCTAAATGCTCCCACAAAACACGAGGAAGTGTCCCCACATCTGGGATGCGACCCACGGGCAATGCAGCTGTACAGAAATGCAGCCTGAGAGGAGAGGAGCCCAAGCGCTGCCTGACCCGCATCTTCAGAGCTGCCCTGGCCCCACCTCGGACGGACACACACAAAAATTGCTGAAGCCGTTTTAAGGATTCAGGTGGTCGGCGCCTGGAACCCCTCGCAGCCCTGCCTGCCTCCCCTGCCCCGTCCCAGCCGGGTCTCCACCGCTCCCGCTCCTCACCCCGTGCCCCTTCCAGCCATCACGCCCCTACTTTCATTCTGTTCATTTGTTTGTAAACCCGTTTATCGGGGTTTTCACCCACTTCGTTTTGCCTCCGTTTCACTTGTTCATTTGCTCCCGTCTCTTCTCTCTCGTACGGCACTTGCTCTTGCTCTCAAGAGCGGGCAGCCGTGCCCATCGCGCTGCCTTTAGTTTCCTCCGCTCCCCGTGCTTTCGGCGAGGACACGACGACGGGGTCCCGGCCCGCCGGGGCTGTCCCCGCGGTTCCCACGGCCCAGCTCCCGGCGGCGTTCCCGCCCGTCCATCCCAAATCCCAGCCGGGGCGGCTCCTTCCGCCAGACCGCACCTCGCCGCCCGCACCCACCGCGCCGCGTCCCGCGCTCCCCCACGCTTCCCTTGCCCACCGCAGCTCCTCCAGCCCCCCATCGCCCCTTCCCGTCTGGGAAGGCCTGGGGGGATGCTCCGCAGCTCCCAGGAGGAGCCAGGCACCGTCCCCCCCCCCACCTCCCGGCCGCAGCGGGGGCTGCTCGGCCCTCCCGTCCCTCTCGGGGGTCTCGTCTCAGAGGCAGGGTATCAGCTTCACCCGTAGGTACCAACCAGCAGCCTGCTCCGGCAACGCTGAGGGGAAGCAGCCGTGCGGTGAGAGGGAGAACGCTAAAGGGAACGCGAGATGCCAATGTCAAAAAAGAGCATCCACATTTTGAAGGCGAGGGGGCACCCAGCTCACTTAGCAAGGTCTGGTCTTCACAGTAACGTCGGTCTCTCTCTTCTAGGAGAAATCGGGTCTGTGGGTACTTCCAGCTTGGCTTGTGGGTGTGTTTTCCCAGCCACCGAATCATATTCTTGATTTAATAAAACAGGTTTTAGTAACTCCTGAAACAAAAGAATGTTCGGCAACACCACACGGATTCAGCAACGACGGAGGCGCGGCAGCGTTGAACAGCTCCCTGCCCAACAGCCCCCGACAGCACAGGCAGGGTGGATCGCCGGATGCAAAGTGACTTTAATAACCAAACTTACTCTCTACCTTCCCATCCGGAGCGCTCAGCTTGCGCACACGGGCTGAGGAAAAGACAATGCCCACATTCAAAGGTTTTCAACCAGGAATCCTGTTGTTCAGGTGTTTATTTTGCAAGTATATGGATTGAAAACAAGGCATGTAGAGGCTTTAGGATTTTAGCTAATTTAAATCTTAAGCTAAACATAATGTGGCAGTCTCCCCTTTGAATAAGATAATATTTCTCACTATCAATTATTATGTCATAGACCCAAAGATCACCCCAAAGACATGCTGGATCTATAAATGTCTTCAGACGTATTTTTCTAATTTCACTGGTATGCTAAAACTTCATTTAAGCCTTCAAAAGCCGTTCCAAACAGCCTTGCCTAAGTTTCCGAAAAAGAGGGTTTGTAAAAAACATCTCTAAAACCCCTTTTCTCAGGCAGCTCCTCTGTTTCTGAACACAGCCCCCGGACTGGAGGCTCTGGAGGAGCGGGATCAGAGCGCCGGGGAAGGGCTGCCCGCGCGGAATCCCTGTCCCGGCCCGCCGAGGGCTGGGACTCGGCAGCAGAAACCACCGCGGCTGAGGAAGAACGTGAATTCCTCGCTGCCCCGCTCGCCTCTGACTCCGAAACGTGTCCCCTGTGCCCCCGGGAGCCGCGATGGGCTGGACCCCGCTGCCGGCACGTTATGACCCACCAGCGCCAAGGCGCGCCTGGGCTCGGCTCGCCGCTGGAAGCACCACCAAGTGCTGAGCGAAATAAGCACACCTCGACTTGGTTCGGTCTGCGAGGCTGGAGCCGTGCCTCCAGACCTCCGCTTTCCTACAGGGAAACGCCTTGAAAGCTCCAGTTTCCTACAGAAAAACACCTCGAGAGGTCCGGTTTCCCACAGAGCAACGGCGGGCACCGCAAGAAGGAAAAGCCAAAAGGCTCCTCGTTGTGGGGCATCGCCCCGGCGCGCCGGCCCTGGGAGCCGGGGAGGGGGGGGCTCGGGCTGAGCCCCCCCGGCAGCCCCGGGAGGCAGCAGGCAGCACCGCGCTGCCGCTAACCCGCCCGGCGATGATTTTACGAGCTCTGGGTGGCTCGTATCTCCCGCCACGTCCCAGTGAGTCACTGCCGCGCCGCTGCTCCTCAGCCCAAAATAAGCCTTGTCTGGTTTGCCAATGCGGCTTCTTTACGAGCACATTTGCTAATAAATTATTTCCGCTGTAGCGGCCGGCCCGCGCAGACACCCGGCCCCGGCTCCTCCTGCCGCCGGCGACAGCCCGGCTGTGGGCTCCCACCGCAGCCACCCTGCCGACAGCGCAGAGGTGACGCCCCCCGGGCCCCCCCCGAGCCCCCGCAGAGCCCTCTGCCTCGCCGGGCCCATCACCCGGAGAGCCGAGGCGGCACCCGGGCACCCCGCGGGTCTGCTTGGTGAGGGATGTTCAGGAATCTTTCCGAGGAATAAGAAATTTTCACGAGAAAAAAACTACCGTATCTCGGCAGTGAATGAATCTGTGAAACGCCTTTAGCTTTGCGGCTATTTATAAATGCCTTGCAAGTCATTTCCCTTCCAATCGTTAAGAGCTTCACTGAAATAAATACCCTTCGCTCAGCTGCTGCTATGAGTGGCACCCAATAAAGCCGTCAAGCATTTTTTCCAGCAGCACCAAAAAAAAAAAAAACAAAAACAAAAAACAAAAGTCACCAAAAGAAATCCCAAAGCCGCGCTGGATACGGTGATGCTGTTGCTGAAACCCTGGTGATAATTACCCGAGTTCTGTGAGCAGCAGGTGTAGGCAAGCCAGCTCTCCCCAAACAGCCCAGCGGTTCACCGGCACAGCACCCCGGTGCCACTGGTGCCGGCACTCCCGGGCTTCGCATCTGCCTGTTTTTATTGAAGCCCCTCACTGTGGCCTCGGGTGTTACGGAGCGTGGCTCCGTTTCGCCTCCGCTTCCCGTCCCTGCCGCTGCCAGCCCCCCCTTCTCCCGGAGATCCCGCTTTCCTCGTGGAGACGGAGCTCTCCCTGCAGGGATGCTCAGTACCAGTTCACCTGCCGGGACAGCTGTCCCAGCCGTGCTCCCAAAATCAGGGACTCGAGGGGGTCGCTGCTCCCCCCTCACCCAGGGAAAAGCAGGCGGCCAACCCCGTTACTTTGAACCATAACTGAATGGCTGTATTCTCGTGTTCACATGGCTGGCTCCTGCTTGTGTTTTGAGTGGCCGTTCCGTTATCATTTAAGGGATGGTGGCCAGGAGACAAGCTGTGGAGGATTGCGTAGGTGACAACATCTATCACACGGGGTGTCTGCTGGAGGGGGGGAGGCAGGGGAGGGCAGCACTCAATAGCGCCATGAAGTCATTTTCTCAGCAGCGTGCTGGGCATCCGAGCATGGAGGGGTTATTTCTGCTAAGGCTGGTGAAAAAGGGATTGGCTACAAAATTCGCTTAATGTGGCCCAAGAGAAAACAAGACTTCTCGGACCAACTTCCAGAAAGTTCAAAGGAGCTTCCAAAAGAAGGTGGTGATGAACTCCAATCTTTCCAGTCCTCTCCTCGCGCCATGGATGGGTCCGGCCAGCTGCCAGGCCAGGGCTGGGCTCACCTCTCCCACTCCCAGGCTCACCTCTCCCACTCCCGGGCTCAGCTCTCCCACTCCCGGGCTCACCTCTCCCACTCCCAGGCTCACCTCTCCCACTCCCAGGCTCACCTCTCCCACTCTTGAGCACACCTCTCCCACTCCTGTGCTCACCTCTCCCACTCCCAGGCTCACCTCTCCCACTCCCGGGCTCACCTCTCCCACTCCTGTGCTCACCTCTCCCACTCCCAGGCTCACCTCTCCCACTCCCAGGCTCACCTCTCCCACTCCCGGGCTCACCTCTCCCACTCCTGAGCTCACCTCTCCCACTCCCGGGCTCACCTCTCCCACTCCCGAGCTCACCTCTCCCACTCCCAGGCTCACCTCTCCCACTCCCAGGCTCACCTCTCCCACTCTTGAGCACACCTCTCCCACTCCTGTGCTCACCTCTCCCACTCCCAGGCTCACCTCTCCCACTCCCAGGCTCACCTCTCCCACTCCCAGGCTCACCTCTCCCACTCCCAGGCTCACCTCTCCCACTCTTGAGCACACCTCTCCCACTCCTGTGCTCACCTCTCCCACTCCCAGGCTCACCTCTCCCACTCCCAGGCTCACCTCTCCCACTCCCGAGCTCACCTCTCCCACTCCTGAGCTCACCTCTCCCACTCCCGAGCTCACCTCTCCCACTCCCGGGCTCACCTCTCCCACTCCCAGGCTCACCTCTCCCACTCCTGAGCTCACCTCTCCCACTCCCGAGCTCACCTCTCCCACTCCCGGGCTCACCTCTCCCACTCCTGAGCTCACCTCTCCCACTCCCGAGCTCACCTCTCCCACTCCCGGGCTCACCTCTCCCACTCCCAGGCTCACCTCTCCCACTCCCAGGCTCACCTCTCCCACTCTTGAGCACACCTCTCCCACTCCTGTGCTCACCTCTCCCACTCCCAGGCTCACCTCTCCCACTCCCGGGCTCACCTCTCCCACTCCTGAGCTCACCTCTCCCACTCCCGGGCTCACCTCTCCCACTCCCGGGCTCACCTCTCCCACTCCTGAGCTCACCTCTCCCACTCCCGGGCTCACCTCTCCCACTCCTGTGCTCACCTCTCCCACTCCCGAGCTCACCTCTCCCACTCCCGGGCTCACCTCTCCCACTCTCGGACTCACCTCTCCCACTCCCGGGCTCACCTCTCCCACTCCCGGGCTCACCTCTCCCACTCCTGTGCTCACCTCTCCCACTCCCGAGCTCACCTCTCCCACTCCCGGGCTCACCTCTCCCACTCCCGAGCTCACCTCTCCCACTCCCAGGCTCACCTCTCCCACTCCTGAGCTCACCTCTCCTACTCCCGGGCTCACCTCTCCCACTCCCGGGCTCACCTCTCCCACTCCCGAGCTCACCTCTCCCACTCCCGGGCTCACCTCTCCCACTCTCGGACTCACCTCTCCCACTCCTGTGCTCACCTCTCCCACTCCCGAGCTCACCTCTCCCACTCCTGTGCTCACCTCTCCCACTCCCGAGCTCACCTCTCCCACTCCCGAGCTCACCTCTCCCACTCCCGAGCTCACCTCTCCCACTCCCGAGCTCACCTCTCCCACTCCCGGGCTCACCTCTCCCACTCCCGAGCTCACCTCTCCCACTCCCGGGCTCACCTCTCCCACTCCCGGGCTCACCTCTCCCACTCCTGAGCTCACCTCTCCCACTCCCGGGCTCACCTCTCCCACTCCTGTGCTCACCTCTCCCACTCCCGAGCTCACCTCTCCCACTCCCGGGCTCACCTCTCCCACTCTCGGACTCACCTCTCCCACTCCCGGGCTCACCTCTCCCACTCCCGGGCTCACCTCTCCCACTCCTGTGCTCACCTCTCCCACTCCCGAGCTCACCTCTCCCACTCCCGGGCTCACCTCTCCCACTCTCGGACTCACCTCTCCCACTCCCGGGCTCACCTCTCCCACTCTCGGACTCACCTCTCCCACTCCTGTGCTCACCTCTCCCACTCCCGAGCTCACCTCTCCCACTCCCGGGCTCACCTCTCCCACTCTCGGACTCACCTCTCCCACTCCCGGGCTCACCTCTCCCACTCCCGGGCTCACCTCTCCCACTCCCGAGCTCACCTCTCCCACTCCCAGGCTCACCTCTCCCACTCCTGAGCTCACCTCTCCTACTCCCGGGCTCACCTCTCCCACTCCCGGGCTCACCTCTCCCACTCCGAGCTCACCTCTCCCACTCCCGAGCTCACCTCTCCCACTCCCGAGCTCACCTCTCCCACTCCCGGGCTCACCTCTCCCACTCCCGGGCTCACCTCTCCCACTCCCGAGCTCACCTCTCCCACTCCCGGGCTCACCTCTCCCACTCCCAGGCTCACCTCTCCCACTCCCGGGCTCACCTCTCCCACTCCCGGGCTCACCTCTCCCACTCCCACTGGGACAAGCAAAGCCCGTGGGGCAGCGCAGCCCCGGGCAGGGGCCCCGGCAGCTCCCTCCTCTCTCCCAGGAGCTGCTTCGCTCCGCGCACCAGACGGGCCCTTTCTCGGAGCAGTCGTGCCCCTGCAGGGACCAGACCGTGCTACGAAACCCAGATCATGCCCAGCTGGCTGGGGGGAAAATCCGATCTGTGCAACTCAACAGCACCGATGTTTGCCACATGGAGGAGAAACTAAACCCATGCACGCTCGTGACTCTGCGCCCAGAGGCGATGACGACGTCTCCCCTGCTCAGACCACAAGCTCCATCCCACCCGTGCTGGTCGGAGAAGTGATCCCGGGGGGCCAGGCCCCGCCCAAAAAATGAACCGGGGGTTTCGCCCCAACTCAGCGTTGCCTCTTGCTGCCACGGCACCACGGCGCCCCCCCCGCCCGCCCCGCGAGCACCAGAGCAGCTTTGGGCAGCAGCTGGCGGTGTGGATGCGTGCCCGGGGAAGGGGGGAAACAACCTCCCTCCCCGAGCTGCGCTTAAAGCACGGCTTTAGGCTTTAAGCTTCAGAGCACTCAGTGCTAGCTCCAATTCCGCCTGCTCTTGGGAAGCTGCAGCACCCGGGTGCCCCGACTGCAGCACCCACAGCAGTGACACCCAAGGCCCTGGCAGCTTTGAAGCATTTAAATTATTCGTGGTAGAAACAACCTGCTGTGGTTTCAATTTTGATCCATGCCCAGCTACTATAAATTGGCCTTTTTTTCTGTAATTTTCAGTAATTTGTGTTATAAATTGCACTCTCTGCAGCAGCAAAATGATGATGCTGGGAGGCATGTCCGCCATGTAAAAGCAGTAATTAGCACTGTTCATCATGGGGACCCTGCCCGCCCTCTCAGATGCAGATCCTTAGAAGCATTAGGATGCATTTTTTTCTTGTGGTTTACTCCCTCCTGCTCAGCAGATGCTGCTGCACAAGGGCAGGGGAAGCCTCACTACCTGCACCTGCTGCTCCCTCAGCGATGCTCACCCGTAGCAGAGAGGAGACGAAAAATCCTGCGGGTTGTTTTCCTCAGCATCCCTCCCACATGTCAGGCTCCACTGAAATCCCTTCAGCTGCAGTCAGGGTCTTTCACTCTTATTTCTGGAGAGCACAAGGCGGAGAACAGCGGTTACCAGCCACAGAGTGCGAACAAGTATTTCCAGCAGATAAATTGTAAATTCCCTGTTGATAGTATTTACAGGCAGAAGTGCCTCTTGGAGCGCAAAAGCAGAGCTCAGATTTCGGTATCACAGTGAATTGGTTTCAAGGACCTGTCTAAGGACTGATCGCTACAGCTAAAGCTAATACACGATCGAAAAATCCACTGAACAACAAGAACAATAAATGTTAATTACTTAGGGGGTAGACACTGAAGTTCTGTGAGAAAAAACATGGTCAAACCTCCCTGAATACTCTCTGTGAATAATTTGCTCAGCTGTGATCAGGAGGTGAAATAAGTATTTAAAAACACAATTATACGAAACAGATTTTTAAGAGGCTTTTGTGAAGATTTACCGCGTAAGCAGGGACTCCAGCAGCCAGGGAGGAAGACGGCCAGTTCTGCGCCATTTGGGGGGAACGTTATTTTTAATGAAGCTGCTTTCTGACTGCAGCGCTCTCCATTACCGTGCCAAGGGCCTCCCGCACAGCCCACGCCAGCGATCGAAGCCCCTAGGAAAGCGGTTTCCTTCTAAATAACGTGCAACGACTTCCCAAAGGCCCGGGACGGCGGGGGGAGCCGCTGCGGGTCACCTCGCTGGGTGACAGCGGTGGGGGGAAGCCCCGCTCGCCCGCGGACGGGTGGTCCCGGGGCCCTTTGCAGAGCCCCGAGCCGCCGCCGTCCGCAGCCAACCCACCCCCCTCCCCGGCTCCAACCCCCCGGATCGTCCAGGATCACTGGTCTCCCACATCCCCAGCGGTGCCGGGAACACGGGGCCCTGCCATGCCCCCTCCCCAGGGGCGCGGGGCGAACCCGGGGGGCAGCTCCCCCGGGCTCTGCGGTGCCCGGCGGCTGCTGCTGCACCGCACAGAGCAGCGGCGTGGAGCGCGCCCTCGCTCCGAAACAACTCGCCCAGCACTCGCCCATCCCCGGCTCGGCCAGCCAACCCCCCCCCCCAAACAAACAAACAAATGACCAAGCAGAGCGGGCGCTGGAGGGGAGCGGCACTCAGGATTTGGGGAAAACAGCAACAGGCCGTTTTCAGGTGCACAGCCCGCCTATTTGCGTTTTAGAAGTGATCTCCAACCGGCCGCGCAGGGTGTCAAAATGCTGATTTAAAACCCCCTCGCAAGCGGCTGGTTTCCTGGCGGCGGCTCTCCTTCCCGCCGAAGGGCGGCCAGCACTCGCCCGTACGGAGCGACGCTCGGCAGGAATTGCGGCAGCGGGCGCCGTCCCCCAGCTCCGCTCGCCACAACCGCCTTCCAGGTGTGCAAAACTCCGGTTCACCCCCATAACCCCGGCTGAACCCCGAAACGCTGCCTCTGGCTTAGAACCGCAGTGGTTTATAGTCACGGAGTAAGTGGGAGCGTCACGCAGCTGCTCCTCTGAAGCCGGCACACGTGCAAACACGTTGGCAGCAGCAAGAAATCCTAAGGTAAAATTAAGAAACCAATTGTCAGTTAGGAGCTCATTTAACCTCGCACTCCTCGGGGCCCTTCCGGGTGTGCGTGCTCACGCCTGCCTGTAAATAGCATTACTCACACAGAAACGGGAGCTTTATTTAGACTGTGCTGTACCTGGAGACCTGTGCAGTTCTCCACCGATAACTTTGACTATCATTTTCTCCCTACAGGCTGAAAATTTAATTTCACTTCTTAAAACATTCCCGATGGGGTTTTTTTGTTTGTTTGTTTTGCAGTTTAGCTTTCCTCATGTATCTGCTTTCACACGATTTTGTGCAAAGAATTCTTCTTGATCGCAGTGTTAACACTGACACACTGTTATTCGCTGGAAACTTCAGCTGTTAAAACGACCAGCAATAAAACTGTAGCACAACGAAGGATGCAGAGATTTTCCCAGGAAGACTCAAATCTATACCTTCTAGCACAAGATGCCCTAAAAAGAGAGGTTTCCAGCTCATTTCAAGTATTTACAGGCAAACGATTAAGTTATCCCAGCTGGACAAGTGTCAGGGCTGCGGCACGAACGAAGCCGCCCGCGGTGACTTACAGCCCTGCCAACGCCCCGGCAGGGGAGCAGCAGCGACGCTCGATGCGGCCTGAGCTGCGGCATCAGTCCAAGATGTAATTTTCTACCTGGACAGGCCTGGGCGATGGTTGCTAAGAGATTACCCGTCCCGAAGAGGAGGAGCTGTCGCTGGGGCCCTCGCACGCTCGGCGCGAGTCAGCGGGCGCAGGAGCTCCCGGGAGCTGCTGCCGAGAGCACGACGTGCTCGTTAGCGAAGCATCTTGCTGTACCCCAAACCGGGCTGAGCTGCGGAAACACCGGGCAAAGCTGTGCTTCACATGGAGCCTGTCGGACGGGGCGGGGGGGTAAGGGGAAATGAACTGCAAAACATTTCAAGCCCGTTGGCAGCGGAGATGAGAAGGCATCCAAATAGTCACCTCCCCACACCACTGCGATGGATTTAATGAAGTTAACCCGGCGCCCGGGAGTTAGAGCCCTTCCGCAGCAGCAGCCCCGTTTCCAGTGCTAACACCGGCGATGCCAACCCAGCTCCACACGCAGAGAGGAACAGGCAGGACAAACAATACCGGCAAATAAATACAATCCTTTTGTGATGAATCAATCGCAACACCCACACTTGAATCTTCTCCCCCAAAAGATGGCAGTTTTCAGCTCACCTCTGCTGTTCTTGCATAAATCTGTACTTTTCTTAGAGAAATCACAAGGTTGGTAGGAAACCTGATGCCCCTGCCCCTAATTGTAGCACAACGTCATGTTTAGGCAGCACTCACCCTCTCACTCCCTAAGCAGTCGCTCACATACAGGAACCATCGGCGTGGTTTTGTGCACTGGCTTTTAACTGCAGAATTGCAAACACTTTCCAAACAAGAGGCTTATTCAGCATCTGTGGGCGTGCGGCTGAGACACCGCTGGGTGTCACAGCTGCCGTGCCAGGGGCTGGCAATGCTAAGCGAGGCTCCCCGACGCTTGCAGAGAAGCTGCCGACACGTGGGGAGGTTCCACAGAGCCTGGGGAGATCTGCTGTCCCATCCCCGTGTCCCATCCCCGTGTCCCACCCCCATGTCCCCATCCCCATGTCCCACCCCCGTGTCCTCATCCCCGTGTCCCATCCCCGTGTCCCATCCCCGTGTCCCATCCCCGTGTCCCATCCCCGTGTCCCCATCCCCATGTCCCCATCCCCGTGTCCCATCCCTGTGTCCCTATCCCCATGTCCCACCCCCGTGTCCTCATCCCCGTGTCCCATCCCCGTGTCCCATCCCCGTGTCCCATCCCCGTGTCCCACCCCCGTGTCCCATCCCCGTGGGCCAGCAGCCAGCCGGCGGTGCTGGGGCGGGTGCTGGACTGGGGGTATAGCCAGGGTATAGCCAGTGGCGTTTCTGCCTATCCTGGCTGCTAGCATGGCTGGCATTTAGGCTCCAGAACCTTCAGGGAGTTATCTAAAAGGTCAAACTTTGAGAAACATTTCAGGCTTTTTTTTTTTTTTTCCCCTTTTATTTTTTTTCTCCTTCTTTAAACGCAGCTTTCGAGCTGGTTTGGAGGGAGGCTGGGTTTCACGGCTTCCTTTTTCAGAGCTGTACGCCAGCACGCACGAAACATCCCAGTGCAAATCCAGGCGTTTTCTAAGAAACGCATGGGAAGGTCACCTTTCACAAAATACAGGGTGGCCGAATTTGGCTGTACATCAGTCCAAACACACAGGGCAGATGCAGGCTGGAATTAGACTGAAATTAGCAACGGCTTTTTGCAAACAGAGCAGCCAACACGCCAGGCGGGCAGTGCTTGGGAGCTCACTAAGCCCCAGCAGTGGCCGCATTCCTGCACCCCCAGCCCCCCCGCGGTCCCGCCGGCGGTGGCTGGGGAAGCCCCAGTGCAGCTCCCGCGGCCGGGACTGGCGGCACTGGGTGGTTGCACCCCTGAAGCAACGGCCCCCCCAAAACAGCTGGAAGGCCGCCCCGAGCCCTCCCCGGACCCCCGCAGCCCCGCTTCCCAAGGGGAGAGCAGCAGCACACGCCCAAGTTTTGCACCCAGCGCCCGCAAGCTGCCGGTCCAGCCGCGCTCCTGCCCGGGCCCCCCGCCCAGAGAGGGATTCACGAGCTGCGCGGGGCGAGCGCGCCGCTCCACGTAGCAGAAGGCAGCTGTGAGCGCGAAGCGGGGCGCGGTAACTCGAGCCAAAAAAAAAAAAAAAAAAAAGTTTGGTTTTGGGGTGCGTGGGTCGACAAAAGCCCAGAAGTGGCTCATTGCTCCTCTACGACCCTAACACACACCTGAAATAAGAGAATTCACAGGGGTGAAAAAAATAAAAATAAAATCGGGCTTGCAGGATCATTTCGCAATGGAGTCTTTCACTCATCAGTTAATACCCTGGAGTTTATATACGATACTGTCTTTTATCTGATTATTAAAATAATTGATTTTAAGCTGCCTGCACTGGAAATTTAAGAAGTTTTCATAGGGAAAGGAATGTTGCATTACAGTGTCCTCCCTGAATAACGAGTTTTGGCAAATAAAACAGTTAAAGCAAGGGAACTCTTAATTAAATTCTGCTTATCGCAAGCACGAGCTGGGATGGATTAGTTTCATTCGGTTTATCACACCCTGCAGCTCCGGAAGGCAGGATGGAAATCCCAGCCGGGCATCCCTCGCTGTGCCGGGGGAGCAGAGGGGTCGGGACCCCCCGCGGCCCCCTCGGTCCTCCCCCAGCCCAACTCCCGGCGTTTCGGCCGCGGCCCCCCCGGGCGGCAGCGCGCCGTAGCTGGGGAACGCCTCCGCTCCCACGCTGGCCCCAGAGCAGCAAAGGCAGCAGGAAACCCCCTCCGAAATCCTGCCCCTGCCCGCGGAGCCCTCGCGCCCCCCCCGGGGACTTGGCTCCCTCTTCACGGGAAGGTCTCCGGGAGTTGCCGGGGTGAAAGGGCCGCGATTCGCGTTTGGTGGGGTTTGTCCCCTCAAGACTTCGCTCCTCTAGTAACGGAGACGGTGCGTCCGCAGAATTCCTCCTTTCTACAAGGGAGAGTCACTGCACCTTGCAGGAGGAAGGGGCACGAGCATTACGCTTGACTCGGCCACTTAATTACATGAAAACAAATCCAAAAAAAAAAAAAAAAATATATATATATAGAGACAGTACAGCCAAGAGAGCCTTGAAAAGCATTTCCTCAGGTTCCCCAGACCTCCGCGCCTCTGTTCCACACAGCCCAGAACACATTCCCCAACTCCCCCCACCCCGGCTCAGCCGCTGCCTCAGCCCACGCGACCCACGGCAGCCGAAGCGAAGGCGCGGGGGGGGGATTTGCTCCGTCCCCTCCCCGCGGGCCCCCAGAGGTGACGGGCAAGAGCCCGGGGCGCAGCCGCGACGTTCGGATCCGGCATCCCGCACCGTAGAGCCCACCCCAGGCACCGGCCCAACCGCCACGCTGGCCACGCAGAAAGGGCAGCCGCAAGCGCCAGAACCGGTGTGGAAAAAACAAACGTCCCGAGGCTTGTATTTGCAGAAAACAGAGCAGAGAGATACACGTAAGAAATAAACATGCGGGGGGTTTATTTTAACTGACAGCAGCTCTTTGGGGAAAGCCCGCCACAGATCCAAGGTAGCACCAAAGTCTGCGTTTCACTGCAAATGACAACAGAAGGGTTTATACTCAGAACCTATTTGCAAAAGATTAAAACACTGTTAGGAAGGTTAACGGTCTCGCTCTCTGCCCAGGCTGACAGGAAGGGAATCCTTCGAAGCGCCCACAGCAGAGGGATGAAGCTCTGGCTTTCTGCTTGGAGAAATAACGATTTGATTGAACGAATGGGAAGAAAACAGTCATTCCCAGAGCCGACGGCCTTTTCTACATCGCGGAGTATGGCTTCAAGGGCAACTTTTATCTTGTGCTCAAGCGCCAGGGGCCTGGCTCAGCAGCCCCCAGGCCCGGCAGGACCCCCCCGCGGCGCCAGCAGCGGCTCCTCGCCTCGCTCCGCTCGGGCGGGTCGCAGAACCTCGCGCCCCGGGACAACGCTGACGGGGGCTCGCGCCAGCCCCCGCCGCACCGACACAGCCGGGACGCGTGCTTCCCATCTCCTCTGCTGCTACTCACCCTCCCCTATCGATTTGTGTCCTGGGTTGAGCGAGTGGTGGGGTTTTTTGGTGGCGGGGGGGTGGCTATTGGGGCCGCCCCCTGTGAGAAGCTTCTCGAAGCTCCCCCAGCTCCACATCAGCTCCACTTCTGTTTGGAAACTGAGCCCATCAGCTGCGCCTCTGCGATAACGTATTTAAGAAGGGACGTGGTGACGGGCAGTGGGACTGGTGAGGAGGAGTTGCTGCAGCTGCATGAACACCAAGGTCAGTGGGGGAACGGAGGAAGAAAGGAGGGGGGAGGTGTGCCGGAGCAGAGACCCCCCTGTATCCTGTGGGGCGACGGCAGGGCGGCCCCCCTGCCACCCATGGAGATCTACGGTGGATCAGACATTGATTTATGGCCTGTGGCTTCTGCTCAGATGATCAAGGTTCTGTGCCCGAAGAAGGCCGGGGTCTCATGGGAAAAGGCAGCCCCGCTGCTGTAATTCAGCACTGGGAGGATTGCAGCATGCGGGGGAGTCCCACGCCGGAGCAGCTCGGGAAGGGCTGCAGCCGTGGGAGAGAATCCAGTCGGAGGAAGTTAGTGACCCATGACGGAGCAGTGTGGGGAACGCTGCGGCCCGTGGGAGGGACCCATGTCAGAGAAAGTTTGTGGAGGACTGTCTCCTGTGAGAGGGGGACCACGGTGGAGCAGGGGGAACAAGTTCCGGACACTCCCCTCACCGAAGATAAGGGAAGTGGCAGCGCTGCCTGCACCCCCCATTCCCTGCCCCTGCGCCCCTGGGGGAGGAGGTAGAGATATCGGGAGCAGAGCTGAGCCCGGGAAGAAGGGAGGGGTGGGGGGAAGGTGTTCTCAAGATGTGGCAATGCTTCTCACTGTCCTACTCTGTGTTGTTAGTGTCTGTAATAAATGTATGGTTTTTTTTTTCTTCCCCTAACGAGTCTGCCTTTTGCTCGTGATCATAAAGGGGGATTTCTCCCCATCCCAGTCCTATCTCGAACCCCAAGCCTGGCTCTCTGTCCCTTCTCATTGCTGGAGGGGAAGGGAGAGAGCTGCTGCATTGTGGTTGGCTGCCAATCAGGCCTAAACCACGACAATTCGTTTCTACGAACTTTCTAGCCCGCACTTCCTTAAATAGATTAGACTATTTCTCCTTACCGGGCACTGAAATACGTTTTCATCTCAGAGCAGCAGGCTCCTGCCTTTACCCGCAAGCGGCACCTGGTTCCCAAGCCGCCCCGGCAGCACATGTACAGCCCAGCCCCTGCCCGGGAGGGAGAGCTCCGGGGCAGTGAGGTACCGCGGGACCCACGGCTTCCACTTACTGACCACACTCCTCTTGACAGCCAGATCTCAAGTCCTATGTTCCAACAGTACCAACAGAGTTTTCCGAGACTATTTTCTGCGTATGACAGCGGCTATCAGTACCACACTGAAGAAAAATGAAGTGCTGCTAACTCAAATATAATTAAAACGTAACGATAAAACCCTCCAAGGGATGCTCAGCAGCTGACAAACTGATCTACATGAATTTCAGACACACTGACCATTAGGCACGCATTTTTAATCTTCCCTGGCTAACCGCACAAAATGTAAATCTGTCTTGTATTAATTGCTATAGTTAAAAGGCACACCAAAAAAGGCAGAAGTCAGTAATTACTCTCTTTCAAAAGATGTGATTTAAGTAAAAGACAAACAAACAAAATCCGCGTCCTGGTTTTCCTCTGCATTTACTTACCTCAGTGGATTTACTACAATTTATAGTCACTGCAGATTTAAGCCTGTTCTAAAGAAAAATACTGCCTGCTACCGTGGTTTGAGGAGGAACAGTTTAGGAAGTACAATGTCCAGTTCCCGTTACAGCTACAGTCTAAAGTCAAAAGACATGTAACCTGCAATCTTAAAAAGATTCTGTGCTTGCTTTGTGGAGCCCCCGCTGAAAGGCTCCCATCAAAGCTCCAGGGCTCTGTAAGAACACTGAGTATTTTGCATGGCTTGTGTTTTGCTTACAAGTTGTATTTTTAAAAGCCTAACCTGTTGTTCAGGCCTTCTTTAATTGTATTGCATCACTTTATTAAAAAACTCCATCATCATCTAAGAAAGACAAGATTTTTTTAACGTTAATGTTTATTTTAAAGTTAGAATACTTGATGTCCATTGACCTTCCAATTTCTTTCAAATTTAACGACCTTAAACTGAAATGACACATACTAAGGAGCAAGTTTACACAGACATATCTAAAATAAAAAGTGAGTTTCTGTAGAGCAGAAGTCCACCCCATCCCTCGGCTCCCCCCACACCTCCCCCCACGCCGAGCCAGGAACCGGTGCATCAGCATCTGCCCGACCCCCAGCAAAGCAAAAGCAAAACGCCGTCCCACGGTCCCAAAACTGCCGCCCCGAGGGCAGAGTGGGGCCCAAGGGGAGGCAGCAGGCAGACAGCCCCACGTCCCGCCGGCCCCACATCCCGCCGCCTGGCCCCACATCCCGCCGGCCCCACATCCCATCACCTGGCCCCACGTCCCCCCACCCAGCCCCACATCCCCCCCTGGCCCCACGAGCCCACGCAGGGCTCCGGCACTTCGTGTCCCATCTCAAAGTTCGAGGGCCCAGAGAGCTGTGAACAAAACACATCAGCACACCAATCCGGTTACCTTAAGGCAGTATGAACGACAGGTGAGAACTCGGCATTTTATTAAGCACCCAGATACACTGAAATCTGGGAGAAACTAAGAAGTACTTCTCAGCGTTAAGGCTTCTGCACGGCTTTAAGCTTCACAGCGCTGCAGCTCTAGCTCCTCTTCCGCTTGCTATAGGGAAGCAGTTGATTGTTCTCTGGCATCTGGGGCCAACGCAACTTCCTTTTGTTAACTCTCAGACCCAGAAAATTGCTGCTGGGGGAAAAAAAAGAAAAAAAAAAAAAAAAAAGGAAAAGTGTTTTGAAGATGCTCTGAACAGAGTAAATCGTAGAGGCTGTACTAAAGCGCTGTGAGCGGTGCGTGGGCGCACACGCACGCAGGTGTCACGGGGAGGGGGGGGAGCAGGAACGCGGCTCTGGCTTCGTGTTCGAAGACGAGAGCACCCCGAAGCCAGCCCCGCCGGCCGCCCCAGTGCCTCCCCTCCCGTCCCCAGGGAGCGGCTGCAACCCTGACCACGGCTCGGCCAAACGGGGGAAGAGCCCCCGGCGCCGATGGAACCGTGACCACGTCCTGCCAGGAAAGGCTGGCTCGAAGCAGTCGTGCCCAGGGGCACAGCCCCCGAGGAGAAGGCCGCGTGGTTTTGGTCACGGTTACCCAAGAAGGAAACAGGCTCGCTTTGCCAGAGGCTCCTCTCGTTTACGGACAAAGAATTTTCCAGTGGAAACTCAAAGAAGTGTTTTCTTTTTAGTCACAGAGTTAATTTTAAATAAAAAAACCTGTTAGGCCAGCCATATTTAAATCAAGCAGCTAATAACCATCATCCAGCCTTGGAGCTTAAAATTCCACATAGCGTTGACATGAAAGATACCGCCCATCCATCAATAGCTATTACTAATTAAACATTCCTTATAAATGAACTCTGGGTTTTTCTACCATTTGCTAGGATGAATCCATCCTGCGGGCACTTGGCTTAAACTGGGACTTCACAAGTGAAAATAACAGCGGAAAACTCTCAAATGCCAAAGTCCATGTCTCTGTTGACTGCCCCGAGATATATACCCGGGGAGATTAAGAGGAACAAGTCGTACTTCAGAGCTGGGCTGAGCACCGCGCTGGAAGCAGAGCTCCCGCGCCCGAGAGCACGGAGCACGGCCAGGAAGGTCAGCGCAAGTCCCAGCACGGTCAGATTTAGCCTGGAGCCCTGGGACGGCCGTGCCATCAGCGCACGTGCCTGCAGCCCTCCCACGCTGCAAACCTCCCACGGGTGGTTTCTGGGGCCTTTCCCTCCCGGCTGTACCCTCCGCTCCCCGAGTTCCAGCCCCTGCACTCGGCCACTGGAATGGCATCACTCCCTTCCAATCTAGAAGCAGCTAAGGTTTGAAAAGTTAGTGGAAGCAGGTATTAACAGAGCCCCTTTCTGCACGTCACCCTTCTTGCTGCTGCAGTTCGCAGCGCTGCGTTATTTAGGTTCAACGCGAACGCTGAGGCTGTTCAGTGAAACCTCCAAGCACGGTAACGCACAGCCAAAGGCAGCCCCACGCCGAACGGGAACGCACAGAAGCTAACTGCTGACGGGATTCATGAACAGCCACATGGGTCTTTTAAGAGTGCCATGACACAAATTATTTTTTGCCGTTAGATTAAGCTCTAAAGCAGCTATTTTCAACCAAACCCGAAGGAGCTATTGCACTTTGTATCCATCATACCCAGCTCCCTCCCGCACACGGGCTGTATCTTCCCTTCCAGGTCGAGGAGATTTGCCTATCTGCCTCCAGCTCTGCAGCTGTGCGACTGAACGAGGGCTAATTAATTAACCTCGGCAGTCAGGTCATTAAGAGCCACGGAGGAGCGGCACTGGAGCAGCACGCTCCGTGGGGACAGGAGAAACCATGGAAGTGACACACAAGCCCTTCTCCAGAGCATGTGGCTTTGGCCACTGATAAATGAAGGGTGGACAACCTGCACTAGCAATTAACAATCCCCTGTTAATCACCTTTGCTCTTCCCATCCCGGGGCGTTTTGCTAGCTCCTTACAGCCTCCGAGCCAGCCCGAGCCGCTCCCACCACCCACGGCTCCAGCACGAACCCCTGAACTAAATTAGCTCCTAATGGTCTGCAGAGCACGTCCCCATGCCCGGCAAAACAATGCAAGGCTTCTTCCCCAAAACTAACTGCATTAAGTAAAGCTAAAACACATTAAGCTCTTAATGTTTTTTTTTCCCCTAAAATTAATTGCTGCACTTGCCCGCAGACCTATAAAGAGCAGAAACAGATACGCAGGCAGGGCTGTGAAAAAGGGGGATGGCTTACCAACTTTGGTTTATTTATTTGTGATCCTGTCAGATACAACCGGCCCACAGGTACAGTCTGGGAAGAATTGCATTGCTTACTAATGAACCGCTGAGGTCCAGCTTGAGATATCCTGTCTGCGGGTTGACAGCAAACTGCTAAGAAGTAATCCCCGAGATTCAGTAAATGATTTCAAAGATGATTATACAGTTAATACAGAGAAACCTGCCGGGGCTCATCTAGTGTGCTGAACTTGACGACCTATTTAAATCCAGGGAATATTATCTCTAAGCATCTCCAAATGCCCTCGTAGCTTACGATGGCAAAGTAAACCCTCTGTGGCAGCCTCCATCTCATACCAAATATCCCACTGACACAACTGTATTTGAGTTTAAAGTGCCTGAGGACGACTCACTTTTATTTTTACTTCCATAAATACTTCTACGACCCTGCCTCTGTTTATAGGTATTTCATACACTTTATAGATGACCTGACCACTTTCTACTGTCCTTTTGCTGTATCCAGATTTTGTTCTACAACGAAATATCTCACATTTTCTGTTTTGCTGAATTTAAGATAGGGCTCAAACATCAGAAAACAGTAACACCAAATGAAATGAGGAATTAATTATTTTCCATGCAAATAAAAAAATTTTAAGAAGACAACTGAAAACATGGGGAAGTTAATTACAACTTTTGGTCATCTAAGCCATGTAGTAAGTGACTGCTAAGCCAGAGAAGACACTGGTCGCAAAAATATATTTCAAGAAGTAACTGATTAAAATCAGTCTAAAGACCCGCCCTGCGAACACTATGCCCTTTGTCTTAGCTGGGACTGCCCACACGATTTATAGCTGCTTATGTAAGTTCGCAGCGTGTTTAGATCAGACGTTTGTGTGATACTGGAGCCCGGGGCCCAAAGAGCAGCAGAGGTGCAGCACCCCCGGGGCCCGCTCGAGCACCCCGGAGCCACGGCGCTCCAGCCAGGCGCCACCGGGGCACCCCGGTGGCACTGCCACCTGCATCTCATCACAGCCTTCACACTGACCCAGCCTCTCGGAAAGAAATAAATAACTAATTCTTGGTCAGTAACATTCTGAATCAGCCAGCGAGAGACAGCCTGTGCCCAGTACCAGCACCGGTGACTTCAGAGGAGTCTAAAACCAGCTTGTGCCTCAAATCCCAAGACAGAATTTGCAGAAAAAACCAACCGGTGACCTATCTGAGAAAACACACACCAGCACAGGAATCACTCCACCAAAACTCCAGTGAAGTGTGACACTTCACTGGAGAGAAAGGTAATAATGTCAAAAAAATGCCGGTTAATGAGCTTCCACTTTATCGTGGGGAACTTGTGGAGGATGCAAGGTACTCAAACGGCTGGCAAGGGGAAACAGAACCGCCAGGCAGGGGGGATGGGACACAGAGGGGCACAAACCAGACCAAAACTTTTGTTTTTCACAGAACGTCCCCCAGGAGGGTCAGCTATAGCAAGGCCTCAGGTGGAACAGTATGAATACGGCACACTGTTCTTCCCCCCATCATTCCCTTCCCCAAAGGAGGCTAGAAAAGAAAAACACCGAGAGGGATTAGAGGCGTAGGGAACATGACTTGTACGGGAAGGGTACAGAAACTGCTTTTGTTTCCTCTGGAAAAGATAAGACCAAGGAGAAACGGTAATAGTCTTCCAAGGTGTAAAATTTCCACTTCTTACCTGGCTTGTACATGTCACTCACTCTGAAGCAAAGAAATAACCACCCTTTTAATGATGGCAGCAGTTAAGCACATTAACACCAGGAGACTGTGGATTCCTCACCACGGGACATCTACATCAACCCATTAACTAACGGCCCAGCAGCCCTTTTCCCACCACTGCATGTACGGGATTTATGAAGACACCAGACAAATGACTGGAAGCCTAGGAATTTAGCAAAACCCATCTGAGTTCCTAAACACCATCTGGTATTATTTTTACTATAGTTACAAGGAACACAAATGACAGCACCTGCAAAGCTTTAGAGAGGAAAATATTTTCTTATTCATCCGACAGCTCTGTGGGTTTGTCTTGACCTGAACTTAAGCATGCTGGATGTCAGCTAACACCTTCAGACAAGAACACACATATCCTCAAACTCTGGGAAAAAACAAGAAGTATTGCCAATCCCAACTACTTTAGAGAGCATAATATAGACCCCAGAATGACACAGAAAATTAATTTTATCTTTGTCTTCTAAAACCAATCTCCAGCTAGTTTCCTCTGTACATTCTCCACCCCAGAAGTGCAGAACAATGGTTGCACACTGCGGACACGTACTCATCTCACTGGCACAGCTCCCTTCTTTGGCAGGCAGCCTCCTCCACTGCTCCCCTGGAGCAGAGGGCCCTTCCCAGGGAGCACCAATTTTTTGAATCCTGTGACTTGACTCACTGTCCTGAAGTGTAAAGGGCACAAAAAAAAAAAAAAAAAAAAAAAATCTCTTTTGATTACAAAATACACAATCGCCTTCACAAAAATACAATTCAGAGATTTGTGTTTCTTCCCAACACATCACGAAGCAGACTGATACTGTCATCTGCTGACACAAGAATGGGTTAAACAAGCGGTTGCTGCCCGGAGGTTTTGTTTAACGCAGCAATTTCTCGCTGAAATTAACATTTCACAGGTAATTCATAATTACACAATGAGGTGGCTACCAAGGACTTTGGCTGACCCCTGATCTCGTGATCCCTGACCCCTGTTTATCAGGGTCACGCACAAATCTTGTAGCAGATCTAGAAATACCTGTGAAAGGCAGTTGTGGCTGCTCACCCTTTGATACATGGCAGCAGCACCAGGTCATCATCACCGGGGGGACAGAGACCAGAATCCGCGATACCTACAGCCAAGTATTTCTGCCTTTACTGCCCGTCTCAAGGAGCCACTTGCAGGTGCTACAAAACAAAGCGTGCTTTTGGGGGTCCTCCCCGTAAAGCCCGCTCGCCTTCCCGTCGGGACGCCTCCCTCTGCATGACAGCCTGTATGGCTACTTTCTGTTTTTCCAGTGGCGCGCTCCACCACTGGCCTGTGCCACCACTGTAACCAAGGCCTTGGCACTGCTTCCATTAAAGCTCCTTAAAATCCATTAGGTTACCTAAACGCGCGTTTTAAGAGTCCCAAATGTTACATCTGTCAGTAATCGTGTATTTTAAGAGCCATCACAACCCATTGACCACATACGTATGTAATGGATAATAGAGAACATTGTGTCATAAATGCTCTTTAAAAAGCAGACTATGAGAATTAAATGCAGTATGGTTCCCATCACGCCCCTAAAATCAACTACCAAAGTGCACGTGATGTTTGGAGAGAGATCCCAGACCGAGCCAGTTTCAGCTCCAGGGGTGAACTGTTCTACTCTTGCAGGCTCCACCAGTCTTCATTCCTGTTTCTTTGTATAACCACAGAGCTTTTCCTTTGATTTGACACTAAACTATTCCAAATTTCACTATAACTGCACACCTTCAGCACCCAAATTTCCCGTATTTCCTCTGCATCTTCATGTATCTAAATTGGGTACTTCAGGAATCCTTGGATGGTTTCTTAGTACTTCTTTGTACAACACCTTGCACAGACAGACCCAAATTCTAAATTTTACCACTATATAATAGATGGGGATTTTTGGTTTTAAGAAATAAGATATTCAGATTTTAAAAACAAGAAAGTGCTGTTCTCTCTTCTTGTTTACTTTGAACAGAAGTAAATCAAAACAGATGCTGCAATTCCAGCATGTTCAACTTGACAGGGAGGTAGGTGAGACTGACAACAATGTAACTTTAAATGCAACAGATCAGATTCTTTTAGTTTTCCATAAAAATTAGTTCCCTCCGTTTTTTTTTTTTTCTTTTTAAAAAATAAATATTCATAATCAAGCATACCTTAGAAAAATTATTTTCAACTAGTCATCTGTGGATCCCTGGAGCACCAAGGCACTATTTTCCAGGGATCCAAAAACACTGACCAAATTGTGTCCCCCACAACTGTGGAGATTCTCTAAAAGTTTGACTTTTCAGAGGCATCTGCAGAAGACGTGTAGGGATTCCACAGACTGGAAACTACTGATCTGTATCAGTCGCAAGGACTTTACCACTCATATATTCTACTTACTTGGCCGAGGGTGCTGGGCATGTCTCGAGCTCTTGCAGTTCTCTCAGAATGTCTGAACTGGAGCTGAAGGGAAAAACAAAAGCAGATGTCAATTAGTTTAGCAACACCTCCCGCACAGCGGGGCTCTACCTAGCGAAGGCAGTACAGTCCGGAGAGGAGACGGACCTGCCCACGCAGCGCTGGCAAGGAGAACTCATTTCAACCAACAGCACAGTCCCGAAAGTGCTGTCTCTGCATCACAGAATCATCAGACTTATTACTGGATCTTATTCTCATTATTTAACATACAAGTCAATTCTCTCTGTTCATGTCTGCTTTCTGGTAACTGCAATAGCTTTATATTCACAGGCACCAGACAATTCCTCTGGAAAGGACTTGCAAGATACTTTGGTGGGTAAAGTACATTTCAAAGAGTAAAGGCACTTACTTCAAAACGCGAGGCTTAGGCGTCAGCTTACATTTTGACCGTAACAAAAAAAAAAAAAAAAAAAAAAAGACTCAACATCAAAGAAAAATCTTCACGTTGAAATTGTTAGCGACACAAATGCAAACTGCCAAGACCGCCGGCGCAGCCAGACCAAAGGCAGGGGAAGGTGCTGTGCCAGCCAGCACGGGGGCCGCGGCTCGCGGGGCTGCGCGAGGTTCCCCGTGCCGGCCCCCAGCGCCCGCCCGCCCCCGAGGGAGGATGGTCTGGCTCCGTGGTCTGATCGCGCATTCTGAGAAGAATACGACTGACCGCTGAAAGACATGTTTCATAAAGCTATTTATTTCTTAATTAAAATAATTCCTTTAAAGCTTTAATGGATGCTGTTCTTAAAGGAAAAAAAAAAAAGCATCTCAGTGCCTTGGATACTGCAAATCGAGGTGAATGGGGATTGAATCGAGCTAGATGCGTCATAACTTTTTTTTTTTAAAAAAAAAAAAAAAAACAACCTGCTTGAAAAGATGTAGTTTTTCATCTTCACACAAATTCACATTCTAACATGACAAGGAAAATACTTCTTTTCTAAGTCAGTATTTATACATTTGCAATACAGAACACAATAGGTCAAACTCGGTACCAGTGCTGGATGGGGGAGAAGCTTCAATGTAAAGCATTTAAGATGGTAGCTCAAAATAAATAAACAAACAAATTAATAAGAACCACCCTACATCACGAGTTTTATGGCAAGAGGCTACCAACCTGGCTAACAATGCAACCAAGCAACTCCTGTCGAGCTGTTGCAGTAGTAGAACCCACAATGTCATCCCAGGCTGCTTTTCTAAGAACCACACCAACGCATAAAGTCTTTATGCTTACTGTGCTCCTTTTGAACACTTATGCCTATATAAAATTTAAATGTATGTTTTAGCCTTTTCTAGCAGCGAGGAGTTCTACGATGCTCCCTGGGCTAGGGGCCAAGCGCCCAGCTGCACAGCTGGAGGCTCCCATCGCAGGAACCCGGGGTCACGTCGAGGCGCTACCGTGACGCGGCTGAGCCCCAGCCCTGCCCGCAGCCACGACGCAGCAGAACTTTGCCCCCTACATCTGCACGTGTTTTACAGCACTCACAGAGGCCACTTAAATCGGCGTGTTATCAAATCCAGCTATCACTACTGCATCAACTTCGGAAGAACCCACGTGTGTGCAGATACATGCACGTGGGTACAAACACACACACGTGTTTAGTGAACTACAAGTATGAGCTCAGTGACACCAGTCAGACCCCTTCACGTGCTCAAAGTCTAACAAAAAAAAAAAAAAAAAAAACAAAAAACCAAGACAACAATAAACCCAAACAACTCCACAGATGATTTCAGCCTGTATTTTAAATCAGAGAATTTTGCCAAATTTCAATAAAATCTGAATTAAGTGAACAAAATACCCTGGTCAATTATTGATAAATAACTTTCATCGCACGTTCAGACTCCGTGATATAAACTACTGCAAAATTCTCAAGTATATGCCAAATTGCAGGGTCGCAGAAATCAACTAACAAGTTGGAAAATGTTTTCTGGAACCTATGTTTCAAAAAGATGCCTGTCAGCTCAAACCCTCTGCATGTTATTGCAGAAATTACATAACAAACTGTGTTACACAAATAGTTGGGAGATTTTAGTGTAAACCACGGGACAGCACTTGGATACCAGTTCTCTTGGATTTACTTTAAAGGCTTTACAACAAAATTAATCCCCTGTTTGTTAGAAGATAGCAGACAAAAATTGTAAAGATACAACCCCCCGGCCATAACTTTATATATACATAGACACTGGTGTGTTTATATGTTTGTTCAAAACACGTAGTAAGGAAAACAGCCCGAAGATACTCATTCTCACAGGACAGACTCCAGCGTGGCAAAGCAGAGTCCTGATAACATGGACAACTGCTGAAGTTCACAAATGGTATTTCTGCCAAAAAAAAAAAAAAAAAATCATTTTAAACAACGTGTCTCATACTAGAGAGGCTGTGTTTGCACAGAAGCCCCACGGAGTGATTTTTTCAAAGGCAGAGCCTGGGCCGGGGGAAGGGGAGAGCCGCTGGCCGCCCGGCCCCGCTTGCACCGTTTCAGCATCGTTTGTGCCCGACGGGGACCGCTCCGTGCAGACCTACGGCGGACTGCACTCCTCCCCCAGGACTGCGGCCGAACGGCCCGGCACGTCCTCTGCTCGAGAGTTACAAATTAAAAAGCAAGGACAGCTCTATGCACAACTTCCACACCCCGGCTGCAGGAGTCTAACATCTCAGCTTATTACCTGGCTCACAGATTTTTGAGAACAGAAGTTCAGCAAAACACTTAATATTACACAAATATTAACGCTACTGTGGCGATAACTACAGAAACAGCAACGGGATTTCAAGGGAGAAAAACACCACCAGAATGCCTTAGAGAAACCTTTAATGCGTGCATATTTGGTCATAAAAAAGATACCAAAAAACATCCACAAAGCACTGGTGCCACATGGAGAAAATTATTTTGAAACAAAATGGATTTAATGGGTCAGTGTGGCTTCCTCGAAGCACGAGCCAAGCAGGGCCGTGGCTTGGTAAGGCAGCTGTCTGCTGGAGCCGTCACAGCTGCCCGCGCTCCCCCGGCACCCAGCTCCCCTCTCCCCAGAGCCTGGGCTCAGGCAGCCGCTTACATTTTTTATTTCGGCAACAAATCTAATACGAAACGTTCAAATGCAAAACATGGTAAGACGTGCTGTAAAAACAATGTTGTATGGAGAAAGCTGTAAAGTCCAGCGTTTTTTTTTTTTTACTGTTAAAACCGTAAGTCCATCAAAAACTCCTTTTTGGTACACCAACGGGATGCCCAAGGAATGAGCTGTTATCATACTTCTAAATCCTACCCCAATGTACCCATTACGTTTTGAAAAAAAAAGGGAGGAGGACAAGAGGCTATTTGTGTGATTTTAGGTCCCCTAAAATAGAAAAAGAGCAGGTTTGATGCCTGAACATGATGTACTTCCTTGCCTTGAAAAATGTAGTGTTATTATCATTTATCACCGTGTTTGTCACAAGCAAAATAATAAAAGTGAAAAAATTTGGCTAACACTCAGGCCAATAATGCAAGTTCCTAATTTGCATGTGTAATCCACAGTCTGTGCCTACCAAATTACTTTAAAACCCAGCACAAAATGTACAAGTGAGCTACCACCTTCGCCTGTGCACGTAGATGTGAATGGGCCAGCAACTCACGAGCAATCAAAGTCCCTCAGCAAACCAAATCAACTTTTATGCTGTAACTGCATTGAGACGGAGGATGTATGTGTAACATAACTATATAAAACCAAGCTGCAGGGTTATGAACTTTCCAGCTGTAGCTAAAAAGCCCTTTGTTTCAGGATTTCTTCAAACAATCCCTTGTTCCGAGCCAGGCACTCAATGAAACAGTTCTCTGCATCTAGTCTCTCTTAAACATCAATTTCTTTTACAAAGACAGGGCAATTGCTTGATTTTGAGTTGAAGTAATTATATACCTTTCTTCCACATGCAGGGGAAAAGAATTGTTTGAAAATTTAAAAAAATCCTTAAATATGCCAGACAGTTGAAAAAAAATAATCAAAAAAACAAAACCAAAAACATTTTCAACTAAGCAATAGAAATTTTGACCACCGACTGGGTGTTTCTTCCCCCCCAAAAAAATCTCCTAAGATCTTCTTGGTATTGAATGATTAGTCCTTACGCTGAAGAAAATTAATTAAATAAAAAAGAAACAGCGACCTCATTGCACATGTTGTTTCTATAAATTTTACCCAAAGAGATCACCAAATTTTGAATAGTTTTGTTAATTTCTTCAGTATTTTCTGTCTTTTCAATACCCCATAGATATCTACCAATATGGAGGAGGCCAGATAAAGCAAAACACATCTTCAGCCTTTATTCAGATTCCAAATCCAAGACAATCTCCCACAAGAGGTTTTCTGTCTTTTTCTTTAATACAAGTCATTATTCTATCCTAAGATTTTACGTATCAGTTCCAGGTGAGTAAAATTTTATGGCAAAACCACTAAAGTTCTGAAATTTCACTGCTCAAGATGCCACAGGCTGACAGACAAGGTGACAGGGTGTAAAGTGTTCTAATTTCCTGGACTCACTCACATTTCCATGTGGAGAAAAGTGCAGCTCCAAGGACTCGAGCAATTCCCCAACTTTGCCTCACTTTTCTGCAGGATTACTTTATTCTGAGCACTTACAGACAATCAACCAAGAGTAAACTACTCCCTTCTAGACCGTCATTTCGATTTGACTTCTACCCTCTCCCCCCCCCTCCCTTTTTTTTTGGTTGTTAAGATAAACACACCACCTTAAAACAGAGAGAAGAAACCTGACATAAGTGTGAGGAACACGTCTCATTCTAAAAATGAAATTTGTTTATTTTAAGGCAGATTAAGTTCCTTCATGGTGAACAGCCAGTGTCCTTTAATCAGTCCATCTTGCTGTGCATTATGTACTTCGCTCTGGCATGTGTATTGTGCATTTTTTTCCCTCAAGGCTGCCATGAGAAATGAGCTCCAGCCCGTCTCATTTTACCAATGTCATTTGAAGGTGAGCGCCCAGTCGCAAGGAGTGAGGGAAAATGGTTTTCTCCACCTTGCAATTCCGCTTCGGCTTCGACGTGCCTGTGATAAACGGTATGAGTTTGGTGATGGAGATGCTGCAAGTCCTGCGTGACATCCAAGATAAATGGTTTCCCACGGGGTCTCCCCTGGCTTCCCAGCACCCCCTCTTCAAACCACGCACCCCTGAGCACGGCTTCATCTTCCTGCCCGTGGAGGGGACCAGGTTCGCCAGCCTTGACCTTCCCGCGGACTCCCCGTGCAGGGCCCTCCTCTCTGCTAAACCTTACACAGGTTCCACTAGTTCACTGTTTTTCTTGGCTCTTTCCAGGCTTTCTGCGGTCCCTTCTGCGGCTCGAGAGCATGCCTTTGAGGCTCTGCCTTTGGGAAATGAAAAGATCTGCTGGATCTATCTAAACTGCTTTCCCTAGGAGCCTGGCAACAGTCGGGCCATCGAGGCTGAAGCACTGGAGAGCTCTGGGGTACTATCGCTTCTGTTTTGGGGGCTCAGAGGTGTGCAAACCCCACGGCTCTTGACTAGGGACTGATGTCTTTCTGGATACATGTCATAGATAATCACGTTTCCCCCCCCCCATCTGAGGTCATCTGCTGCTACCATTTGAAATGACTTCTCCAAGACAGCCTCCATCATGCCTCGCAGTTCGTGGCCATTTGTTAAGGCTCGCCGTTTTTCTAAGGCAGGCATCAATCAACAACACAGCAGAGAAGCATCAGCAGCCTTCCACAACAAACCCGTATTAGAGGCGAAAAATCAAAGGGAAACCACTCCTATCTAACACTGGGCTATATATCATCTCTGAGCCAAAGCAGTCCAAGATTTATTAACTCAAAAATGTACTAGAGAACTGAAACCGGCAGTTATTCCCCCGATCAACACATTTTCACATACTTCTCTCATTTGACAGTGATGGCCAGCCTAGGGACCAGGACAACGCCTTCTTTAAACTCAGGCTGAAGCAACTGCCCGGGAAGAGCTTACACAGCTTTTTCAACCGTTCCATCTTGTCAACAGTCTCTTTGAGAAATTGATGTCTGCTGAGAGGTTTTCAGAGGATTGCTGCCATCCAGTGAACTCCACACTAACTGAAGCATAGCTCCCTATTTCTACCTCTTCTTCCACTGATGAACTAAAGCCCAAATTCTGCAAAGCACACAAATCCAACACTAAGTGACCGGCTAAATCCAGATCTTAGATCCTGGTCAACAGCTCCTAAACTTAATGCCAAAAAGGCCCACTTACTGCAAACGAGGCCCCTTGCGTGGGCATGAATCTCACCTGGCAGACGCTACAGTCGCTCTGTGTATTCCAACAGCAGAGAGATTTATACAAGCTGCAGATACAGCACTTTTCCACCAGGATTTCAAAATTAAGTCACTGGGTTTCAGTGTACACCTCAGTGTCTTTGACAAGGCCAACAATATATACTGTCTGCTGTTGCAAGTCTTTCTAGTCATCAAGAACGGCCATTTCCTTCTAACACAAAACTTTAAACAGAAATAATTTGTTTTAAAAACTGAGTATTATCCCCATTATATAAAATACTTTTAATAGAATATTTCCTCCAGATAGTTCATTAACTGGCTTATCACTGTCCCACCTAGTTTCTTTTCCAGTTTTCCTATTGTTTAAGTAGTTGCATAAAATTTGGCATCTGTCCCAGAAAGTAAAAGAACACAATGGGACTATTATCTGGAGCACTAAAGTTCTATGAAAGCTTTAAGTATGGCTTCATAGCTTTGAAAAATTATCCTTTAAAAGCCATGGCTTTGTTTTGGTGTTTATCTGTTATGCACATTTCACTCTCTTGGTGGGATCATCAATTTATGAAGAGACCAAATATGTTTGGGTCAACGCTATAACCTCTATGCATGACCTGCACCCTTTTTGCAGCAGGTGTAAAATTTTATCAATTGCAAGTACCAACTTTTGAATAATATCAGTACATCAGTGATTACTGTACAATGTATGAATTTCTAATATTAACCAACTGCTTCCTTAGCAAACACTGGTGCGAGATTGACAGAAAACATAAGAATCATTAATTTCTTGCAGCAGGTTTTTACAGAGCAAGCATTTAAATTCTCTGACTTCAAGATTGTTACGTTATATTCTATATGCTGCTCAAAATCCTGATTTTCTTTTGATCCATCATAACATCAGCCCTCCAGTTAGAAGTACTCCCTTTATAAAAACACAGCATGCAGACTTGGACTTCCAAATATATTTCAAGTTTTGACATTTCAATGTGAATTGTCAAAGGATATCCTCTTATTATCAGAAATAAAATACAAGCCTCAGAAAATCATTACTTGGTACAATAGCACAATGCTACTTAAACCCTCGAAATCTAAATCATTCTTTTTTTGATTTGCGTTATATTTATTTCACTACAATTAGCAAAACATTAACCCCATGGTAACCACAGAGTGAGAAATCTATCTCTCTCTCGTGCAGTTTCTATGACTATACCTACTTCTTACAACCCCTGAAAATCCTGCCATAATCCAGGTGCATGTACTAACGCCCTAGTCCAGGTCCAGAAACGTGTGAGCAGCATACTGGGAGCGTGAGCCGCGGCCCAACACCGCGCTGCGCCGGCCGAAGGCAGGCTGTGGGCACGGCAGAACCTGACGTGTCTCCAAGGGCCAAACACTGGGACGTTAGACCTGCTGTTTTTTCAGAGCAGCTCTCAGGAACAGAAACAGTAAAGACGAAAAGCACGTTTAATTCTTCTTCATAAGCGTTTCTCCACATCAGTCTTTGGAGAGGGGTGATCCCTGAAACCTGTTTGTTTCCAAGAAAACACACTGAATTGTTCTTCAGAAAGTACAGTTTGGCACAAGGAACACTGTGGTCAAACGAGAGGGGACTTCCACGCATCACAAAGCATCACTTTCCCCTCTAGCTGAGCATTGCCCCTCCAGCAATGAGAAGGGACAGAGAGCCAGGCTTGGGGTTTGAGATAGGACTGGGATGGGGAAAAATTCCCCTTTATGGTCACGAGCAAGAGGCAGACTCGTTAGGGGAAGAAAAAAAAAAAAAGAACATACATTTATTACAGACACTAACAACACATAACAAAGTAGGACAGTGAGAAGCAATGCCCCATCTTGAGAACACCTTCCCCCCACCCCTCCCTTCTTCCCGGGCTCAGCTCTGCTCCTGATATCTCTACCTCCTCCCCCAGTGGCGCAGGGGCAGGGAATGGGGGGTGCAGTCAGCGCTGCCACTTCCCTTATCTTCGGTGAGGGGAGTGTCCGAAACTTGTTCCCCCTGCTCCATCGTGGTCCCCCTCTCACAGGAGACAGTCCTCCACAAACTTTCTCCAACATGAGTCCCTCCCACAGGCCGCAGCGTTCCCCACACTGCTCCGTCGTGGGTCACTAACTTCCTCCGACTGGATTCCCTCCCACGGCTGCAGCCCTTCCCGAGCTGCTCCGGCGTGGGACCCCCCGCATGCTGCAATCCTCCCAGTGTTGAATTACAGCAGCGGGGCTGCCTTTTCCCACAAGACCCCGGCCTTCTTCGGGCACAGAACCTTGATCATCTGAGCAGAAGCCACAGGCCATAAATCAATGTCTGCGCCACCGTAGATCTTCATGGGTGGCAGGGGGGGCCGCCCTGATGTCTCCCCACAGGATACAGGAGGGTCTCTGCTCCGGCACACCTCCCCCCTCCTTTCTTCCTCCGTTCCCCCACTGACCTTGGTGTTCATGCAGCTGCAGCAACTCCTCCTCACCAGTCCCACTGCCCGTCACCACGTCCCTTCTTAAATACGTTCTGGCAGAGGCGCAGCTGATGGGCTCAGTTTCCAAACAGAAGTGGAGCTGGCTTGGAGCTGGGGGAGCTTCGAGAAGCTTCTCACAGGGGGCCGCCCCGATAGCCCCCTCCCCTGCCACCAAAAAAACTCCACCATTCACTCAACCCAGGACACGATGTATTATCTTCACTTTTCACTTCTCTGAGTACAAAAACAAGTTTGGATGTAAAGGATGAGAATCTACAGTGTGTATGTAATGCCCTAAGGCACACCCCAGAGCCCAACTGCCAATTAGACAACGTAAGGGGCATGTGGGGGGGTTGATCACAAAAAAAATCAAAACACACACAAAAAAAAACAACCAACAAAAAACTCCCACCACTTTGTTGAACTTCTTGATCATTGCAGTAGCTAGCTTCCAAGGTTAAGCAAACTGCCCTATATTTAAAGAAAAATAAATAGAAACCATACCACACATACAAACCAGGGGATATGCACAAAGTAGGAAAGTGAAGAGAAAATCCCAGAGAGATTCTGAAAAAACAATTCTGTGCAGACTCTAGTAATTCTGTTCCTGTTCCACAGGAGCTGAATTTAAGAGTAAACCACAGGGAGCTATTAAGCATGGGTTTTTTTGAAAGAAGGTCCAAATATCTGTGATACATATCCACTGGTCTGTACAACTGAGAGGTTCTGTGTTTGATTCAAGAAGTCTTTGGAAATATTTCATTTGGAGAGAGTGAATGTGTGAAATGAAGGAATAAACAACTCTGCCTTGAGCCAGACATAGCACAAACAAATGCACACTGTCCAACAAAATCTGCCAACTTGGTTCATGAAAGCACATTCAGATCATTAGTAACTGCCACATGCTAATATCCTTTAGCAAGCTTTCTTACAGTCTCTTAGGCACACTTTCATCCAGACTTTAAGTTGATACACACAAGCCTGCAGACAGAAAAAGGTAAAGAATAAAAGTTGTACTTTGATGTTAGAGGCCATGGGGAGAATCATTCTCAACATTGTTCACACACCAAACTGGCAGGGAAATAGAGATTTAATGATACCTTGGATGAGCTAATACAAGCCCCTTCTACCTCCCAAGAACGCGCTCTGTAAGATTAGAACTCCAAGCTTTCCAAGGCCCTTAATGCCAAAAGGTTAATTTGCAATCAGGAAAAAAAAAAAAAAAAGTATAATAGGGAAGAACAGGAGCACCTTGTTTAAATTCTGGATGAGGAGCCAAGCTGAAGGCATTTATTTTGTGAAACCAAAATAACGATCAGAGCTCAAGGGCGACTGCAGCAGCAGGCACGGTGAGGATGAAGCAGGTCCCTCCATCACCTGCACACCCGTCAAACGTGACAGCTCGTACAGACCTTGCACTACCCTGGGGGAGAGCTTCTGCCCGGGCTCCTGCCCGCCACCGCCCCCAGCCCCGCGTCAGGATCCGGCTGCTTCCCCAGAACTGCCTGGCCACGGCAGAGCGGCCACGGCCCAAGCTGCAAACTGGACAGCTGAGGCTTCAGGAGTACAAACCCAGTCTCTGGAACAAAGCCACAGGGCTGGTGTCTTCCCTTCTAAGTGAGCCCTGAGGAGCTGTTTTCCCAGGCCCATTTCATCTTTCAGTACGGATCCTGAGTGGAGCAGCTTCAAAGAGAGATGGTCACAACCCTCACAGTGCAAGCTTGCAAGAGCCCGGCAGGAGACGCATCTCCCCCTCCAGCTTAGGGCTTAGTTCTTGGTCCATTTCGAAAAGGGCTTCAGTGCTTAAAATCAAGAGGGCTCTGGCTGTGGATCACAAGGCACCGCTGCTAAGCCAGGCACCTGCACGCTGCCACGGGCAGAGTTCAAAGACAATCTGACCTGTGGGGTCCAGCACCAAGTCCTTCCAACTCACTGCCCGGCATGCTGCTTCACACAAAGCCAGTTCCAACACCCTCAACTCTTCTGAGGTTTCAGAGGAGAGGCTGAGAGAGCTGGGACTGTTTAGCCTTCAGGAGAGAAGGCTCGAGGGGATCCTACCAATACACAGCAACACCTGATGGGAGGGAGCGAAGACGACAGTCTATTCCCAGTGGCATCCACTGACAGAACAAGAGACAACCAGCACAAACTGAAACACAGGGAATTCCCACGAAACATAAGAAAAAGCCTCTGTGCTGTGCGGGTGGTCAAACGCTGCAGCAGGTTGCCCAGGGAGGGCCTGGAGTCTCTGTCCCCAGAGCTGTTAAAACCTGACGGGGCACGGTCCTGAGCAGCCTGCTCCGGCTGACCCCGCTCTGGGCGGGGATGGACCAGCGGGTCGCCCAGCCCCTGTGATTCAGCGTGTCCTACTGAGACCTGTGGATTCTGCTCTGAAGGCCTGACCTGAAAATAAGACGCTCAAATATCAGGTATTGCAACGTGCAAGTCTCCATGAGTCCAGAGCACTGGACCCTATAAGTAAAGAGATTACCGAGGAAAAACTATCATCATTTGCACGACGTCCTGAGAACCGCAGACAAAACTAGTACATCAGTAACCTTAATGGGTTTGTTGTTAAACAGTGGATACAATGAAATGCTACATTTATCAAATTTATAGTAACAATTCAGGCAGAAAGACACATACAATAAAGAGGGGAAAAGCCACCGGGAGGGGAACAACTTTATTCGTATATAACACAAGCTTGAAGCCAAACAAAACCGTAAATGGTATTTTGAAAGAGCCACAAAGACCCTTTGTGCCTCCACATAAGTGACCGGCCCAGCCAGCATATTGCTGTTTACAGACAAACTTTTACTATATGCTCCCTTTAGTTCAAGTAAATGGAAACAGGCAGCAAAACCTGTTCATATAAAACAAGGACATTTAACATTTGGAGCTCTCTAATCCCTGAGTTAATCTCTTTCCTATGTCTTCCTAGGCTTTCATTCACAGTTTAATATTTACCTTTGTGAAAAGCTACATCTTTAATCCCCATGCTGACTTTTTAAAACTCTTTGTGAACCAAAGTGAATTTAGAAAACTTTGTCCCTGTTAAACTTTTCAACAACTAAATTGTTCTTTTAATAAACAAGGATGAAACCAACCAGTATATTATTCTTAATATGTGCAGAACAAGGAGGAAGAGGCACACACCATGGGTGTAATGGGTGAGAAATTAAGGAATGTTACGCCTAGCTCAGCTGTTGACCTTCACCTACTTCCTCTGATTATCTTCTACTTCTAAACAAAGGAAACCTTTTTATTCCTAGTAATGCGGACCTGAAAAGGGTGCCCTCTCCTCTCATTTCTGTTATCAACAAGACAGCAAGATTATTTTCAAGATTAGCTCTCTTGCTTTTAGACACATATCAAAAAACAGTTATCCTGTATTTGTTTTCAATGACTTGTCCTCCATAGACTGGGGCCACAGCAACCAGTATAGCAATAGGACGTTTATCTCAATATTCATCTTTGTCATCTTTGAAGTAGTAGATAACAAATTATGATCCATGAAGATCTTAGATACAAACACAACCTTCAGAAGCTAGACAGATCTTATCAGCAGTAACAGCTGAGTGTCCTTCCAATGAAATGATCATTGCGCTATCAAAGGCATAAAATCTTACATTATTTATAAAGCCTTCCTGAATCCTTCATTTTCTGAAACCACTTATTTGCAATTTCAGGAAGCAAAGCTAAATGCATGAAAAAAGAAAAGTGAATGGCTGTCAGGACTTCAAGGTTCAGTAGCATTCTACCACTGACTGCAAATCATGGGTCACTTAAACTCTATTTCTTACAGCAACACTCAAAGAGCTACTGAAAGACACTATATAAATATTTTGGACCTCTCTAAATAAAGCTTCAAACAAAAGGGAAGATGATGCAGTGGAAAAGAAACACCAAACCTTTTCCTGGTTCCACAGACATTCCAGTCACTGTTTCTGAATCAAAAGGAATACTCACACTGCCACCCCTCTATCAAGTCACTACAAAACTATTAAAGGAATTCTGAATCTATTTCAGCTCCATCCCTCAAACAACTGAACAGCCAGAAACAGGGAAGAGAATGAATCGGTAACCACAGATTAGGAACCCATCCTAGGAAGTCAGATATATATATATATTGCTTGAGGTTACTGGCAAAGTTTTTCCATGTTTGGTCTAACCTAGTACAAACCAGGGAGAAGAGACTCTTCTTCACCAACCTGCTTGTTGAATCAGATGAGAGTGAGAATGCAGGAGAGACTGATCTCTGGCTTTCCTCCAAGGAATGAGATTCACTTTTGCCATCAGAAGTTTCTGTTTTGATTATCTGGGTTTTTCCAAGGACTATAGCTGTATGATGCTCTTCTCTATGCTCTACCAAGAAGAAAGGCAGAGATTAGCAAGAATGACAAAGCAAAATACTATTGCTTCAATTTTTGCAGCCTGGAGATAGATTTTAAGAAAAAAATAAGTTACAGATATTTAAATACCAATGCCTCATTTCCACATAGATGCTTCCTGAAACTCTCTCAGTTTCAAAGGTTTCTTTTTCTGCATAGTAACAAACAAACAAAAAAAAAAACCCCACAAAATAAAAAAACCCCAACAAACAGCCCACCCTCTAATAAGCAGAGGCTGAAACAGAAACATTTCATTGTTAGGAGTTTCAAACACAAACAAGGACTGAAATAAAGGGTAAAGCTATTTGTCACTTTTCATAAGAGGAAACTTTATTTCAGAAATTAGCAAACACTTAATGAGACAGCGCTGCTGTTCGCTGCTTCTTGCCACCAATTCACTTCACCCACTGCATGAGACAGCTTGACAGCTTTAAAGTTTTACAGGTCAAGTTAATAGGCTTGTTTTCAATAAAAGGAGCATTACAATTTATTTCCTTATGCATCTAAGACAGATGTCAATTTAGATAGTTGTCATTCCCATTTTTTAATAGGAAAAATCATTTCTAGACAACACATATCCGACACAAATTGTAAAAGCATTTATTATGTCAAGTGTTTTTAGCTATAAAAAGATGAACAATTCTCTGAAAAAGATACCTTCTACCTCTCCAAAGAGTAAACAAATATAGACTAGAAAGTACGATATGTAAAGATAAACTACTCTTACACCATAGCCACAAATATTTTTAAACAAGTTATTTAACTAGAAAGTTGCACAGGACATTCAAACCGTATCGAGACTCATCTCATGAATAACCCTTATTATGGCCATGCACAGAAGTGTTCTGTCCACCCCCACGAACCAAGCTATACCCCCGCCCAAACCCCTTGGACTTTTCTACCCCTCCAGGAATGATTTTGACAGAAATGGCCAAACAGAACTGTAATTAGAGTGTGGAGGAGCTATACAGTCTCTGAATTCAGCTACAGCTTGCCCTTTCCCTTCCACTAAAATGCATAATTAAATATTTTTGTCTGTTGAAAACAACTGGCAGATTACAGTGAGTCAGCTGTCCAACTAATGAAACATTATTCTAAAATGAACAGGTTAAAAATAGCAAAGGGCCTGTGCAATAATGGAACCCAGAAGAGGTGTATCACAGGTATTTATCAAATTCTTATGGTGCTTCCCCTTAGGCAAAGCAAAACCTTATGTTTAAAAGTTATAAAATATAAAGACTGAAAATCGAACATTTTAAGTTTAAATATGCAAAAGAAGATGAGGTAAATCAGGAACTGATGATTAAAACATCACCAAAAACAGAGCGAGATTTTCAGGATTTATGTTACACCAACCAGTACTACAACAGAGTGCAATGAGAAATATAAAGGGTTTTTTTAAAAAAAAAAAAAAACAAAACAAAAAAAAAACAACACAAAAGTATGTTTTAAGTCTGTACAATTCCACTACTTCCATGAGAATCCAAATAAAGTGGGCAAGGAATGCATACAAGCCTTTGCTCTTCTCAACAGTTATGCTTTCAAACGGCAAGTCATCAGACCACTGCTGGCTTTCCTCCTTTCACGTATTATAATTTTCAGTGTAATGAAAAGGTAATTGCTGTTAATAAGGAACACTGAGGAAACAGGCTTTAGGCATCTGTTCCTTCACTCATAAATCATCATCTTGTTTTGTTCAGTGGCTTACAGTCCACCAGGTGCAGATGTTTGGCATAAAACTAGAAACGGGAATTTCAGATTGTTGAAAGCTCAGTGCACAAAAAGCATAATGAAAATATTGCAGGTTTGTCAGAACCAGACAAGGTGGTATCATGTCCCTCAGTCAACGTGATACAGGATGGCACGCCTGATATAAGTTATTTTCTACCTGAGCACTCTTTTAGAAAACATATATGGCATTACTTCAGCTTCTCAAAGTCTGCTGTTCAGTGCAGAAAGAAAAGTCTTACACAGAAGACAGAAACCCAGTAATTCATAGTAGCCAATCTCTCCACAGAGCATAGCCAGACATTAATATTTCAAAGTCTGTGATCCCATCATCTAACAACACACTGCTTCTGTAATGCAATGTAAATTATGTCAAACAAGATAAACTTTACCTTGAGATTCCTTAATTTTTTACCCTTCACATGGCAGTGATTATGAGTTGCATCAAGGTCTGCATGAAACGGTAAGGATAAAATTCATACTATTATGAACAGTATGCTAGAGGAAACAGCCCCTGATGAGTTCAGCTCAACTCAGGAGAGCAGGGATTTGTGAGAGCTGATGCAAACTGAACTGCCACGCTTTCCCAAGGATAACAACAGTGCATCCAATTCCGGGCAATGGAATTCTCTCCAAAACTCAGTGTCTTGAACAGATTATAATTCCACAAGTTTTATTAGGTTGAGGAATGCTCTTCTAAATCACACGTTCAAAGATATATGTACACTGCCAAAGCGGCCAGTCACATAAACCAAATGAGAGTGCACAAGCCTATAGGGAACAAGTTAAAAGCACACGTGGGTATTTCTTTGATGCTGTGGGTAGTGAGGATAACAAACATATGCTAGATGTTGTTCCTAACTCAAAGAACTGAGTAACTGCAGCTCTGCATTCCCACATTTCACTGTGTTGACATATATAAACACACAAAAAAAAAGAGAGGCAATATACTGTATAAACAGTCTGAAAGAAGCTGAAGTATTTTATTGCTTCAACCTCGGGATAAATAAATACTTGTTCCAATCCACACAAATACCTTTGCAGTCCCAAATTATTGGCTCCCTATCACATTAATGATACAGGAAAGCTGATACCCATGCCCACCTTCATCTTACAGGTGCAGATTGCCACATGCCCACTCTCCGCAACTTCAGTAGATTTGGATTGGAACACAAGATCCCATTTCAACCAGCTAATTAAAATTTGCACCTAAATAAAGCACATCTACACACAATCCCATTCAAATCAAACGAATCCTATATTCATGACGGGCTGTGCTTATGTATCACACTAAAATCAATGGCAGTCAATCTTTCTAGGGTCTGTTTGATTTTCATGCTTTTTGTTTTCCCCTTAAGGGCTGTGGGAGAACAATGGGAGGAAAGAGCATTTCTTTGGGAAACCTCCTACTCGTTAGCGTGGATCGAAGAGGGGGACTGTATCAAACAATATTACTAACCTGTGGCTGGTGGCAATTCTTCGACAGTGACTTGCTCTTTGTTTTGAGCACTTTCTGTTTTCCTCTTGCCACTTTTCTTCCACCGACTATTTATCTGATTCACCAAAAACTGGAATTCATCTCTGTGTTTCTTTCCTGAAATGTAACAGTGCATTACTGACCATTGCCACAGAACTCTTCAGGTATAGCATAAAAAACGAAAAGGACGTGAACAGAAATAAACACAAAATACTGAATTAAAGACATTTTTGTTACAGTAGATAAAAACAAACTCATCACTGCAGTGTTCCATATTCTGTTAATGATCCAAAACTGTGTCTATGCTTTTACAGTCACTCAGCGGTCAAGAACACTTGCGCAGATGAAAACTTAATTTCTGCCCAGAAGAACTGTGTTTCTTTCTTCTTTATATTATCTTTTTTTCCCCTAAACTTGTTAAGTATTGCAATTACCATTGTGACAACATTTAATATCGTAGTCGTGGCACCAAGCCTGTCAGAGCTCAAGGAGCATGCAGACAATGCTCTTAGTCATATGGTTTAGTTCTGGGTAGTCCTGCAAGGAGCACTCTGCTAGAGAGAGTAAAATCTCATGACTACTCTGCCAATTGCTTTAAAGTCGCTTTGGGTTTTTTCCCCCGTTCCTGCAGTAAAGCAATGTCGAGAGCTTTTGTGTCATGCTTATTATACTGGTTTGATTCAGATCCTCTGAATCACAGTTAACTGCTCTTTGGCATATGCTTTGCACTTCCTATAGCTTAGTACGTTTTAAGCAATCCTCTGGTATTCAGTTAAAGCAATGTTGTTTTTTAATCTAGATAATTCAAATTCTTTACTTAGGCTGGGAAAATACCCAGTGTCCTCAGACAGGCGATGCAGATTACCTGGCCCTCACTGGGCACGAAGGGAACACGTTGTTTTCCCGACAGAACACACCAGCTTCTACTGAAACAGCATATTTGACTGTAGCTACCCACAGGCAACACATCATGAAGCTCTATCAGTCCATAAGCCTGGCTTTATATGGATATGGTACAGTGAAGGCAGCAAACGAATTTCCATTTTTTTGGAAGGACTTTCAACAAAACATCACTCTGTCTCAAAAGGCCAATTGTGTTTCTCAAAGTAGTTCAGGTAAAGTACTCCCCCCGGCGCCCCGAGCAGAAGGCGGGCGGCACGCTGCCAGGGAAGCTTCCCCGCCGCCGCGCTACGGCCACGGACCACGCAGAGCAGCTGCCCGGGAAAGGGCAGCACACCCTGCCCCACGCACACCACTGCCTCTCCTCCCTCCCTGCTCCCACGGAGCTGAAGGCGGCTTCAAGTCTCCGCCCGGCAAACGCCGCGCGCGCGCTGCCCCGTTACATGTGCAGGAAGGACGAAGAGAAACCCCGGCACAGAGGATGGGCGGCAAAGCGAACGGGAATCCTCAGGATAGAGAGCCGAGGGCTAGCAAGGGGCAAACTGGGCCACCTTCCACCCAGCCAGCCCAGCCGGGCCCGCCCCGCACTGCGGGCGCGCACACGCTTCCCAGCACACCACCAGCACCGAGAGCAGCGCCCAACCGGCGGCAGCAAAGCCAATGGCCTGGTGAATCGGGGCGCTTAGACCCCAACTCGGAGCTCGGCTGAAACAAAGAACTCCCTCAGAACTTTTCTGTCTTGCTTGTTTGCTTCTGTTTTCCTTTTTTTTTCACATCAGTCTCTGAACTACCTCCTCTTCCTCTGCAGGGAGGGGGGGGAGAGGCAGGAACAACCCGACCCTCCCCGCGGCTGCAGCCTGGCTGCTCCCCGCGTTTCCAACCCACGAGGCTCCCCCTCTCCGCCCCCCTCCTGCCGCCCCCCCTCTCCCAGCCCGGCCGTGGGGTCTGGCTTCCCCCCCCCCCCAGCACCCCTGACCTCAAGACCTCCACCACGACACGTCTCCCCACAGCACCGCCCGGCCTCGGCATCCCCCTGGGCACAGACACCCCTCGCCGCACGCGTAAATCGTCGCTGCACCTAACCCACACCTGCGTCCTGCTGCGGCGGTGGGAGCGGGGAAAAGCCAAGATAAAATCCTATCGAGTCCTGCCCCACAGAAGGAAACAGATTTAGAACCGACTCCCTCTCCCTGCGTAGCTGAAAACGCCACATAAGGTCAACAACTCTTTTCATAAAAAGAAAGTTCTTGTCCCAGATCCTTCTGTTTAAGCCGCTGCACATTCATTACGTAATTCCTTTGGTGCTTCAGTTTTTCCAGTATTACTATTTTTTGTTGTTTTGCTCTATGGTGTAACTACAAAGCTTTTCATGTAAAAAAAAAAAAAAACATCCTGGCAAAACAAGGCACTATTGGGATATGCTGTAAATCATCGCTGTGCTGAAATGACATACCACACACATTTCATAAAACTCCAGGCATTTCAATAATAAAACTGCAGATACAATTACAAATATTTAAAACTCAAGAGATAAATCAGTAAGCCTCCGAATAATGTTGCAAATTACAAGATTTATGACTACCTTTTTTTTTTTAATTTATCTCTTCTCCTGTAGATTTTTTTAACTCCCTTAAATAGAGGCCTGACCATGAAAAAAAAGTAGAATGAGGTTGACATGGGGTTGAGGGTGCCACTGAGCTCCCGAGGAGCAGAAGGAAGGTGCTGCAGGGGACAGTGCATTTAATCGTACCCACCGAGCGGGGCAGGTGCTCAAGCAAAGCTTCCAGCTGGCATATAAACCACCCTCAAGTTCATCGAGCCAAAGATATTAATTGCTATTTCAAAAACTCTTCACACACACAAAAAAAAGTACCACCAATATCATTTGCAATTTGCTAGGATCCTGGGAAATTGTAAAGAAAAGAAGGAGAAAGGTTTTATCTTGCTTTTCAACAAGGCTGTTTTGTAACACCAGTGCGTTGTGTGTTTCATATGGAAACATGTTCATACACAACAAAAAGTGTATGGTTGGGGTTTTTTAATCAGAAAATATGTCAGAGTTAATTAATTCATTAACTCAGCTGTGAATTAGGGACCTAAGGGGCAAGTATTGTAAATTAAAAGGAAAAAAAACCCTTCATGGTATCATACAGTTTTTTAAAGTCCATCTGTGCTACAGTGAAAAAATGACATTTGACAAAAGTTCTTTTAATCTCTGTCCTCTAATTTTAATGTAAAATTCTTCCTTCATGCTTATGATTTCTTCCCTATTGCTTTTATGAGGAATCATTTGCTGACATTAGTTAACATTTACCTCTTTGGCTATCACTTTTTATTAATTTTAAAACCATATGTTCCCATTAAAATATTTTTCTATCTTCTCTTTTTTCCTCTTTCTTTTTTTTTTTTTTTTTTTTTTTGAGACCTTTAAATGTTCAATTAAGATGCCCGAGTAAAATTTATTCACTTGGAGATCTTGGTAATTTTGAAGTCATGGCCTTTTAACAATATAAACTCAGTAAATTACCCACTTTCAGAAAATTAAGACAGCATACAACAGATCAAGAGAGCAAGAGGAAGGTCAGGCAACGCCAGGCCCGCAGCGTGGAGGTGGCTGGGGGGGCCCCGCTCCCGCCCCCCAGCCCAGTGACGCAGTCCGACCGCTCGCCAGGTCGCCACGGGAAGGCAAGGAGGGCTCCAGCCTTCCGAGGGGCTCGGTGCACGTCCGAAATGTTTCAAAAAGCAAGTCAAGCGGGTCTCTAGTACGGGCTCAGTTCTCCGGGACAGCACGGCCCTGCGACGCACCCTGCGGCACCGCGCCGGAGCGGCACGTCCCGCGGCAGCTCCTGGGCCACCCCCCGGCACCCCCAAACGCTCCCGGGCTGCGGGACAGGGAGGGGGGGGCCCTGCTCCCCGCCGGCTGGGCCCCGGCACCGCCCCGGGGCAGCCCCTGCTCGGCAGGAGCGGAGCGGCTGGCGACAAGGCACCTGCCCCGCGCCCCGGGCCTCCCCCCCTCCCTGAACTTCGGATTTGGTCTTTCCAGGGCTACTAAAGCCCCCCCGGGGAAAAACACCCAATTTGGGATTAATACTTTTTAAAGTATCTTACTTCTTGGTTGGGTTTTTTTGGTTGGTTGGTTTGCTTGTTTCTTTTTATTGCTAGAGATTTCTGCATGGCAAGAGAAGAATTATTAACCAACTATTTGGAATCCGAGGCGAATGCTTAAGATTAAAAATCACAAACAGTGCATGTACGCTTAAAAATATATATATTTTCTCAGGAACGGCAACAAAAAGCAAGGGAAAAATTTGCTAAAGATTTAGGCCCTTATTTAGCCTTCAGAGAAACGCAACTAAAATCAACAAGGCTAAATCTAGCTGCATTATGGAGTAATTTATACGCCTGAAGCAACGCAAGGAAACACAGGAAATATGACCATATTGCAGATTTAAATACACCCTTAAGTATAATCAGAACAAGTTGTCCCTTCGTTGCTTTGCTCCTCTGTGGCTCAAAGCAGAGAAGTTTAACGTTCTTTGAATGCTGTTTTAACGTTACATGGCTAACCACCACGTTTGGGGGTGCGAGCAGCGCGCAGGTGAAGCAAAGCGAGTAGGAAACAACAGGAAAGAAACTGTGAATAATAAAACACCACTAGGGAGCTAAGTGCAAAGCAATGCGATTTAAAACCTGATGTACAAACAAACCAAGAAGGGTCAGAAAGTCATCTGTAAAAAATCATTAGCCTTTTCTTTACTAAATTACTACAATAGGATGCAAGTCCTGTAATCTTCACCACTCACACGAACATTTGCTTCTAAACTAACCGTAAAGATAGTTAGATGGTTCCATAGAGAAAACATTATTCTCAAATTTGATCATACAGTAAGGAAATGACAGTTTAAAATACGGTGCTTTCCCAGGCTCAAGTTAAGTAGGAATCAGTTCTCTGTTGAAAAAAAAAAACAAAACAAACGAAAAACAAACCAACAAAAAAACCCCACCATCAAAAAAAAAAAAAAAAAAAAAACCACACAACCCCCCCCCAAAAAATACAAAAAAAAAGGTCCCCCCCACCAAACAAAATTGTATTATTGAACTATAGCTCTCCCCGAGATATTTTTCTTAATTTTTGTCTCTTCTTTCCCTTAAATATTTACTCCAGCTACACTTCCCAGAACAAATGCTGTTATTCTGTCAGGGCAGAAGCAGGTTTAATAACCAACACAGGCACTGGTTCCTTGCACACACAGAGGGAACTCAGTATGGAAAAAAAAAAAAAAAAAGGAAACAATCCGCAACAACAAAACCATAAAAAAGATGACCCAGTCTGCACTGAATCCCAGCTGCCTACACAGGAGGGAGGGGAAGAGCTCAAAGGAGCAGAGTATGCTTTGTAAGAGATTGCTTCAGAACCCCGGGGCTGGGCGGGAGGGGAGAGCAGGAAAGGGTGCAGGAAGGAGAATGAACCTGCGAGTGCTTTTGGAGAGGGGTAGGAAGGAAGGGAGCGAAAGTGAGGAGCACTGTGAAACCCTGGGTGAGGTGAGAATTGCGGTATACACATAAAATAATGGAAAAGCATTTTTAGCTCAGTTAAAATATACTTTTTGGCCACTTGGACAACTTAGAAGTGTAAAGAACTCACTACTGAGCTCACATGCAGCCATTGAGAATTTCAGAAATGCCGTATTAAACTACTGTGGCTACATTGCTTGTCGTTAATGTCACTCTGCACTGAACACCAAACCTAAAAAATAAGGTATAGAAAGAGTAAATTTATACAAACATATCTGCTACAGGATGAGTTAGAGGACTTGGGAAGACCAACCACCACGCAGAATACAGGTGCATTTTAAATAAAGCCAATGTCTGATCATTACGAGCGTAGGGGAGAAGGGAATATCTGAGTAAGAGGAGAACCCAGGATCTGTGTTACTGGGTATATACTGGTGAGTGCAGGGCCAGGACAGCCAGCGTTCACCCCACCTTGCCAGCCCCGCACGCTCCCTGTCTCTGCAGCGGCCCCAAGGGCTCACAGCCAGCAGAGCTGCCTGCAGGGCAGGAGTCATACCGTGCCCAAAACCTCAACAAAGGGAGAAAACAACATCAAACCCAAGGCTAAGAAAATTCTACACGTATAAAAATATTCAGGAGTCCATGCCATTGTTCAGAGAGACACAATAGTAGGTAATAAGCTGCTTTTTTACAACGAGTGACTTAATACAGACATATTCATATGCTGCAATTCCAAGTTCTAACAAAGCACAGAACCGGCAAACAAATTAACCAATTTACATGAACCGCTGAGTAATTCAGATTATTCTCAGAACATGCCAAAAAATCTGGGGCAAGGAAGGGTGCAATCTCACAAGCAAAGCACGATCAGCCTTCACTGCAGCCACGACTGCTCTTCAAAGCCAGCACAGCAAGAATTGCACGGGTCTCACGCAGCGCAGGACGCTGCAACGGAGCTCGCGCTCCAGGTGGCAGCCCGGCGGGGCCCCACGCTGCCGGGGTCTTGGAACCTCAGAGAGGTTCTGCAACTTGCTTCTCCCTGAGGGTTCCCAGCGAAATCGTACAACCACGCATCACACATCCAGCCCGGGAGACACAAAAATGCTACTCTGCTGTTCTTTATGTCCAACGCGCACAGGAGGAGGGTTAAGAGGGCAGGTAGAAGCGGCGGTGTGCTAAGGAGGCAATCAGGTTCCATCTCAGTGTTATCCGGCCCTGGCAGTGAGTTTTGGCAAGTGGCAGTACTTAATGGAAGCTGAGTTTCAAAGAGGTAGTTTCAGCCCCAACAGAGAACTTCCAGCTTTGATGTATTAAATTGGGGGCAGGGGAAGGACACACACATGAAAAGCATCACTTTTGTGTGTATATTTTGGTACAAAGGAAAACAAGGTGAATTTAAAAGCAAAATTAAGTGAAACTTGCGTATTACTTACGATAGTCAGTGTGGATCTCATCTATTTCTTCCTCTGTCTGGTCCTTTGTGAAGGTCAAGATCTACAGAAATCATACAAATGTTTATTTACAGAAACAAAAGGTTGATAAAACTACATACGTTAAAACTAGAGGGATCAGCTGCCTGTTTCCCCCCACCAGCTCTTACTGTCGCATCCACAGACAGTAGTATATATTTAAAGTACATACGCTGTTTTGCTTTGCTTTCACAAAGTCAACAGGTCTAGAGCCAAGGCAGCCCATATAACACCCAGCATGTGTGGACCATAAAGTATTACCTAATAGTGTGCAACAAACATGCTCCAAAAGTCACAAAAGTATCATATGTTATGGGAAAAGAACAGGCACTATTGCTGATACAGAAGCAAGGAATTTACTTGCTAAATCCTAGAGGATTCTAGGAAGCAAAATATTCCCCACGCTGCCATGGAGGGTCAGAATCCTCCAATGTGACCAAGAGGAACATTTCTGAAGAGTTTTTACTGCAATCAAAAAAATGCCCCTACTCAGATGGCTCAGGCATAGAACACAAAGAACTGCCCATGACAAATGACTGGTATGAGAAAATCATGTTGACTGTAAGATGGTGTATGCAAATTCCAACATGCAACCTGGGAGTTCCCATAGTAAAGTGACAGGCAAACATGCTCAGTGCCCACGCAGCGATTTCCCCTAGCCACCCCCCTTCTTTGAGAACAAAGATAATTAACTCACATTTTCACTGGGTTTATTAAATTCAAGCTCAATCCGAATCTTCTCATTCTTTTCCAGCTCTTGAACGACCTCTGCAACTGTTTGAAAATACAAGAAGGGGCTCACTAAAACAGGAGCTCTTAAATAAAAAGAGCTAATAGCGCTGAATGAAACCGCCATGAATTTAAATCATGCAGAGACAAACCAGCATTAGCTCTCCAGCAGCGCAAACCTGTCCCCCACGCAGGGGCGATTCCCGAGGGGATGGTTTTACACCCGTGCCCAGCAGAGCCGTGGGCCTCAGCCGAGGAGTCCCGCAGCAAGCCCCCAGACCCAGCAAGCCCCGAGCCCGCAGGCTCTCAGCCACCTCCTGGGCCATTGCTCTCATCTCCTCTGTATCAAATTCATGGCAAAAAGGAGTCTTTTCAAATCATATCCGACTCTTACTCTAGCACACTGTAGTGTTTCTGTGGTGTGTGGGCATGTCTTTTTTATAAAAGTGTTTCCATTTTCTAATGTGTCTTTCAATGGAAGATAAAATAATGACATCTACTCTTTAGCTTGCTTTCACCTCCAAGGACGACCTCCCAAGGCAACACAAACCTCTCTGCAGGCTTATGTCCAAAACCCATAGTCCAAAGAGGAACCACAACCTACTCTAACAATCGGGTTAGACAGCTCACAAATATATAAACAGACAAAACTGTGTGTTAACATTGTAACTAAAACTACTGCTATTTTGACATTTACAAATCTGTTTCTACACTTAACAGCTTTCGCAGAGCTACTAAGTAGCTACGGGTATTTATTAAGACACACACTTTCACTAGACAGTAAAGTAGCCACAGTAAAGCAGCCAGAGAACAAAAGCTTACTAAACTGTGAAGGAATGAGACCTGTTCAAAACCAGTTTAAGCAAAATCCAGCAACTTGGCACCCGTGTTTCCTCAGACGCTCAGCTATCCGTATTATAGAGTGCCCTCCGGTTCACTGCTACCACTGAAAACGCATGGCTGCACCTCAAGTGCGAGTTTAATAACTCGCCCTTTATAAATGGGTATTGAGCCAGCACCGAGCCCCAGCTCTGCAGCGATTAGGGCGGGCGGGCTAAGGCGCACCAACACTCCGGGAAGCTCTTCAGGTAGCTAGCTGGGGCGAGCGAGGCAGGGACGCGGTGCTGCTACTCAGCAGCCTGAGCCAAAGCACGGCCCGGGGAGCCCAGTGCCCCCCGCACAGCCCACGGAACCGCCCGTCCTGCACAGCACCACCACCAGCACCAGCTCCAGCACCAGCTCCAGCACCAGCTCCAGATCCAGCTCCAGCACCAGCACCAGCTCCAGATCCAGCACCAGCTCCAGATCCAGCACCAGCTCCAGATCCAGCTCCAGCACCAGCTCCAGATCCAGCTCCAGCACCAGATCCAGCTCCAGCACCAGCTCCAGATCCAGCACCAGCTCCAGATCCAGCACGCCCAGAGCAGACACGGGGCCCCTGCAGAACCAGCACGGGGCCCCTGCAGAACCAGCACCCATCCTGCACAGCACCAGCTCCAGCTCCAGCACCAGCTCCAGCACCAGCTTGCCCAGAGCAGACAGGGGGCCCCTGCAGAACCAGCACCCATCCTGCACAGCACCAGCACCAGCTCCAGCTCGCCCAGAGCAGACACAGGGCCCCTGCAGAACCAGCACCAGCTCCAGCTCCAGCTCCAGCATGCCCAGAGCAGACACGGGGCCCTGGCAGAACCAGCACCCATCCTGCACAGCACCAGCACCAGCTCCAGCTCCAGCATGCCCAGAGCAGACACGGGGCCCCGGCAGAACCAGCACCCATCCTGCACAGCACCAGCTCCAGCATGCCCAGAGCAGACACGGGGCCCTGGCAGAACCAGCACCCATCCTGCACAGCACCAGCACCAGCTCCAGCACGCCCAGAGCAGACATGGGGCCCCGGCAGAACCAGCACCCATCCTGCACAGCACCAGCTCCAGCTCCAGCTCGCCCAGAGCAGACACAGGGCCCCTGCAGAACCAGCACCCATCCTGCACAGCACCAGCACCAGCTCCAGCTCGCCCAGAGCAGACACAGGGCCCCTGCAGAACCAGCACCCACCGCCCCTCGCTCCGCACCAGCCCACTCCCCGCTTTGCTTCAGACCTGCCCCCGTTCCTGTTGAGCCGCCGGACAAGAGCGTACCTCCACGGCCCACAGCGGCTTTACAACTATTCCTGCTGCTGGGGGAACCCAGGGAGGGGCTCACAGTGATTAATTAAACTTCCCAAATTAACATAAATCGTGCAGGATTGAAATTCTGACAGAAGTGCTGTTCTCACAGACTTAAACAACGAGCTTCCTAAACTTCTATCGTTGCTGAAGTCAAACACAATCTTAACTGTGTGCTGGTTCTCGTCCCAGAGACTTTCTGAAGTCCTAAAAAACAATTTCTGGAAACATTTATGTTTATTTTCATAAGTGCTTAGGCACAAACTAAGCAGTAACACTTGGCACCTAAACCACTTAGGCACTTAGCCTTCTCAGTCAAGTTCTTAAAATGCTTAAAGGAGCAAAATGAAAAGGCAAACAGCGCTGACTGCAAACACTTTTCTCATAGACCTGCTCCCACAATCGAAGCCAAGAGCTGGCAAGTGAAATCAAGATTTCAGAAAGCAGGAGCCTAAAGTTTAGGTGCTAAATTTGTATTTATAGTCCTCAGTGACTGACTTCATTTTTCAAAAAGCCCCACATCTGGTGGCTTTGCCTGTTCAATAAAAGAACATACTTTTATTTTTGAAATGCCACAGGAGAAGTTGTGGATATTCAGCATTTCCAACAGTCCGATCACACGTAAACCCACATGTGCACGGAGTTAATGTATGAGCTTTTAATATTCATTTGAAATAAACACCTCACAGTCCCGCTGCTGCCACTGAGACCAAAATGGTGTCTGGTCCAAATAGTTTCTGAGCCCTTCAATACATGCAAAAACATTCAGAATTCTTTACAACTTCTGGAAGAAATGGTGAACCGGTGCTTCAGGGCTTCGGTCTCCCTGCGCCCACAGAAATGAGAGATGAAACCCAGGGTGGGGACGGCACTCCTCATCTCGCTGCGCGCAGCAGGACTGCCCTGGCAGAGCACAGCCTACGTCCTGCACCCAGCGCAGAGCATGCAACCCAGCCAGAGGAGAGCTCCCAGGAGAGCAGTATCAGAACGTGAGCCTGTTAGAAAGCTCTTTAGAAGGACTGTTTGCCATAAGCTTCTAATCAAATAATTAAAAAAATAACTATAAACCCATCTCTCGCCCACTCCCAGCAGTATATTTGTGCTGTTGCTTGTGTCACTTGCAGAACTGAACTGAGAGATGACGAACGGCACATCGTTTTAGAGATGTATATTTTCATCTTGCATAAAATAAAATACAAGATGAGCTGGGACAGTTGTCCCTCTAGCTCATACATGCTATTCAAAATTTTTAAAATGGCCACACTGCCTACAGAACCAAGCAGCACAAATTCCCTACTCGGATCTCATCCTCCCTGTTCCTGCCCCGGCGTTTTCCAAGCATTAAGCCTAAGCACATGCAAACAACAGACCACTGTTTAAAGGAAGTTTATATTGCACTCGCATTAGAGACAAAAACATACTCTCCTTATCCCACAGAGCCATTTCATGCTACATATAGTCTGAGTTCAATTGTATAAAATTGCTGCCAAACACCTAAATTGATATAAACTCCAGCAAAACATTAACTCTTTCTTCTTAATCCATTCTACCCTTATCTATCATCTCCAAAAAGAAATCTGATTTTGAAATTAAATCCAATAAAAACATAAAAGTCTCAGTGTATAGGAGGAAGAGAACAAATTCAGAACAGAAGATAAATTAATAATCCATTCACTTACTAAGAACCTCAGGTATTTCCAATTTTTTGACTAAAGCCTCAGTCTAATTTGGAAGCACTCATTAAAATGCAAAGTCAATAAAAACACAAAACATTTTTCAGAACAGGGTTAGTAAACCAGGCAGTATCAAAGAAATTCAACACAAACATATATCCTTGCTGGATACTTCCAGAGTATAGCAACACATTTCTGGTTTTCATTAAATTTCCTTTTTTTGCATGAATCTTGATTTCTGTAAGATAAATTCTTCCAGCTCCAGTTTTCCCAAATATTCAAACCAGTCTTATTCCTCCCCTGAGAACTACGAGAAGGAAAAATGCATACAAATGGTCTGCAATGGTAACAACTCTCTTAGAATTTCTAACCTACCTGATTTGGGATTTAGAGAATCACACTGAGCATTATACATGTGCACAAATTCTTGGTGTTTTTTAATAAGCTGCTGTCGGGTCCCACGGGTAGACAGTCCATGTTCCTTTAGTTTCTTCTTCAAATCACGATCAGAGAGCAAGTTGTAAACAACTTTAGACATAGGCTTCCTTTTGAGAGCTGAACTGCAAAAGGAAACAAACTTTTTTTAATTAATACTCCTATGAAAATCAAAATACCGACTTGCATTTTTAAAAGGTATTTTACCCACTCTGGGTGAGAAATACCCGAAAGAATCATTTCAGCCATGACAAACACACAATCAATTACACAGGGTATCACCGATGCAACAGCTCCAGGAAGCCAGAAGACTTTTTCCATCTACCAGAAAGAAAATTTCAAACGTGCAGAAAGCAATAGGTCTAGTCTGATTTTCTTTAAGAGATGACGCACACACTCCTCATGTAACAAGCACTGCAGCTCAGTTTTTAATATCTACAGCAAAGGCTTCAGAATCACAGCAGCAAACACAGTATTGTTCATCTTCATTAGGCTCAAGCCCCACATTTGCCCTGAATTCAAAGGGAAATGTACCAAATTCAGATTGCTGAAACACACGGTTTCTACCCAAGTACTGGCCATGTCTTACCTGAATGAGTTCGTGAAGTTTTAAAAGCATTAAAACTGCAAGCCAAAACTTGAATTAGATTTCTCAGCTTTCTGGAAAAAATGACTTTGAGCGAGATAGTCATGAACCTGAAAGCAAATCTGTAGTTCCCATCTAACAGAAGGGTAGTTTGGTAATACAGAAAGTGGCATTAAACAGAAATAATAGTGCTCTCGGATAAATAGCATCTAAACTCAAAACTTACTCCTTCACACTGCCTTATGTCAGAACTCAACATTCCTGGCATAGCTAGGGAAAGCACCTTAATCACAGAAAACTGCCATAGACAATTCAAGTCCTACCACAACTTTTGTCATCTAACATTCACAGAACAGCTTCCTTCTGCACAAATGAGCTCAGTCAGCCCTACACCTCCTGGTGAAATAACACTCCAACTAGCCAACAAAGGTACCAAAATCCATCTACTGCCTCGCTCGTCTGCTTCGACTTACAAAATCCACCAGTTACAGAAGAACAGCATTCAGTTAGACACTTGTCTTCCTGCAGCAAAATGAAGTTCAGCTACACTGCTCTGAATTACAGAGAAGTTAACAGCTTTCCATTGTGAAAGCAAGAGACATTTTAAAACTTTATTCAGCACCTTCAATTTATCACACTGAAAATAAATATAAAAGTTTTTTTTTTTTAATAAGGCTTACACAAAAATTGTCATTAATGTACTCTCACATAGCCCTTGTAGCATAGCTGGCAAAAAAAAAAAAAAAAAAAAAAGACTCATTACCACAATACACTCTTCAGGAGAAGACTTTTTTCAGATTCTTTGGGGAAATATAAAAAAAATCATTGAATAATTAAAACTCTAAGTCCTGAAAAAGCTTTGTATGTACTGTAATTCACCAGCAGCATGACCTAGAAGAGCGATGACAGCTGTGTGAGCAGACAGATACATGAAAACAATTCACTAGTTTTGAATCTTAAACGTTTGCAGGTGGCATTTTTTCCCATCTTTGAGAAATGCAGTGTTCTTTGTGAACACATGCTTACCTGTTGTAATTACTCCTGTGCAGGTTTGGGGGATTAAAATATCAGCACCACTGAAATACTGCTCAACTGTTAAAGCAGGAGCACATGGCCTGCTATGTTGCGAACAAACAGAGCTAGAATTCCTCAGAGGAGAACTAGAAGCGTGCTGTTCCTGAAACCCAAACAACACTGCCATAAAACAAGTACATTGCCAAAAAGCCAGCATTTAACACACAGTAGCCAGTCCTGAAGGAGAAGTATCTTGCACGATACTTTCTTAAGATTCAAGCAGTCTAAGTAAAATAAGCAAAATTTCAAATTCTGTTAGGGACATGGACTTAACACCAAATAAAGATTTGGCTTTTATTTCCATCCATGAAGAACAGAGAAGACACTAAAAGCATCCCAAATTAAAATTAAAATGTAACATCAGATTATAGTATTAATTTACCACGTATTTAACTTCAAAGTCCTCTAGCTTATAGATTGCATTCGAAGCACGACTGGGCAAAATAAGAGCTTTAGCATAAAATTACTTTCTAATTCAAGGTTTGGAGGAATTGGAAATACAAGCATGCAGTAAAACCCTCACAGTTCTTGTCTGATCAGTTAGAAATAGTAATGGCCTAAATTTATGCTAGCAAGTAAAACAAACTGAAATCTATACTTCTGATGTGAATGTGGCGACCGTGACAAATTCTAGGGCGGAAGCATAAAGTCAAAGGCACGCAATAATCTGTGGGAATTGAGATCTTAAAGAAACAACCTTGACTGTGGCAACTTGAAAAGAACCACACTGAGCAGAGTAAGGTGCAGTTTTTATTTTTTAACTTGACATCTAGTGAAGGAATTCTATTTTGACCCATCTGAATTGATGGAAGTGATTAATTCATCAAGTAAAAAATAGGAATAAGTGTTATCTAAGTAGAATTTTAACGCTAGTGAGCAGGAACATGGTGAGAATAATGGACAGACTAAGTTTTAGTCCCTGTGTTGAATTCTTCAAAACACTGTCGAGTGTTTTCTCGCCACTAAAAGCCAAAAAGTAATTTTGCTGGCAATCCACATACTTTCTTGAGGAGAAAATCACCACTATCATATTCATACAGGGATTTTAGAGCGATCTATACAGCAGGTAACCAAGAAACAAACACAATCTACTGTATAATAACCCATCAAATAATATTTCTTATTTCAGCAGTGCAGACAAATGGCTACATGCATGTAAAAGTTCTTAAAGTTGCTTCTTACCTTCTGAGGCTGTCCTTCTTCTCTCCTCTTGTCAAGCAGCCATCCAGATGTTTGTTTATGTATTGTTCTGGAATAGCAACCTCACAAACAGGGCACTCCACTAAAAGCAAGGGAGAAGGCATTTACTAGCATGAATATTACAACACAGAGCAAAAGTTTGCATCTGAAAACCAAACTGCTGATTGAAGAAAATGAAAATCCAGAATTCCAACGTTACTTTTTTAAAAGACCTGGCATGTCTATCCAGAATTTTAATTTTTAGCTCTCATCTTCATTTCAGAACACTTATTTTCGTCACTATATAATATCAGAATGGTTTACATCTTCCTTGCAGTCAGATAGAATGGAATCTCTAACAAAAATCTGGAAAAATGTACATACTACACAGAAACCTAGGGGCTAATATAAACATAGGCATATTTCCATGCTAATGTGTTTCACTTTTGCAGTATTTCAGTTCTAAATAAAGGAAGCTGCTTCATTTTAATAAAACAGTATAGCACAAACTTTATTCATATTTAACATGATCTTCCCAATCTACAGCTCTCATCAGGACTGTCAATACATGAGTTAACTCAGGTTCAGGGGAATCCTACGATCCAACCATGCCTCACACTCATTCCTTAGTGCAGATTAGTAGATTCTGGGACTTGGGCTCACAAATGCCCTACAGCATGGTCCCACCCAACTCAGAATTCTTCTTGCATCACATTTTCAAGGAGCACCTATAAACATTACCTGTAAAGACAGTCAAAAACCACAGACTTAAAATATTCATCTTTAGCAATCACATTATGTCCAAAACAAAAGGCTACCTTTAAATGAACAATATGAGAGATTCTTTAACCGGCATCCTCTGTATTAGTATGAAGGAAGTCAGTTTTGATTTAAAAGACAAAACAAAAAACAACCTATGACAAACACAGTAAAATGTTGTGGGAATTGTGAGAGTTATCTGGTTACACTGCTTTGCAATTCCTGGCTCCCATGACATCATATTCTAGTCAAAGGTTTAAAAAAAAGCTGGGACAGTAACATAACACAATAGTCCTGTGCAGACTATTATTGTGTTTGTAGTTAACATTTCAATTCTTAGCACAGGAACAAATAACACTTACTAAAACCACTTCAGCATTGCCTCATTTCAAGTCTTTCATTTATATTGTCTGACCAACTATTTTGCAGTTGTGGAAATAATTTCAATGTAGTACATGCTTGAAGATTTAATAAGGTCATAAAATGGTAAGCAAGTGAAGATTTCAATTGCTCAAGAATAAATGAGCAGTAAAATTTCATAGGAGTTTCAAATTACTAACGCTAGCAAGTCTGATGCGTAAAAATAGGAAACGACAACTAAGTTGATGCCATTCTCATATGGCTACTTTTCTGGCTGTATTACATCTTTAAGGAGCTTTTACCTAGCTAATGAACAAATATAAACCTCAGGGTTCCAGTTGAATAAACCATTAAACAAAAGAACGGATAAATGCAAACTAATAAGAATCAGTGTTGTACTCCTACATGGTCTTTTATTTTAATTTAGGCTTTTAATTGGGTCAATAGGACGGCTGCATCATGTCAAAACTAAGAGGATTCTGTCATTTTATTGTAGTTGATTAGTATAAATGGGCATTTCCATGCTTTCAAAATAAATTAATCTTAACACTGTAGAATTACAAAAGAATAAAGCAGATTACTTTCTTCTGGAAGGCATACGAACAGGAATATTAACAAAACTGAAGCCATGATCTTTTTGAATGTGGGTGCAACCCCTCAACAACCATATTATAAAATACCTTGCTTTTGGTCACTTAAGGATACAAGAGCAGAATGAATGTCAACGTTGTACGTCTCCTCATTAAGGGGAAGGAGAAGAGAAAATGACTTCATTTTTTTACTGAGCAAGTCTTGTGCAACTATTGTTTTTTAGAGTCGTTACTCAAAGCAACTGGAATCTGTAGGCATTGAATTTCATGTAATTACTTGGCATCAGCCCAAGCTTCCTCATCAAGAATATGCTCATAGCAGAGCTATCCCCCATGAGCAGTAATGTGAGTGCAGCAGTCAGTGAAACGGGAAGCACCTGAACACGCCAGCACAGATCAGAGCCATGCAGAGAAATGAGACAAATGCCACTTACCGAAGGTACTCTGATGAATACAGCCAACCACAACCATGGACTTGGGGAAGAGAATAGGACAAAACCAAAAATTAAGCGTCTCACCTTTATTGACTACTTTCACCACAGATGTAGAAGGCTTTTCAGGACTTTTGGTGCACTCAGGCCTCTCCTGTGATCCCACCTCATTGTCTTTACCATCAACCTCTGCAGAACTGCTGTAAAGGTTCTGATGTTCCCCAGTTCTGAAAATCTTCTCATCCGTTCCTGCCAGGCCCTCTGACTTTGTTGAAGTGCAAACTTTTCCCTTTCCCAAGAAACTGTCAATCACTGACATCTCTTTTTTTAAAGCCGGCCCAGAAAAAGGACTGCTAACACAGCTTTTGCCAGCCGAACGCCTGCTACCAGCCAATGGAGATGACATCAGCGGAGCATCCAGGACCAACTGGAACAGCTGTTGTCTAGAAGCACCCAGGAGACAACATGCAGTTAGCTATGTTGGACAGCATTAGCTTTTTCTTTGCAAAGAGACCAGAACGAAAACAGATGGAGCTTTCCCTCCATTCCTTCCTCCCTCTCCCCCCTGCTCACACGCAGCACTCGGGAACTGGCTAGCCCACACAAACCAGGAGCAGGAGCACACCAGCTGAGCCTCACTATGCTCTACTGAATCTGAGAATTACTTTGCAAATGGAATAAAATGCCTCTCAAAACATCACACAGGACACAGTAAAGAACAGAAAGGTTTCCCCCTTACTTGAAGATGGTAAATAGCCATTTTCAAGTGAGAGTACTTCAAGCACTGTGTCACACAGCTGTGACAGAGGCTCCTGAAACCAAAGAGCTTAGCAGAAAGCGTTACCATATTCCTTCTGTCCCTCCTTACTGTGCATCTCCCGAACACAGCTGCTCCCTGCCCACCCACTTGAGCAGAACCCCACCAAGAGATAACTGCATGCTTGTCAGGTCTGGAGATTTAGCACCAAGTAATCTAAACTATTTCAGTCACATTTCATGATGATCAGCCAAAGAGCACAAACCCTCCATTCTTTTTTCATGTGAAAATAAGAGGGAAACATAACTGCCCTCAGGAACAGCCCACTTCAGGCTCCACCAGAATACTTACCACCCGTCTATGCATGCTTTATCCCCCCAACTCATACTCCCTGCCCTCCTCAGGGCTAGCAAATATCAAGATGCAATTTAAACAGAAGTCTCTTTTCAAATAGACAAACTTGTGTTTTATCAGCAGGAACGCAGGAAGGCTCATCCTCATGTCTGTCTCATTAGTTCTTTTAGCTTTGAGGTAATACAAAGAATCACAAAGTCACAGTTGTCCTACTTCGGCAACTGCGTAAGATCTTTAAAGCATGTCTTATTCCTACTCCTGCCCCAGGGGCTTTTGTAGAATCCTATTTACCATGTATTTTATGCAGCTCAATCTAAGATAAATTAAGCCAGTGACTGCATCCTTGGCAGGGAGATGGCACAGCCTGCCCACATACCTTGTGGTTCACTTTCACTCCTGTACCACCAGAGGCAGAGGGAAGGCTTTCCCAGCTAACACCAGCAACAGACAAACCACAAGTCCCACTCCTATTTTGACAAGAGTCCTCCACATCCTGAGGGTCACAAAGAAGTTCCTATCATCCAGCCAAAACCAGCTGGCAGAAGCACACATGCAGTCATTAGCCTTTAATCCAGTGCTGCATCACCCCTTGGCCACCTGCGCACCGTTTGCTTGTCCAGCTCTCCAAGAGTGCCAGGCCTGCACGGCTGCCCAAGCGTTCCTGAGCTTCCTCCCTGACTTGCTGCCATTCTCAAAACCATCACCTGCCAAGCCCCAGCCTGCTGCATCGCCAGAAGTTCTACCCCCAAAAAAAAACAAAAAACAAAAACCAAAACAAAAACAAACAAACAAAAAAAACACCCAACAACACACACCAAAAAAAAAGCACAAAACCAAACAAAACACAAAAAACACAAACAAACAAAAAAAAAGCAACTACAGGAAAAAAATTACCATCTACAAGCTCTGGCAAACTGGGGCAGCTTACAATAAAAGGGAAGATTTTAAAGGAAAGGCAGCATGTCTCTAACAATAAATGGAGGAGATCGGTTCCCCTCAGAGCGGTGCTCTGTCCCCACTTGTTAAGTGCGGCAGAGGGGACCTTCCCTTCTCTTTGTAGCAGGAGAACACAAGTGGAAGGGAGAGGAATAGGGATAGCTTCCGAGGATGCTGAGGAGTCCAGGAGCCTCTGCCCAAAAAGGCACACTGCATCCCCACGTGCCTGCGCCTCCAGCACTCCGCCCCGTGCCGCAGCGTTCACCGGTGCTGAGGAGCCGCTGGCCCAGGGCAGTAAGGATAACGGTAACTTCTTCACGAGACAAGTTACAATGACATAAGATGCTGGGTATCCCTCGGATACGAATGCATGGCCCCAAGAGACCACAAACACCACCAGAGAGTCCTCCTCCTTCCCATCTAGAACACATTCACTTTTCCAAGCACTAGGATTTTTACTCCTGCCATTGCTCAGCGAGTGCATGCTCTTTATTTAAATGCCACAGCTGTACAGCTTTGATTGTGACAATTCACTGCACCTGAGGAGACAAAGCCTGTGGAAGTAGAACAGCTGTGGGTCCTCAATTTGCAAAGTTTTTAAGTCAGAAAGCATAAGTAACAGCTGAAACAATTCGCAATACTATTCCTTTTCTGTTTAAAAAAAAGAAAAGGGGGGGTGGGGACAGGACTGTAGGTGAGGTACCTACATAATGCACACTGCCATAGAATTGTTTCTTACAGCACTTTCAAGAAGACAAGGCCCATAAGAAGCCTGAAATGCAGCTATGCTCTCAGATTTTGCAGTTGATGACACTTCAGTATTGGGTAACTCCTTAGAAACTTTTCAGTCTTTTAAGGTAAAGATTTTTCATGTCTAAGAACAACTAATTCAGAATTGTCTGTACATATATCTTTTAAAAATTAGTTCATATAAGTCACCAGGTAACCCCGCAATTATACTCGCTCAGGGTAAGTTCCTGGGGAACCACCCCAGCAGCCAGCTCAGCAGACCAGAAGCTCTGCAGTGGTTATACTCAAGCCAGATTCAGAAGCCCGATTTGGGGTTTAAATTTCCTGGATTACTGGATGCAATGACCACATCCGTCAGTGGCAATTCACATCTGTCCCAAGACTCTGGCCTTCTGCAGTGCAAACAAGTGCAATGAAGTGTGGCAGCAAAACTCTGTTTTCCTGTCTGCTCATGCCTAGATATGGACTGGAAGTTTCTCAGGAGGTTAATTCCCCGGCTGCCACAGACACAGAGTAGTCTAGCTACTGTTGGCGTAGGATCAGCTTCACGGGGAACGCAGGAGCTGGTTAATGGCAACACGAACAGCGTGCCTTCACACAGCCCGGCCCCACGGCCGCTGTTTACAAGGGGGGGATTTCATCCAGAAATATCGGGAAGGTCTGACAGCCTATCGCTGCCCAACACAGCCACCAGCAGCAAGAGTTGGCAAAGTATCTCATTTTACTGCAGATAAATGCACAGTATTCTTCAACTTAAAGGTAACAAACTGTAGCCTCAGAAGACTTGTCCCACCACAGATGGTTATACTCTAGAATCAGGTCCAAAAATGAACAAATGAGCTGCCTTTTATTCCTAACACACTTAGGCAAAGTTTAATCCTCAAAAGGATGCTGCTGGGTGTTCTAACAAAGATGTACTCTCAAAAAAAAATTTTTTTTTTCTTTTTTGAGCAAGGAATTTCTCTTTTGGTTATGTAAAAGTCATCTATTTCTTCAGACTCCCCCAGGTTTTCATAGAGGCTACCTACCATTAAAGCAGCTAATGAAAGTCAACACATAGTCTTATCATATTATTCTTTTGGCTTTTAAGCAACCATTTTTACACAAAAGCCCAGCATCCTATGCTATAGCAAGATAAATTCTTTGCTGCTCAGATAACATGAAACAGATCAATAAATGCAATCATTTGGCATCGTATCAATTTAGCTCTCCCATAAAATAAAGAACGATATAAGCTCAGAAGGCAAAACCATCAGAACAATTAGCCAGTTGCCTATACTCATTGTCTTCATCAAAAGAACATAACTGATCTCCCCCATCTTTTCAGTGTATTTTCTAATGCTTTTGAGAGCTCCTCCACTTGTCAAAGTAACACATTCGACTATTTGTAGCTCCCAATTATGTGTTTATTTTTTGACAACATGCATTCACTACTTAGAACATATTTCCCAGTGTGTTCATACTAGCTGACAACACTCCTAAAATTCAAACTTCACATCAGTTTATCTTTTCACCAGACTTAAGAATGCCTCCTGTATCTTTTTCTCAACATTTCTTTCTCAGGATGTATCACAACAGTACAGCCTGCAACACCTCCAATTCTCTGAAGCAGAGCTTTTCAGAGTCTGACCTGTCCCTCAGGAAGGCTGCCGGGCCAAAACACAGGTTTGGGGGTGGGTCTGGACCCCAGTCGCCTGCAAGGCCAAGCAAGGGGCAGCTGAACAATTCCGGTTTTAAAGGCTGGAGGGAGGAAGACAGCCCCGTGGGCAGCAGAAGCAGGCGGCAGACACACAGCAAAAGGCTCAGAGCACAAAGCTCAGCATTTTTGCAACGTGTCCTGTACGAAAGGATAGACTTCTGAACTCGGGAGAGTGTCTCTGGAGCTGATGGGATGGACTGCCCAAATAGAACACCATCTCACTTCAAATGCAAGTTGATAACATTTGCATGAAGGCAGCCAGAATAGGGAAATCATCCGAACAGAAATTTCAGAATCTGTAATAAATTGTCTCAATAACATATGATCCGATATAAAACAAAGAGAGATAAAAACTGGAAAAACAATACAAACCCCAAAATCTATCCTAACAATAATTTGATAATAAAAGTTGCTTTAATTGTATCATTGGTCTACAAATAATCATATGGAGTTTTTCCTCTTACTGAAGGATAAAGACTTACGAATAGACTTTCCGAAGGGATCTGATCTTGGCACAGAATCAACGGAAAGAACACTAGAACAACAATATGAAAACTTGTTTGCCAAAGCACACATGAAATCTCGGTATGTCCTTTTTTTTTTTTTTTTTGGTGGGAAAATACAGAAAATGCTAGTACTAAACTCAGAAGAGGAGAGAAGACTCCCAGACTGGCTTTTCCCAGCATGTGGTATTTTGGGCCCACTGAGCAGCTTCACTGGCTGCGTGATGACATCTAGTGGACACCCCACCAGACCCGCACCCCACCGACACCCCCCCACACCCCCCAGCTCGGCTCCCCACACAGCCCTGGGCTCTCCAACAGGACCTTTAGCAACCAGCCCTCCCCTCCCTCAACGCCCCGAGCAAATTACTCAAATTCCTCGGTATTCACAGAAATTCTGATAGTTGTCGGAGTGACTCCGACAAGCATGACCAGACTGGAAGGTTCATCCCCGAGACAGCCGGCAGAGTCGAGGGAAAGCAGGCAGTTGATGGAGAAGTCCACCCACCCCCCCCAGCCTGTCCAGCTCACCCAGACACTGATTCTGCTGGTAAACCTCAGGACAACACACTTCTCAAAAAGCTCTGTGTTTTGCATGCAGTTTTCAGCATCACCTATTATACTCGTAATAACTTTACACAAACTGCTATCAGTTCTGAGAGGTTTATAGCAGATACTCTTTCACCCTCCTGGCACAAAAGCAGCAAATGCATCGCAGCTGACAGACCTCAGTTTAAGAGCACAAGCAGCACACGTTAAAGGCTGAAAGATGACTCAACAAGATGTCAGCGAGTCCTAAAATGCACTGTTAAAACCACTACCCAAATCTTCCTAAGAGACCCATCCTCTTTAATCGCTGGCTTGGGTCAGGACAGGGAGTTATGCTTCTTGTAGTTTAACTAAAAATGGACAGTCCTCTTAATATGCTGTATACAGCACACTCTCTCTGCCAGGCATGCTTTAATAACAGTATAAATATCTTGCCATTTTTTTTTTTCTTCAGAGCTGCAAGACCCACAAAAAACCTTCCATGTCCTTCTTCATCAAGATCCTGGTTCCCATTTTATGGTCCATTTACTTCTCCCTTGACGATGCAGCTATAAAGCAGAGCAAGTAGGTGGGAATGTAGTGCTTCCACAAGCATTCCAGGGAAGAGATGGGGTTGTGAATCTTCCTATGAACAGCTCACACGGGGCAGTTCTGACTGTACTAAAGGACAGTTTCTCTCCTTGAAATTCCTTCTGCACTCCTCCTGGAAGTTTAATCAGTGTGTTAGAAATGACAGTACCTGCTCTCTTGAGCACTCAGAGTGGATGCGTTTATTCCTCTGACTCACCAGCTATCAAGTAACCCTGATTAGGAAACTAAGATATAAACTTGAAAGTAAAAGCACATTTTTCTTCCCTATGCACGAGAAAAAGCACAGATCGTTTTCAGCGAGGACTAGTAGTTCTCTACTTATGCAAGTATAATTTCTATTGCTAAATTTTCTAACTAGGTGATGCAGAAACTGGCAATTTTTATCAAAACCACCTCTTTATTACAGGACGACGAAATTCATTTCAAAACAACCCCCAGACTTTACGCTTATTTTTGAAAACACTGGCCTCATTGCTACTGATAAAAATACTGCTCCTAAAGGAACAACGGTACAAGTAGCAGTGCCCATCTTGCTCACCTGCCCCAGGCAGCGACCAATTCTACCTGAAAAGCAGAGTACAAGGCAATGGAGCCCTGAGCCAAGTGCTCCCTTCCCTCCACCTGAACACAAGGACAAAGCAATGCAAATTCAGAGATATTTAAGCCTATTCAAAACTGCTCCTCTACCCTTTCACACAGAACGTAACACTAATGGGCCATAACGAACTAAACAACATCTTCACTTTTACTGGGCAACAGCAGAGTCCACCACTTCTACAGGGAGGAAGCAGGGCTCCCAAGACAACACTCACTGAGCACAAATAATCACAAAAGCTCTGATTCTGCACACTCAGCTAAATGCTGAGCAGGAGTATAAATGGGATCAGCACTCAGGTCTGTTTAGAATGATTTCCATTCCACGCACACACTGACCTTGGGAGCACAGCTCTCACTTTGCTAAGTACTACCAACATTAACATTTTCTTTCCCTACAGGCCTGACTTAAGAAATGTGTTTGCATTTTGTGAAATACTGAAAAGATTTAAGGCCTGATTTTCATAAATGCTAAACTACCTGCGGCTCACAGTCAAGTCAGAATGGACTCGAAGAGCTGAGCATGTTTCAAAAATCAATGCCTATGACTTTGGATTTGTTTTGGGGTGGGCCAAAAGGAAACAAAGCTGATGGGAAAGGACAGGGGGAGGCAGCCAACATCACCAGGGCAGAAACCAACGATGCTCTTCTGATTTAAAGGTACTCACATCACATAACACTCTCCAGCCAAGCAGTGTTCCCCTCAAACTCAGGACCGTCTGCAGAGTAAATGCAAACCCAGGCTGAGAGAGGCACGAGCGTGGGGTGCCCAGCATCCGAAGAGACACGGGATTTACTCGCTATCTATATTCCTCTTATGAGTCTGATTTATTAGAGCAGTTAGAAAGCAATTTGTTGTTGGGCCTTTCTTACCGAGATCAAGAAAGAACCCTGCACTGGCTCTCTCCCACCTCACCCTCACCTGGTACACAACAGGACATGACCGTTTTTGTCTTATTGATCTAGCTTTACGTTGAGAAATTGATTGAACTCCAAGTCACAAAAGGAAAGATTAAACTACTCTGACTGGTAAGATTTATACCAATCCATTAAAGCAGTCAAAACAAATTAACGTTTAAGATTCAATATCATAATGGATCCAAGTCAGCACTACTTGTTCCTTGTAAAATTAGACATTAAGAACAAAAAACAAAAAAAAAAAAAAAAAGAAAAAAAAGAAAAAGTAATCCATTTATCACTAGGAAACAAAGACAGAGTTTGAGATAAAATAATGAAACTATAGAATTTCAATTCTTCAAATAAAATCAATTCAATCTGATAGTGGTCATACAGAATATTAGATCTCCATCACAGAGAAATGCTCTCAAGAAACAAAGCCATAAAGTGAACTATATTCCTATCACTTATGAAGCCAAGAATCTCATTGACTTCAAGTTCCAAGCTCATTTCAGAGAAAAAGATGATAGTGTATTTGTCTCCCATAGACACAGGAATACCTACAATATACCTAGCAAATCACTGAGCTGCTACTAATCAAAATAAAACAGAGAGATAATACAAGAATTCTCATATCTACTGTGATAAGCATTAACTAAATCATGCTTATTCTGTTGTTCCTGTCTTTCAAAGGGACAAGCAGATCAAAAATGAAGTAAAAGCAAACATCAAAGTGGCTAAGAAATTCAGGTGAAAGTACAATACTCCATTCCTTCTCTTATCCAGGAAAACTCACATCTGTGGTCCCTCAATACCTACATTTTTCCCATACAATTACTTCACAACGAGAATTCTCTTGCAAGTTGAACATTACCACTGGACAATATCTTTCTGTTCAGAATTTCCCTTGAACACATAGGAAGGATCTTGAAAGAAAGTATTTATTACCATTATTTTCCCTGCAGAATCCTGACACGTCTGCTTGACTTCCTACATGTTGGAAGAGACGGTAACTTACACAGCAGCTAACCAGAAACAAAGCCAAAATAAGCTTACACAACCTCCACACGTCACCTGAGCACACAGTAACCTTCAGCCAGAAAACTACAGGATTTTTCCAAAGCCATAAACATTCATCTTTTGATGACAACAAAAAGATGACAACGTTTCTGTGACACCACAACTTTTTTCACCGAGTCCTCACACTGCTCCTTGCTCTGCTCCTTTACAGGGACTCCTAGCCTGGTCACACAAAGTAATCACATGTGCCTTTCCAGCTGCCAAACCAGAGTGTTCATAAAATTACAGTATACCTTGCAGAATTAAAGCTCTGTACCACTTCATCCAACATCCGGTTATTTTTCAGGTCAGATTCCGAGGCTGCCTATTAAAAAAAGAGAGAAAGAAAGAAAAAAAAAAAAAAAAAAAAAAAAAAAAAAAACCCCAAACATTCAAATGCAGTGAAAACAAGTACCCAGAAAACGTTCAAGTGATCAATAATCTGTTTCTTGGATCAACGCCTCAGCTAAGCCCCCACTATACTGCTATGTGAATGAAGATGTATAAAGTGTAAACATTTTTTCCTGAAAAATATCTCAAACTAAAATAACTGCCTGAGTACTGTAAGCCTGGAAAATTATAGGTAATAGATAAAAATGAAGCAACAAAATCCACTGTACCCAGTCTCCAACAATGCTTCATTGTAGCCTGGTTCGAATTATTTTGAAAAGCAAACCAAGGATCCCATGAATGTGATAAGAACCTTAAGCAACAAGGCATGAAAACTGATGAAGGGAAATGTTAATCTTCTGATTGTGGAATGAAAATATTAATTTAGAGATGGCTTCGTGCATTCGATTAATTCTTCTTAAACAATTTCTGATTTTTATCTCTCTGGCTGTCTCTCTCCGCTCTTCTTTTTTACAAAGCTTTTATCAGTCTTGCCCATATCAATACCTGTGATTTTTCAGAATGCAGTAGTAAACCACACTCCAAGTAGTCTGGTCTTGTTCAAATGTTTCAAAACTAGACAAGCTACACCTAGATCTGTTTTCCAGTCTTTGGTTCATGGTTTAAAAACACAGAAGAAACTTACTTCTATTTTGCCAGTATTCCTGAAGTGCCTCTCATTGTTTTTAGGCAGCTCACCATTTTTAGGAGTTCAATAAAGCCCAATTGGCTTAAAATGAAAAGTTAGATTAAAGCCTAGAATAAACTGCATTCTGTGTTCTTTAATCAAAAAGGGCCTTGAAGTCAGACTGTAACAATCACCCACTTGCAGAGCAGGCTGAACCTGCCTCTAGTGCTTTTGACATTCAATCTACTTCTCATGGCAAATGCCTCCTCTCCCCGGTGTGTCACACAGTCCTCTCATCCCCAAAACGGCTCCATAGTACAGTCAGGCACTTTTAGGACTAGGTGGTCTGTGGACACTTGTAAAGACTCCTGGAAAGATGAAGTGAGGCCACTCAATCACGGAAAATTTAAGTGCTTAAATTTCAGCACTCATGTTTTAAGTGATGGTGTATTTTAACAAATTAGGAGGCAATGTTAAATGTTTCATGAGAGCCTGTACACACAGCTCTGAGCCAAACCCCAGGTTTGATGCTTCACCTACTTCTGCCTGTGCTGACAGAAGAGTGGCTCTGAAACGAGAGAATTTCAGCTGTGAGAGCACCACACCAAAGAGCTGCTCACCAAAAGGGAGGGTGTTATATATGACCAGAGTTAATTATTTAGCATAGTCCAAAGGGAAAACTCCTGAGATTTGCTGAAAAATAAACCAAAGAAAAACACTTACCACACAGCATGTTGGACACTGAGTTTTGTAGGACAAAAACTTGCGTATACAAAGGGAACAATCTGGAAAAAGGAAATATGTAATTTTTAAACAGGCATTCTTCCAAATGCAGTTCAACATTCTTACCAGTATATTTTCTTGTTGTACAATATATGCAAACTATTCCACAACACCCCAATATTGAAAATACGTAATTTTTCCAGCGAATTAAGATTACCATTGTAGCAAAAAAATCTGTATTTTACACAAGCATCTTTCAAGATTTAATCTCAGTCGCTCTGTCAAAAGCAGATGCGTACTTCTGTTTCTCTAACACAAGACAAGAGAACCTCAGTCTGCTACCACTACAAAGCAGTGTGTTTGCACTGCTCACTCCCACACCACCGCTTTTTTTTTTTTTTTAACATGACTGATGTTAGAACACTTTCATCTTCCTGCATAGCCTCACTCAAACTCACTATCCCCTCTTTTTTCCAGGTTCAAAACAATACCAACCTGTTGTTGAGGGAAAAGGGTAGAACGGATGGGAAACAGCACTGGAACACTGACTGAGAGACCGCTTAAATGTTTCCCAGGAAAAGCAAGTCATACTATCATCCCAGGATGCTTCAGTAGACTCTTTGGTGAAATATGCCAGAAGCTTCACTTTGTCACAGTAAATTCCTGAAATTAGTCTACTTTCTCTACTTATCTATGAGCTTTCATAACCACTTCCAAGATGCAAAAAGTTTCATCGCTCTCCAGCCAAACAGACATCCATTTATGAGATCATTATTGGTCAGTCTCAGCACTCAACACCTAAGCAGGTATATTTCAAAGATTCTTCGTGAAGGAGTCTGAAAAGCAGCAGGAGCACTAATGCACTAATTCAACACTTAAAACCGCAAATCCATCTAAATACTCAAAGATTACGTTATATAGTAAGATGTGATATGGGGCAAGAAATCCTTTAAAACAATAAACAAACTTTAACTGTATGAATATGAATCAACTGTACCAACATCCAACACCCCGTCACGTTCTGTAAGCAATGGGACCGGCCTGTTTGCAGCCATCCCTGCTCACAGCCAGGGCAGCTGAAGCCAGTCTGGGGATAATAAATCACACAAGCTCTCAGCACTAACGTTTGTGCCCAGGGCTGGCTCTGGGCCCGTGCAGAGAAGACAACGGCCTCCAAGTCTGTGTCCCCAGTCCCTCCTCTCCCATCCGCTGCCTCTTCCTATGGGAGCCAGCCCCGCCGTGGCTCGGGTCTCAGCCTGCCATTCCCGGGGCAACAAAACAGGTCTCTGTCTGCTGTAGATGGCTCATACGCCAAGAACTGAATGGTACCACAACGTTCACTTCCATCTGCACCGACAGGCCAAACCCACCTGTAAAACCACATCTACCAAATTAATTATAAGACTCAGTCGCCACACTGTATTTCAGCATACAGAAGAGAATCCTGAAGTATGAATTTCAGCTGACAACCATCACTGGATATTTAACGCCAACGACAGAATGAAAATGTACAAGTCACTGCCAGCAAATAACAATCTCTATTGACTTTAATCTGGAAGTAGCAAGGTTGTGAAAAGAAAGAGGAATAAAACAAGCCTGACACGAGAAAACTCAGTAGTGCCACAATTTACACACCACATACCGAAGACCATAGGTTTTTTTTCAAGTGAGCAAGCAATTCTGAAACCTGCTTAGCTAGAAGCATAGTAGTAATTTCAACACACTTTGCCCGGTTAGACATCCATATTAAAAGAATACATTCATCTTCAGCTGTTTTTATTATCTGAAAGAAATATGAATGGCACATCTACTGTCACTAAAGATACAGCCCAAAGCACTGTGAAAGTTAAACAGCTACTGTCAAGAGAGCTACCAGTCACCCAAGAACGAGCAGAGGAGGAATTTTAAGTGACTACAGGTGCAAACAGATTAGAGAGATGTCTAGAATCCCTGTAATAGATCAATAAGAAAAAAAGAAGCCAAAAAAAATTTGCAAGCAAATTTTTCATTTATTCACAAATAATTACTCATTAATGGCAGAGGGCTTTTTGCTCCAATTTGCACAATCTCAGTGGACTGCACAGATGACACAGAAACAACTGAGTGGAAAATACTTCAAGGAATTTTGATTTATTGTAGAAAACTTAGGCTTTCTGCAATTTGCAAGGGGAAATTAAGCATGTAATCTGTTGGAAAACTGACAGATTCTTTTCAAAGTTAAGGGCCTCTGAACCCAGCTGTGTCACAGGCAGGCTGTCACACCAGCTACTGCAGAGAACTTCCAGTGCTCCCCACCATAACTGTGCTGTTTTCAATGGTGACAGTTTTGCCAAGGTAAACTAAATTTCATTGCCAAACTACAATGTCCTCCTACATGTAAGGAAGCGGAAGTGCTACAGTTTCTGAACAAAACAATTATAAGCATTTATTTCAACGTGAGAAAAGGCAATGTACTTCTCCCTAATGACACTCTCAGTAAACTGCTTCGCTACCACGTTCCAGCAGGTATCAGTCTGAGGCAGACAGAGCAGCACGGAAAATTTTAAGTCATAACACTTAATGCTCTCTGCCATACAGCTTTGCATTTTGTTCCGCCCTCGAGATGTTAGGAAAGATACTAAATGAAGAGCTGTAGGAATAGGCGCTGTTTAAGTGTATTAACCCAGATGACACGCATTTGTGCTGACAGAAGGCTGCAACCGTAACCGGATGAGGAAAGGTTGCTGGCTGCTTCACAGCTTTCATGCAGAAGAGCTCCTCCGAGGCAAACGTCCTTGCTGGCTAAGCTGTGAGTAGGAGAGCTACATGTTGTATAAAGGAGATAAAGGACTGCTAACCTCTGCTCTAGGTGCCAGTAAATAATAAATGGTCAAATGATGACTTGTCTCTGAAACTCTAAAGGAGAAAACTCTTTTCTGAGGACATTAATCAAGAGTTTTCTGTCACTTGGCTCAGGTGCAAGAGGATTTTGCCAGACAAGGATGTTCTCCAGTCTTGTGTTTCCTGGGAAAGAGGTATGAAAACCAAACCATTCACTCAAGATTTCTTTCAGTCCACCCTCCTCAGCCCTACCTGCCTGCCTTAATCTGTCACCTGAATGACAAGTCAGGCTTAAACAGGGTCACAGGGGCAAGACACACTCCCATCACAGCCACCCCGGTTCTCCCTGGAACATACGGCAAGGTGCACTGACACGAAATATGTTAATTCTAAATGCCACAAAGTCCCAGAATACAGGAAAGAACAACCTCACCGCCCCCTCAGTGACTTGCCACACTGAATGCCCCATTTACCTTTGCTCCTACTCGAGCAGCTTTTATTCAAGCAGCTGTTTTGGCGCACATTTTATTAAAACCCAAGTAAATGTAAACTGCAACCAGCAAGCCAATAGCGATGTACGCATTGACCCTCTGTAAAATACGTCAGCGACAGGGCAGGAAGCAGCGATTTACAACGCCAAACAAGTAAATTTTGGGGGTTATTTTGTTTGTTTTTTTGCGCGGCCCCCCGGTGAGCTCAGCCCGCGGGGCCGCCGCTCTCCCCGCGCCGCTACTCACAGTTGTGCGAGCACTGGGGGATGATCATGGCAACGCTGAAGTAATCGAAGCAAATCCCGCACCGCAGCAGCTCGTCCACCGCCTGCGAGAGAGAGCCGAGCTCAGGCGGGCGGCGGGGCCGGCTGCCCCCGCGGCCCCGGGCAGCGCCGACCGCGGCCCCGCGCCCGCCATCCCGCCCTCCCGCCCGCCGGCCCCGCGCCCGCCATCCCGCCCGCCGGCCCGCCGGCCCCGCGCCCGCCATCCCGCCGGCCCTCCCGCCTGCACCCCGCCCGCCATCTCGCCATCCCTCCCGCCATTTCGCCGTCCCGCCCGCCATCTCGCCGCGCCTCACGCACCTTCAGCGGGGCCAGGCTCTCCGGCCACGGCGGCTCGGGCCCAGGCCGCTGCTGCGCCATGGCCGCCCGGGCCCCGCCGGGCCCCTCAGCCAGCGCCGATCGCCCGCGCCGCGCCCGCCGGCCGGGCCGCGCTTCCGGCGCCGCTGCGGCTGCCGGGAGGGTCGGTGCGGGGCTGGGCCGGGGCAGCGCGCCGCCCGCCCCGCTCTGTCGCGATAGGGACCGCCGCCCGCCCCGCTCTGTCGCGATAGCGGCCGGGCCCAGCCAGCCTCAGCCCCGACGCGGCCCTCCGGGCTCCCGGCCGCTCCGCGCTTCTGCTGGCCTCTAACCGAACGCTGATTTGGGAAATCCTAAAATCCTGTTCACCGAAGTCATTTTTCAGCGCCACATGCATCGCCTGCCAGGCGTTCTGAACACTGAAGAGGGAAGACACATGGGAAATTACAAATTGTCAGTAGTGGCAAGGTCTGTGACAGGACTGCTTCATGTAATAGTGTCTCGTTCGTAGTTGTGCTTAGGAACCTGCCTAACGAAGGAATAAGGTACGCCTTATCTATGATTATCAGGCTTGAGCCTGGCTGCTTACGTGGTTTAGGTGCGGGCCTATCTAGGAGAAACGAGATAACGGCAGAAGGAGGCTGAAGCCTGCACGACTGCCAGATGGAGCTGGTTCTGTGGTCTCAGCTGTAAGGGAAAGGGGAAGACAGAACCCAGTTCACAGAAAGGATGCTGTGATGAAGGTGAGGATGATGAAGTAAACGACCACCCGGGGTCCTACAAGACCACCCCGGGACTGTAACGCACGTGCGGAAGTAGGTGGCAACGTATTATAATGATTTCTTAGAAGAGTGATTAATATTGTAATTAGTTCTTGGAAATCACGTGAATATGTAAGTGAATTGTGTATAAATAGCATAAACTCCACTCCGGTGGTACGTGTATTGGGAGGAATGATCCCCCATGCCTCCAACACATCAAATAAAGAGTACTGCTTAATAGCTATTGCGCCTATTGAGACTGAATCCTCCACTTCAGTACCTTCCTCTCCCCTTTTTTAATGCACCTGTGGAAGGTACTTCCTAACACAGACACCCCCAAAGCTGCTGGAATAACGTCACCGATGGCTGGGCGTTCGTCGTGTCCGCGGCGCTCCCGCGCACAGCTCCTGGATGCAGTATGACTCGGCCACCGTGACAAGCGGTTTACTCGGGTGACAAATGTGGTGTGTCACTGAGCGGTCCCGTAAGCTAGACGGGAGAGTCTTCACCTGTATCCCCCAGGAGATGTTCTAAGACACTGTGTGCACGAGATTTGGAAAAGCTGTCCCCTGCCTACCTTCCTTCCTTTGGCAATTAACCTGCTCCACCACCTCACCACGCGTCCCGGTTCCCGTTTACGTCTCTCCATGCGGGTGTACGTCAGCCATTTGCTATGGGAACAGGCGCGCAGGGCTGTGCTGGGTTGCCATGGAAATGGGCATCATCACCGTCACCTCCGGCCTGGGCATGGCCGACTCTGGCTCTTCGATTGCCGCAGAGGGGACGTCGCAAAACCCAGGCTAAAAATACATGGCCTCGTGGGTGACAAACAAAAAAAATGGCAGGTAGCAATGGTCGTGGCTGAGCAGTGCCAGTGTGGGTTCGGAAGGTTCACTGATTGCCCGAGGGTCTGGGGGAAATTAGCACAGTGCCGAGGGCCCGCAGGATAAGACCACAAAGTGCACTGTGCCGCCTCGGCGCAATCCAGATTTCAGAAACCAGGCGCTGAGCAAGGCAGGGCTGGTCCCCTCGCAGACCCGCCGCGGCAGCACGCCAATACGCTCCACGCTGCACACTGTCACGAATATTCCTGTTGACTAAATTTGTTGTAGAAGAGGTTTTCACACAGATGCACACGCAAAACGTGTGTTTACTCATTTTATATATTAGTCTGCAGAGCAATAATGCCTCCCTTTGCTCCCTTCATTTCACAGGTTTAAGCACTTCACCTCTGCAGCTGCTGCTGACACAAACGTGCTGCTATCTGAAAACCATGCCCACAGATGCCTGATTTGTCCTATAAGTTTTTGTAGCAGTATAATTTCCGTGGTCTTGCTCCTGATTTGTGCACATCTGATTTTTGAATCAGCTAAAGTCAAGCTCCATGAACTGGCACTCAGTTATATATATATATATATATATATATATATATAAAGGTACTTCATGACCTACATGATGGAGGTCATCAGAACTTACCTCCATGGTCTCTGCTGGCCTTACACATTACGAATCTTTGAATTTATATATTTGAATGGATCTGATTACTGTCTGGCACTTGCTGAAAGCGCTAAAATTTACAGAATAATTTCATTGCCATTTAAGTGCCCATTCCTTCCACCTTAAGGAATCCATTTCTTCTGCTTTCTCTGCGAGCTGTGAAAATGCAATGTATCAAATCCCTTACGGGATTTCAATTTTCTGTTCTTCCCTCTCATACTCCACAGATCTCGCTCCAGGTTCACACACTTTCTGACATGAGCTTATTGGCTGGCAATTAACTCACCCTCCCCAGGAGCGGACATGAGGGTTTCATTACTACAGCAACATGTTTATTTTTTATTTTGGTAGACTGATGAGTAGCAAAGGGCAACGAGTTTATAGCCGAGCACCATCCACACAGGCTGCCACTAAATAAGAAGGAACTGAAACTATTTCTATGGGGAAAGCACCGTCTCCAAAAAACTGGATAACCTGTGCTTTCACCTGAATCCTCCTCCATTACACCAAGAAAGCTGCAGGGCCCAGACGTTAGAGCGTCCACCTCTGTGGGCAGCGAGGGGCGAGCGCGGTGCTGGGGCCGCGGGCAGCGTTTCGCAGAGCCGTCCGGCGGTGCCTCTGCTTCGCGGTGGCTCCGTGCCGGGGGGTGTGGAGAGGCAGGACGGGGTGCAGGGACAGGGCTGGGGGCGCCGCAGCCGGGGCCTCGCCCCACCAGAGGGGCTGGTGGTGTTTGGAGGCAGGAGAGGAGGCTGCGGTTGGAGCTCTGTCCCGCGGAGCCGGGGAGGCCTCCCCCGGCCTCGGCAGCTCAGAGCGTGGCCGTGCGTGAGCATCTTCCCCGCGGGGCACGGGCCTGGGCGCCGTCCCATCCCGGGGGGCGGCACTGGGACCCCCGGGCCCCCCTCCAGCCGTACCGGGCTGCCGCGGCAGTTCGGTCAGGCAAAACTCCCCGGCTCCCCGGGAGCAGAGTTCCACCCCAGGGCTCCTGCGGAGCGAGGACATTTCTCCTCCTCCGTAGGAATGCTTCCCGCTGTTTGACTGGCGCTTTGGACTCCCTCCGGTGTAGCAGTACTAAGCTGGTTTATTTTGCTGAGCCACCAAGCCACAACTTGTTGTTATGCACAGAACACCAAAACAGAGAACATATACTCTCCTCCCGACCCCCTGAAATATCCGTTTAAATTAAAATAGCAGTTTTTACCAACCTGCATTTCTGTAAGCTTATTGCCCTGTTTGGTTAGCAGAAATGTATGGAAGAGCTTAGTAGGAGATGGAATAGCCCAACATGAAGCAAATCTCCAAAAGCTACTTATTTTCCTAAGTACTGTTGAGACAAAGAGGAGATTTAAGTGGCATTTTACATAGTTCCCAGCTGTTTGTGCACAACTTAATAATGTAAAAATTGCTTGTTCCCAAAGGCGGCTCCAGCCCCAGTGCTGCTTACAGAACTGGTTGTTTTCTCTCTGCTCTGACAGACAAACGGCTCCTCTTCAGCTGCCCTCAGTAAATCACTCTTCAAACAAAATACTCCACCAGGCTCTGCCTCTCATACGTATGTGTCACTGGATGTACTCTCTGATAGAAATACAAATGCACCATGGAAACAAGCCTCTGGGACATGAGCATGTAGACTGGATGAAAATCTGCAGAAGAACATACTGTACTTCAGAAAAAAAACAAAAAAATCAAAACCCGAACCATAGAACATTTTGAATTGATTGTTTCTAAATATTTTCAGAGATTCTTTAACATTTAAAGCAGTGGAAAGTTTCTCGTCATGTCATTCCTAACTAAAGAGGAGAAGAGCCTGAATACCACGAGTAAGTTTGTTCAAAAACATGTAATATTGACCTAACTCTGCCCTTATGTTAAAGTTGGCGGTAATTTATTGATTTCTACATGACTAAATTTAGTTTGATGATGAGAATTCCAGAACAAAAAAAAAAATCCCGCCATGAAGTACTAACTCTTGAGATGGCACTATACGAAGTCCCTGTCAAAGCAACCCTTTCAATAGCAACCCGAATTAAATATTCACCGTGCCAACCAAAACAACAGCCCCTCCGCTCTGACCTCTGCCAGCGCAGGGAGCCGACCAGCCCAGAGCGCAACGCGAGTCAGCCCCGAAACACGGCTCAGCCCCACCGCTCGCCCCAAAACCTCCGCTCCCTTTTGCCTGGGCCGGGCTGAGGGCACCGCGCCGGCACGGCCGGGGGTGCGAGGGAGCGCGGGGCGTCACGGGCGCGCGTGAAGGAGGCTCAGCACCGCGGCGTGTGGGAAGGAGGCTCAGCACCGCGGCGTGTGGGAAGGAGGCTCAGCACCGCGGCGTGTGGGAAGGAGGCTCAGCACCGCGGCGTGTGGGAAGGAGGCTCAGCACCGCGGCGTGTGGGAAGGAGGCTCAGCACCGCGGCGTGTGGGAAGGGAGGCTCAGCACCGCGGCGTGTGGGAAGGGAGGCTCAGCACCACGGCACGCACTTGCTCTTTACTGCCAAAGCTTGCTTACCTGATAGCTCGCACATCAACCGGCATCGTCCTTTTGTAGTAGATAGTTTTGTCTAAAAAAACAATGCCACCTGAACGTAACTTGTATTTTGTCTTGTTTCTACTTTCAAAGTTTTGTAAGCAGTCGGGATCATGATCTGTAAGTATATACATCTATATTTTAAGCAATACGTACAACCTTTGTCATTTAGCAAGTCACAAGGGTTCAAGCACAGGGGGTTTAAATGGAGTCGTTGCTGGAGGTAGAGGGGCGTATTTTCAATGTTTAATAAGACATTTCTACCCTAGTTTTATGCTTCGAGTAAAATGTAACCCCGCTGTGACATTTAATGCATTAGTAACTGGTAGCACAAAGCACTTTATTTTTTTTTTTCCCCCTTCAGAAATCTGTTTGCAGTCTATTTCCCTCTAAACCAGCCCTCTCGGAGTGACAGAAGCAGAAGAAATCATCTCGTCTCCCCCTCCTCCATCAGATGCTCGGTGCAGCCTTTTGAGCAGGGTGCCGAGAGCCGGCGCGGGGGGCTGCGGGGCCCCTCGCCCTGGGGCGGCCGCAGGGAAGCTCCCAGGGGCAAGCTCAGGGCGAACCACGCACGAGAGGGACTCGCTGCTCATCTTCGCCTTTCTGAGGATATTTGGGGAGAACCTGAGTGTTCACACTGCGGCATCAGGGTTGGAAAGAGGTCGCAGAGTAACTGGCCGAGAGCTGCAGCGGTATTTCAGACCCCCCCTTCCCAAGCACACTGCCAGCACTTCTTCAAAGGTCTGCTGTCAGAGTTTTATATGGAAAGAAGTGCGCAAAGCTGGGATCAGAAGTCTCTCTAGAGTGTACTCAATTTGGCTGCCTTAATCTTCTAATAATAGTCACTATTACCCAGGTTGTCATTTAAGAACTCCTCTTGACTATTAGAAAAAAATGCAGAGAGACTTCTCAGGCATGAAGCTGAAGAGAAGGGTTTAAATGAGACATATAAATTACTTTACTGAAAAGTTCACTCTGAAATTATGGCATTATTGTACAAAGCTAAATCTCTCCCTTCTTTCACATACCACAGAAGGGTACTCAGTGTTAGGACTGGCCTGGGATGGGGTAAGAACAAAACTCCCACCAGCGCAGCAATGCTTGGTTCTTCCCTCGCACATCCCCAGGGGCCACAAACATTTTTCTGTGACCTTCCCAGGATCTGGTGCAGACCACCAGCGTATAAACACCTTGCAAGACCAGGACATAAATATTTCAAGTACTGCGCTAATATCAATGTATTTATCCTCTTAACAATCCTGCATCAGAGACGGCATTTTCTGTTTTCACAGGCAGGAAAACCGGGACATTCCGATGCTCACTGTCAGCATCTAATTCCTAGCAAATGTCTAGTGCTTGTGCCAAAGTTCTCTTTTCTGAGACAGAGAGTCATCAGAAACAGGAAATTCTGTGCTTTTTCTCCTTCTTACTTCAAGGCACAATCTGAAACAGTTCATTAAAACTAATAGCATTAGTCTAGCAAGACAATGAAGATTTGTTTTCTGCCATATCCCTTTCAGAGACAGGAGGCACCGAAGAAATTTAACATTTCTGCTTGCAGGATTTTTCACGGCAGTGAGGTGATGCAGTTTCGGTACCCGGGCCAGACGCGCTCACTCGAGCGGCGATGCTGAGCGCGGCCCGGCCCGAAGCAGCTCCTGGGAGCAAAGGGCAGAACCGGCAACGGGTCAGCGCCGGGCTCGCCAGCTCCGCGAGGAAAGGACCCGCTGCCCGGCGCGTGCGCGTTTCATTGCCCAGTGTTTTAGCCGAGGACAGCAGGGAGTGAAGAACAGCATGGAATGAAACGTGCCTACGTTGGTATCAAAACCCCTGCTCGATCCTTCTCATGGAAAGAAAGCAAAGGCCAGAAAAATAGTGAGAAATACATAAATAGCAAATCCGGACGTCATGTACACGACTGTGAACTCGGGGTGCTTTGTCCTTAGCGGACAGACAATGAGCTCCCGGGGTGCTTTTCAGCCGGGAGGAGCACTGGTCTGTAGCACAAGGGCGGCACAAGGCGCGAAATCCGGGCCGGGCTGAGCGGCCGGGGGGTCAGACCTGCGGCCGTGGAAATTCATTGCTGGGAGTCAGTTGGGCTGGAGAGGAGCGAGCCGGGCACATTCTCCGGTAACAGCGCGCCTGGCAGCCCAGCAAAGGGCAAGGGAACGAACCGCCCGGGACCCCAAAGGGCCCCCGGCTCTGCAGGCACTTCTCAAACACGGGCCTCCCGTTCTTCGAACCAGCAGCATGCGAAAAGCCCCCTGAAATTAATAGATGACTTGTAATGAGAGAATACGTTAGACCAAAAAGCACAAGCATTTTCACTAAACTTTCACAAGCTCTAACTGCTGATTAAATAGTTCGGTTCATCCTATACCACCCGCTTGGCAAAGGGCTTGACCAAAGAACTATTTTGGGTGACAGAGGCAACGAAGGGGCTGATCTGCTGGGTAAGGTAATGCTGCCAAATGCTCCGAGCATCGATTCAAGTGATGTAATTAAGCTTAGAAGTAATGGAAAGTTAAGCTTTGTGAATGCCACTTACTCGTTTCCTGACAGTGCCTGTCAGGAAATACTTCTGTCCTACGTGTTTGACGCTATTTGGTTCAGTATAGTAACCTGACCAAAACCCACTGTTCTCTGTGGTTCGCCCTCGCAGAACAGCACAAGCGGAGCCCGGGCACCCCTGGCACCGGGGCATTTTATTCCACGTTCCCATCATTTCCTCGGAGAGCTGCGAACCTGGCAAGTCAGAGCACTGCAAGCGAACAGAACCGCCAGGTAGCAGCGATCCACGCCGCTTTGAAGCACACAGCACGGAGGGTATTTTGCACGACAAGGCACTTTCTGAAGGAGACGGCGTTGCGCGGCAAGATGTTTTATGGCTGCTTCTACAAAATCCAATTTAAACTGCAGTTCTTTTTTAGTGGCAGTTTACAAATCGATGATCGGCATTTCCAGCCGACGCTGGGGCCCTGCAAGACACTCGTGTGCTTCACAGCCTCCTCCTCTTCCTCGGGGTTTCTGCGCAGCCCTCGGCAGCCTGCGCTGGTGCCCGAGGTGGGGACGGCACCGCAGAGCCCCCCGCGCCGGCACCGGCACCTTCAGCCTCCCACCGCGGCTGCCCCGCGCCGGCTGGGTTCCCTGGCAGGTATCGGCGCAGAGCTCAGGCCTCTCCCCAGCTCTAAACCCCCTCGTCCAGCTCCAGGCAGGGACCACCCCTGCCCCGCGCCTTCCTCATCTGTTAGGCTGAGCAGGGGCTTGGCACGACGGCTGTTAGCACCTACAGCGGCGAATGCGACCGGCTGCTGTAGTGTCTGCAATTTATAGTGCCATTTTTGCCATGCCTGAACATGCAACCGGAACAAACCCGCTGCACTATGCACTTCATACATTGCTGCCCCACGAAAAGTTCTCCTGACGTGCATTTTTTGTTTTCACAAGGAATAAGACTTGTTGTAATGCTGTAGCATCTCCTTGAGAGGTCAAAAATACGATCTTCAAGGCGGAGAGAAGGAGCAAGTTATATATATTTGAATTATGATCCATATCCCAGTTCGCTCACAGAATCCCTTCTCTGCATAGGACGCAAAGGCCCAAAAACTAGAAAGGTCTTTTTAATTATGCCCCACCTTTTCGTTGCAGGACAAACGGACAAATTAAATCCCAAGTGCCAGAGCTGCCGTTACACACACGAGGACCCTCAGCTCGGTCCTGCTCCTCCAACTGGGCGAGCGCATCCTGCTCACCGCAGCGCAGCATCAAACCTCCCCGAGCTTCGTCAGGCCGAGCAGCCGTCACCAGACGGGACCCAAACGCACCGTTAGTCAGGCTTGGGTGTCTGCAGCCTGCTCCTAACTTGGTTTTGATGGAACAGGGAAGCCTGCGCCTGCTGAACAGGGAAACCAGGAACCCTCTGAAGGGCCATTACAAAAACAGACCTCAGCAGCCAGGGAATAAGCTTTCACGAGACAGAGAGTGCCTTCCACTCAAATCCTGGGCTTAGCTTCTGCCCCACTCAGCCTCTGCAATCAGACTAATCGTGCCCTCGGGGAGGCCGCGGGCGCGCTCGGCGGGTGGGGGGTCCCCGGGAGGCGGCGGCGGGGCTGAGCGAGCCGGGGGCCGGAGCCCCCTCCCAGGGCCAGCCCTGCAGTGCCCCCGGTTTTCCTGCAGCTGTTTAATTTGCTGTGAGATCCAAGGCCAGGTTCATGAGCCAGGGTGCTCACGGCCCGTGTGCTGGAACGGGTCTGTCCCCCCCGGCGGAGGTTACACTGCGGGTGGCACCCCACCGAACCGCAGGCAGATCCCTCCTGCCGCTACTGAGCTGCGCCACCGGCCCGCCAGTAGCTGGTCGTTTCACACAGAAATGCCTTGAAAGCACAAACAAAATCCCTTTTTTTTTTTTTTTTTTTTTACGCCAACTTCAGTGTCTTTAGGCCAATGTAAATCAGTGGAAAAAATCTTGCAGTATTACAGAGCAGCATGGAAACTTCCATGAAAAAGCTGTTAGAGTTAGTGGCTGAAGGAGCCAGAAATAATATTTAAACTTTGTCTTGACCTGTTTTGAGACAGACACCGTGAGTAAAATCACTCTGGGCATTTCTTAATAAACCGATGCTGATCGAGTTGGACCTGACCTAAGGGCAGCATGAAATGCCAGTGACTGCCTGACTGGCAGCTCGGGGAGAGGAGGCGGCAGACGACCCCGTCGCAGCCCTGACTCGAGACAGGGACACAAATTCAAATAATAAGCCATCGATGAATTAGCCTTTGCTGGTTTTGGTCTTCTGCCACAGCAGATGCTTGTTGACGTTAGAGAGCCGTTGTTCTCGCGCATGCAGATACCTCCCATTTGGACACTGATGCTGATCCAATAAATGTGATGAAAATCATGAGTAATCGCACTAGCTCCAAGTTATTCCAATATAAAAACTACTGAACTGATAAGCTGTGCGCTTAGATGCACTGGTAGGTCTGTAATATTTTCCATTCTATTTGATCACCTCCAACAGCTTATTCTTTTGGCAGCTTTTTGGTTTAGAGCCTCTGTTTGGCTGCTTGGTTCTCTGCCTGGGTGCAATTCCTTTTTTTTTTCCCCAAAAAAAACACTGAAGCAAGTTAATTCAGCTACTTACAGAAAAGCAAGGATGCTGTGTGCTTTTGAGAAATACTACCAAGCCAAAAGACCCCATAATTAGCATCCCAGTCCAGGAAAGGCAGCGCTAAGACCCTTTGTTTCTCAGCATGAGATTACTTTACTTTCCAGTGCTCAATTTCTTTTAGCAATTCCCTATGCGGTTATTCCTTGTCTCTGGTTGTGCACGACATTCAGTGCTCTCTGTTCACCCCCAGCCAGAGCTGCAATTAAGGTAGCAGACAGTAGCTATCAAGCAGGAAACATTTTGTATTCCCATGCAGAGGAAAAATGGGTAAAACAGGTGAAATACAAAGTCAAAAATGTCAATACATTAATTGAAGTGTTTCTCAGGTGGTATTTCAGCTCTCTCGTGCAGATTTAGCCCTTTTCAGCTGAAGGGCTTGGGAGCAGAGTTCAGACACAAATTGCTCCCAGCCTCTTGTGCCCTGCATCTGCTGATTTGCCATCGAAACGCTCAACACCAGGACTTTTTCCTTTTGCTAAAGATGACGTTTGGTTGATTCTGCTGCTGTATTTGTCATTTCATTGGCGCCTTCCCCTGTTCCTGAATGCGAAGCAGTCCTCAGCCTCTGCAGTGCTGGGGTGGCACAGCTCCCCCTCTCCACGCTCCCCCCGTGCCGAGGCCGGGAGCAGCACCGGGCTGGGGCAGGCAGCAAACGCAGCTGCAACTGGGAGGGGAGGCTGTGCCCAGGGGTCGGATTTACTGAAGATCCTGCAAATCCCTAAGGGAAGGTCCACGGGAATCAACCTCTGCCACGCAACCGTGTTTGCAATACTTACAGCCACCACGAGAACATCCCCTCTGCCTTGGAAACACAGCAAGTGTTGTGTCAGGGCAGAGCAGCACTTCATCTGGCTCAGTCCTACGGTAGCTAAAATACGGTGCTCTGGAGGAAGACAAGACAATGTCTAAAATACTGTATTGGGCGAACATACCAGAGGGGGAGAGAATCTTATTTCCTGCGCTTGGCCTCGGCAAAGCTGGGCTGGATGCTCCAGAGAAGGTGCTGCTGCAGCCAGGACGGGCTTCGTGCCGTTCTGTGAAGGGGAGAGCCAAAGGGCTGCAGGTGCATCACCAGCACCTCCTCGAAAAGAGCTTATCTAGGAGGAGAGAACAATTTGGATAATTGAAAATGCCCTTGATTAACACACGGAGAGGGCGAAGGTGGGTCCCTGCACCGGCGCTAAAGAGGCTCAGGTGGGCTCTTGTCCTCCCCCCACCTCCTTTTTCACGAGCCAAAACTACGGACGGGTCAGGGTGCCCCACGCTTCAGCGATGCAGCCAGGACGTGTTCAGCACAGAAACCACCCTCGAGCCGCCGTTCTGGGGGGGAGACATTGCTCCTGGGATATGGAACTGGGGAGGGGCTCGGGATGAGGCTCGTTTTAATTTCACTGGCTTGCTGAGGGTCCTGAGAGGGTCCTGAGCTGTGTCTCTGTGTCCAGTGGGCCAAGCAGTCCACTTTGTAACGCAATTAAAAAACTTCAAAAGTTATGTGAAGAGAAACACATGACTTTGACAGGAAAAGCCTTTGAAATTGAATCTAAACAAATCTCTAGCCCCACTCTTTTCTGCTCAGTGGGTGTTTGTGGAATTAAGGAAAGGTTGCATTCCCCAAAAGAGTTGTTTAAATAACAATTGTAAGAGGCAAGTCTGTGTTGTGTCTTTTAGATGCCGTACCTTTAGGTAATAAACATATTATTTCTTTCTGTTCAACCACAGCAGCTCTGAACAGCTTGCTTTGCTATGGCAGCGAGGAAAACAGTTCTTTTGCCATCTCCCCTCGTAAGCCAGAAATCTTTTCAATTTTTGCCATCAAGCCCTACAGCTGGTCATGGACGTCCTGCCCGGAGCCCCCCGGGGGTGTGCATCCACCCTGCCCCTCCGCCAGCCCGCGCTGCCGCCAGGACCAGTCTGTCCCAGTCTGCCAGTGGTCCCCAGCACCGTCTCACCAAGGCGCTGAGGGGTCTCCAGCAGCCACTGCAGAGATATTTCCCTGAATCACAGCTTTGCTTGCTCTGCCTCAGCAAAGACTCTTGCAGCTCCTCGTGCTGCTGTGTGTGTCACCTACAAAGCATTTATCTCTTCATTTTACTGGGTTAACTGCTGCTCATCAAATAAACACGCTGTAAAATAGCTCAAACGAGGGAACTATGAACAGACAGTTTTGGCTCCCGGTCAACTTAGCCTTTTTATGCCTGGATTTATGTATTAGAGTGAAACTACACAGGGAAAGAAAGAGCAATATACAACCAGAGCACCTGAAGAAAAAACAGCTCCAGCCACTCTGTGGTACTTGCAGTGCAGAGTTAGAGCACTTCTGCTGCTGCTGCTTCTGTTTTGCCTCTTTCCTTTCCTATAACTCAATCTTCCAAGTAATGATTCTTGCAACATAGACATTTCACTTTAATAAATTCAAAATAAAGTGTTTTTCTAATTCAGTGTCCAATGAGAGTGAGTCCCCCTCATATAAAACGTAATAGATGGTTCATACTTGCTTCCCCACTAAAAATTTCACTGAAAAATTTGTCAGCTTTATCTGCAAAATCAGGATACATGAACTTGCATGATATTTGCCCTTCTTTAATTTTCAATTTAATCAGACGTCTCTGCTAATTAATTATCTATGAATGAACGAGCAGCAGCAAATATATTCATACACTAACGTATGACCTAATTGTCATATTAGGTCTCCAGGGCTGGAGCAGCTCCCCGGGGAGGCCGGGCTGAGAGAGTTGGGGGGTTCAGCCTGGAGAAGAGAAGGCTCCGGGGGGACCTTCGAGCGGCCTCCCAGGGCTTAAAGGGGGGGGTACTCTGGGTCAGGGGGTGGGGGTAGGATGAGGGGGGACGGGTTTAAACTGCCAGAGGGCAGATTTAGGTGAGATGTAAGGCAGAAATTGTTCCCTGTGCGGGGGGTGAGGCGCTGGCCCAGGGTGCCCAGAGCAGCTGTGGGTGCCCCCTCCCTGGAAGGGTTCAAGGCCAGGTTGGACGGGGCTGGGAGCCCCCTGGGCTGGGGGAAGGGGGCCCTGCCCAGGGCAGGGGGTGGGACTGGGGGGGCTTTGAGGTCCCTCCCAACCCCAACTGTTCTACGATAGGATTCTACAAAGTACTCGAAAGTGGCTGTAAATTGTACCAGGGACACTGCAGATGCTGGGGTCCAGAGAAATGAGGACAAAATAGGTGGTTTCCACCAGTCCACTAGCTCCAGATCTAGAGGAAAGGAATTACCATGGCCATAGGGCAAATTTCCACATCCTCTTTGGCAGCGAAGCCCCCTCTGTTGCTGTCGGCCCCTGAGGCTGACGCAGCCCGGCTCTGCCGAGGGCTGCCCGTGCTCCGAGGGGTTCCGATCCAGGCCCGCGCTGTCGGACACCACGGCCACAAGCCTGAATTTCCCATTGGGAAAGGAAGTCTGTCTTCAAGTACGAATCCCCAGCCTGTGTCACCTTTTATAATGAAACGGGCTCTACTTTCCCATTTGCAATGAGATGTAAACAGCTCGTGCTTCCGACAGCTTGGCCTTTCATCCTGGCTAATTTGCACATTTGTATTTTGAATAAAACGGCGCCTGGCCGCTCTCCCCGGCTCAGTAATGAGATTTTCTGCCCATCCGACATCCTGCACACTCAGTGGCTGACATGTTTTCTAGATTGCATAATTTATTGTGGCTAATCAGCCTCACTACTGGCTTCTTTTTTCATACATCAGCTACTGGTAGTAGTCAGAAAATGTTCTTTGCTATAAAACACTTTGTTATCATACTGAAAGTCTCTTCTGGGAAAGTGAGCTACTAGGACAACAAAAAATGGGAAAGCAGGTTCCTCCTTCTTAGCAATGCTTCCTGACGTTTCCTTTTCCCATCTAACTTTGAGGAAGAAATGGTGCATTTGACTGATTCTGTGGAAACCTCGTCTCTCTAAGCTGTTCCCGAAAAAGATGAAAATCTCTTTCCTGTCCCCACTCCCAAGATGAGGGGTTTTCACCCCAGTACTGGGATTTAAGCCCCCTGGCTTGGCAGCAGCACTCATGCCAGGACCAGCCGGTGCCGAGGGGGTGCAGAAGCGGGGCGGGGGGTCCTGGTGTGCAGGGGGTGTCAAACCAGGGAACGCTTCAGAGAGTCCCGGCCGACACCGCTGATTCCCAGGGTTTTCCTCAGCTTAAGAGTATGCAGCACGATTTATGATTTCTTCCACTATCCGTGCCTACAGTGAACAACACAGGTAAGAAATTCAGGCGAATAGCTGCAAAATAGACTAAAAGCCAAATTACCTGGAGCCTGGTAAACAATATAGCTCACTGTCCTGCTTTCAAAGGAAAAAAAAACCAAAACATTTAGAGTGACTCTATTCTTTTTACTACTAAAATTTCACTCGGAGTAAATCACAATTCTCTGCTAAATGTCTAATGGGATAAAGGCAGAGGGATGGCAGGCAGCAGCCGCTGAAGAAAAATGGAAAGAGGCTTGCTGAAGTTCGCAGTGAGGAGGTGGGGGAAGGTGGATCCCCTCCCGCACGGACAGTGACGCTGCTGGATGGCAGGACAGAGCCCGCGGCCCCGTTCGGACAGGGCAGGCTCTGGGAATTACCTCGCCTGCACACAGGCTGGTCGGTTCTGCTCTGCTGCCTGCAAGCCGTCTGCCCTCTGGTTCCCATGGGCGTGCAAGCCAAGAGGAGATGTGTTACTCAGATCCGTGAGTCGGCTTGCAGAGAGGCAGCTCAAGAGCCCGTTCTGATGAGAAATAGAGAAAACGGGAGCAGGGCAGCGTGACGTTTATCCACTGACGATACATCCTACGAAGCAGAAGGGATTTTGTTTCTCCAGGGTCCCATCTCGCCGCCCGTGCAAACCAAACGCAGCGCGACTTTCTCGCAGCCAGAGCACAAAAGCTGTTTCCCTCCTCCCGGCCCACGACAGCCCACGGCCCAGCTCCGCAGAGATGGATCGGGCCTGGCGGGAAGGCGCCGGAGCACCGGCAGCCTCGGGACCCGCACCGCGCGTTCGCGGTGCCGGGCGACTCCGTCAGAGCCGCTGCCCGTTACGGTGATGAAATGCTCGGGGTTTAAAGCCCGTTCTTCCGAAAAGACAAGGAGTGGACTGAAATCTTAAGTTCTCCTGGCCGGCACAACCGCCGTCCGAAGGACCACGCTCCGCACCAGCGGCGAGCACGGCCCCGGCCGTGCCGGGTCGCACCGGGACGGGGTCCGGCCGGGTGCCGGCGCCCAGCGGTGCCCCTGCCACCTCTCGAGCCCAGGTGCGGGGGGAAGGCGAGCTCCAAAAGGCAGGAGGGCACCCCAGCTCCCTCGCATCACCCCACGCACACACCCCCAGCCCCCGGGGCAGAGCAGTTCGGACAAACTATCGCTGATGAGTCTGGGGTAAGACGCACGCAGGGTTTGACGCCAACGGTAAAAAATAAAAAGCCTCGTATGCTGACAACTGAAACACCAGGTAATTGCTTAATTGAATCCATGGTTTCTACCTTGGTACAGAAGCCGGCAGCACTCAGGCTAAAAGCAGAAGTCCATTAGTAACGCCAGCAGCAGTTTACCTCCCAGAGCGCAGAAAAGCAAACCCGGAGCACAGCCCGGGGCAGAGCGGTGTCTGGAGACCTGAGGGACACGCTGCGCCCGTTCAGCTGCTTCAGCCCCGGCCGAGGGGAGACACGAGTGCTGGGGGGATCGGCAGCGGCTGCAAGGAACAAACCGTCCCCGATTCCCCGGCCGGCCGCGGCGGCAGCGAGGTCCCTGCTCCGGCGTCCCCGGCACGGAGCAGTGGGGGGGCAGGGGCACCGTGGCCCCTGGGGCCAGGCAGAAAGGTCTGACCCGAATGTGGGGTCACACCCCGCAGATCTGTGGAGGAGTGGTCTGGAAGAATGGCAGCCCTCGGTACATGCACCCCCCACTTTCTGCAGCTCCTTCTGCAAGGAAGCTCGTTTTCAAGCAAGATCCCCAAATCCTCAGGCCGAGGAATCCCTGCTGGCACCTTTCTGCCACGGACACATGAAATGACACGAGTCTAGACAGAGACTCAAAATATCCAGAATCAAGAGAGCCATGGAACAAAGCAAGAACAAAAGCACTGCCAGAATGGGGAGGTGCAGCCTGAATGAAATAACGTCCCGAGGCCGGTTTAGCTGTCAGGCCTTTAAAATATTCCCTTGCACTTTTCATAAGACAGACCAGCCACAACGTAATTTTCCAGGAGCTCGCCAATACACATCCTTAAACCAAAACGCTGCAAACCCTCGGTGCTGTCATGGTGCTTGCTGGCAGGGAGCACGGGCGCGGGGGAGGCACGGACACCCCGGCCGCCGGGCAGGGGCTGGGGGGGGGGGGGGACACGGCCAGTGCCCCCCGAGGCTGCTGCACCCCAGTACTGTTACTGGGCAGCTAATTCAGCTGTCAACGCTGTACATCAGTAACCTCCGCTTTAAAACGCAGATAATTGTCCCCGCTAAGTCAACTCTGGCAGGAACAAAGCCACCGCGCACCAGCCGGGCCGGGAACAACAGGTTTGGGCTTTGTTGTTATCGGCTCATTTCAGCAATGCAGCCGGGCAGCAGAGCGGGCTGTCAGCCCGATCCAAGGCTACTGGGAAACACCGCGAGGTAGGGGACTGCTCGATGCGAGGTTTGTCCCCAAAAGACCTATGAACAATGTATAACGTTTTACAGGAAACAATCATTTATACAATTCCCTGTGAACTTCTGTTGCCAGGCCAGGGGAGGAGGGAGAAGGGAAGGCATTCGTCATGCACTAGCAGATGTTTTGGCTTACGTAAGACTTTTTTTATTTTCCTTTCTTTTTTAAAAAAAAAAAAGCTGCATCTCAGCCTGAGGCTTCTTGAGAGCCCCCTCGGCGTTGGCCTTTTCAGTGGTGGGGCTGTCAGGAGGTCTCGGGACTGCAAAGAAAGCTGCTAAGCCGGGGCTCTGCTCCTGCAAGGGATAATTCAGTCTCTTTTGCTGAGCAGCACGGCGGGGAGCTGCTACGGTGGGAAGGTGTGGAGGTGTCCAAGCCACCAAGGAACACAAGCCCATGTCTCGGTGGCCAAGCCCTCGGCTTCGGGGACCCACTGGAGCCTGTCCCCGAGCCGGCACCCGCCACGGTTTGGGCTCAGGAAGGCAAGGGCCCCGTCCAGAGGGACACGGCACCCCGCTGGGGCTCCCCGCTGTGCTGCAATGCACCCACCTCTCAACCTGGTGAGGGGGAACAAACACACACACACACACAAAAAAAAGAAATTAAAAAACAAAACAAAACAAAAACCCCAATCCTCCATCCTGGGCGCACACAGTGTCCCTGTCCCAACTGTGCAGCCGAGCCGGGGCTGGGGCTCTGTGCCCGCCGAGCACGTCTCCTCAGCTCACAGCCCGCAGCCAGCTCAGCCCTCCCGGGCAAAAACACGGCAGAGGAACGTGGAGACACCAAACCTCCCCTGGGACGGGCTGCTGCTGTCCCAAGAGCCCAACCCTCTCTTTTTTGTGAGCCCCGCAGAGCGCCCGAGAGCCAAGTAATCAACCAAAGGCTGTTAATAATCCCGTTATTATGGCTCTGTGGCCATTTTCCTTTATTCGTGTGTCCCTCCAGCCCTGCCGTGGGCTCAGCTGCCGGCCCACCCCCGAGGGGCTCGTGGCCTCTGGTGTCGGCTCCTGCCTCCGAGCCGCTGGCACGGCCCCTCGCGAGCCCCCAGCTCCGCGCCACGGCTCCGGCGGGCGTCAGCGCCTGCCCAGCCATTACGAAAAATAGGATTTTTTAAAAAGGCTTTTATGAAGGGGACGAAGAAAGGGACGCGATGACAGTTTGGCGGCAGAAACTCATCACGAGTTTTGTCAGCTGCCACCAGCAGCGCGTAAGGGGATGGGTGAAGCTGCTCTGTCAAGAACAGTTACTGCTTGTACGTGGAGTGGGAAGGCTGGGGCTGGGGGCCAGCACCACCGCCAGCCCTTCCCACGGGGACCCTCCCAGGTAGCACGGGGCCGTGTCCCGACACTGTGCGAGTCCTCTGGAAGAGCAGCCAAGGCATCTGCGCCAAGCTCTCGCTGCGGAGCTCCTGCTCATCTCATTTTCAAAATCCCCCAGGCGTTGCTTATCTTAATTAAGACATTTATCTTTGTTAAATAGGATCAAGCACATTTGCATGTCCACAGAGACCTGTCTTACTCATACTGATGGCCACTCGGGTGGAATTAGGAGCTGCCAAGAGGGTGTCTGGCCTTTGGATGCTGACAAGGGGCATTATTAGATTTAAAGGGCTGGGATAAGTTCTGCTCCAGTGCTGGAGCTTCATTTCTGAGCCACAAACCTCCATTAATTTTGCAGCATCAATCACTCCAAGCCTGAGTCTCTGAAAGATTTCTGGGGATGGAAGAAGCATCTCTACGGCACGGAGCAATGCTGGTTTACCCGCGACGCTCCCGATGCGTGAGATGTATTTAAAATCCAGTAAATTCCATTTCCTGCATTTTGTTCTCGTGAAACACTTAAGGCAGAATGCTCCACCAGCTGTTGCCTTCCACCCGGCTGACAAGTGACGCGGTCCTGAAGCGCACCAGGAACGCAGCGCTGTTTTTCAGCCGAGCTGCAATCATAAAAGGGTGCCCAACTCCACACAGCTCTGCAGCGTTTACAGAAGATGGATAATGCTGCAGTCCCTGAGGCCTGCTAAGATCTAGTTTCCGGTGTTTCTATAGAGAGGGAGCCTGTAGGTGTATACTAAGGGGGAAAAAAAAATAAATTAACAGAATTTGGGGAGATGCTCTTATTTTTCCCTCTGCTACCGCAGCCAGCTTAGGCACAGGGTACAACACACCTTCCGGGCCGGAGCAGGTCAGGCCAGATGCACGGGTTCAGCAGACGCTCTGCAGCACTGAAACCTGCCCTGTAGGCATCGCGGCTGGGGTGGCTCTGCAGAAAGCCCTCCCGCCTTAGCGGCGTCCCGAGCGAGGAGGAACGCACCGCCTGAAACCCAGCACGAACGCAGCGGCGTGAGCTGGTGCCAGTCCCCCCCCGCCCCGCTCACTTGCTATCGCCAGGCAGATCCAGGGGAACCGACTTTTTAAAAAACGCTTTCCCAGCTTCAAGAATCAATCTCGTCGTCTGGCAAACCCTTTCCCCTCTCCGCAGGAGGTTAAACATATGCTCGCAGGGAACGCCTCCAGAACACGCGCGCACCCACTCAGGAAAACCCCCGCTGCGTGGGTCGGGCCGCGCTGGCTCCCGCTGCTCTGCCCGGCAGCGGCAAACCCACGGAGGGCAGCGCCGAGGGAAAAACACACAGATGGCCCAAATGGTCCAGCCATGGGCAGTGAAGGCCCAATTAATATATACCCCTAGCAATTAATAATATATACCCTTAGCAATTAATAATATATGCCCTTAGCAATTAATAATATATACCCTTAGCAATTAATATATACCCTTAGTAATTAATAATATATACCCTTAGCAATTAATATATACCCTTAGCAATTAATATATACCCTTAGCAATTAATTATACCCTTAGCAATTAATATATACCCTTAGCAATTAATAATATATACCCTTAGCAATTAACATATACCCTTAGCAATTAATATATACCCTTAGAAATTAATATATACCCTTAGCAATTAATATATACCCTTAGAAATTAATATATACCCTTAGCAATTAATATATACCCTTAGCAATTAATATATACCCTTAGCAACACGGCCACCACAATGGTGCTGGCCAGCTGCTGGCAGGACGGGCAGCCCCCGGCGGGCTGGAGCAGGGCGGCAGCTCCCCGCAGCCGGGCCCGAGCCGAAGGCAGCGGCGGGGGCTGTAAAATCCCTCCCAGCTGGGCCCCCCCGGGACGAGCCACCGTCCCCCCGGGGGCCCCAGCCCACCCGCCGGAGGGGATGCTCCTCCAGCCTGCCGCAGGCTTTGGGCACGCCGCCGCAAAGGGCTCCGCTGGTCTTTCAAACACGGCGGGGAAGGCTTCACCTCATTTGCTAAAAGCACTTCGATGTCTTTACACAGGAAAAGAAAAAAAAAAGAATTAAAATTTATTACTAATTTGGATTACTTAATTCAGTCAGCAAGACTGAAAGCGTTTGCTGCACTTCAAGTCCAGGTTCAAAGCATTAATCACTCTAACTTCTGCCACCGTTTCCTTTACATTTCATTTCTACGTCATTTTTTTCATTCATTAGCTATGAGCGTGACAAGTGACAGACCGCCCTTAGGTGCCTCTTTAAAGCACATACAGTGAATAGTTGTTGGATCCATCTAAGGATTGAATTACTGGATCCACCTAAATAAAAGGCAAATTACCCTCTGAGCATTTCTTGACAATTAATTACCGGAAAGATGACTGGAGGAGGCCAAGGTTTCATTTCAGCACTTCAGAGCGGTCTCAGGTCAAACCATCAGGTCCTCGGGCACTGCCGCGCTCTCGGCACCAGCGCAATGTTTCCAGAAGCATTTGCAAAGTTAAAAATAAGTGCTGTGCTATTGCTCTTCACCAGTGAGGAACAGGGCTGGTTAGTTCAGTGTTTTCCACCCAGCCCTCTCTTGGTCTTCTTATGGGTTTGCACTTAATTTTTCATTAGAAAAAATTATCTGCCCTCAGCCCATTAAAAAGCAGGACTGGGGAACAAAGGAGCCCGTTCAGTCCAAGATGCAGCTGTGATACCGCTGGGATCTCTGCCTCGTGCAGCCCAAAGCGGTTCCAGAAGGTGAAAAAGGATTTTTTTTTAATCTCGTTTTTTCCCAAAGCCAACTGAGAGGGGGCCAGGCACCCCCTCCCAACACCAACCCCATCCCCAGCCACAACAAGGGACTGAGAGTCACGGGTGAGAGCAAAACGCTGGGCAGGGCTCCTCTGGGTGCTGGGGAGCAGCTCCTGCCTGCCTATGAGGGGGTAGGGCTGGGGCGCGGGGGGATGAATGCTAGAGGCTAAAGAAAGCCAACAGCACCCATCGCAAGAGCAGCTGGAACAAGGCAGAAGAGGTTGCTCCTGAGCACAAATTCTTCTGCGTTCATTCTACGGTGTCCTTGAAATCTCCTGCTCCTTTCATCACACCTGTAAGCAGCTTTGCTGTTTGCTGTGGATGATCCGGTCCTAAAAGGGAAGGACGTAACAACAGGGCAGGCATAAGAGAAAGTACAGTGATAGAAGAAGAAAACCGAACACAAGACCACCCGGCTGCCCAGCCGGCTCTGGAGCCCTCCTGCTCCCCCCAGCACCCCCACGAGAACACGGCGCCTTAAACCAGTGGCGACGTGCTCGTACCCATCACATGTAAACGTAATCGAGTCCTTATCCCTTGACGCTCTCGCACTGGAGGCGAGTTGGGCCCACTGGTGAGTGCACGGCCCCGCTCCCAGCCCGGCGGCTCGGGAGGGTTGGGGGTCCCTGCCTCGGGGGGGGGGGGGGGGTCAGGCTTTAAGCGCAGCACTGCCAGCCAGTAGCGACTCCATCCCTCGGCTTCCCCAGCCAGCCGTTCACCTGATCACACGCCCAGCAGCGTGTGCGTGTCAGTGGGTCGGAGGGAGGATCCGTGTGTCCCCACGCCCCGGGGTGTGCTGCTGTCCCGAGACCCCTCCCGCACGACCCCGCAGCCAGGCTCTGCGGTCCTGGCTTTGCAATGGCACAACCCGCACCGGAGCGGGACCAACACCACTCACACCTCGTATCTCTCAATCTCAAGAAACGCCCTCGGGGGCTGCTGCTGGGCTCTGGGACTGGGGGGGGCCCCGGGGCAGCGCAGAGCAGCTCGGGGACAGCACGTGGGTGACAGTGCCGGACCCTCCGCTGGCCCCCGACCCAGCGGAGCAGCCTCTGCGTCCACGTGCCGCTTCGTTAGCTGCAGAGAGAAACACCTTAATTCAGCCTGCCATTTGCCACCCCGGGCTGGTCTGTTTTATCTCAGGAGAAGTCAGTGCTTTACAGGGAAACACCATTTATTGAAAAGAAGAAAACAAAAGAGATGGACGAGGGACCCACGGGAGCTGCTTTCCCAGTCAACATTGTCTAAAAAACAAATGGGTCCCGCTGCAAATCAAAGGCACTGCCACATGTGCACCATGAAATACTGCATTTGTTCCTGCTCAGCCAAGCAACAATCCCCAGCCCCTCTTCACATTATCGCTCAAGAGTAATGTTGTCGTCAAGTTTTCTATGACAAAAGGTATCGCAGCAGAGACGACTCGCTATGATGCATGTATTTCACAAAAGACAGGCTGCTCCAATTAGAGCAACCTATTTGAAAGAAGAAAAAAATATATTAAATTCCTCTCCCACAGAATCACAGACTGGTTTGGGTGGGAAGGGACCTCGAAGCCCCCCCAGGGCCCCCCCCTGCCCCGGGCAGGGCCCCCTTCCCCCAGCCCAGGGGGCTCCCAGCCCCGTCCAACCTGGCCTTGAACCCTTCCAGGGAGGGGGCACCCACAGCTGCTCTGGGCACCCTGGGCCAGCGCCTCACCCCCCAAACAGGGAACAGTTTCTGCCTTGGATCTCACCTAAATCTGCCCTCTGGCAGCTTAAACCCATCCCCCCTGGTCCCATCCCCACCCCCTGACCCAGAGTTGTCCCCCCCCCTCTCCTGCCCCCCCTTTAAGCCCTGGGAGGCCACTCGAAGTGCTCCCCGGAGCCTTCTCTTCTCCAGGCTGAACCCCCCCAACTCTCTCAGCCCGGCCCCCCAGGGGAGCTGCTCCAGCCCCCCCAGCATCTCCGTGGCCTCCTCTGGCCCCGCTCGAGCAGCTCCGGGTCCTTCTGCTGTTGGGGGCCCCAGATTACAGATCAGCTTCATTTCTCCATTGACACCGCTGAGTTAGTTCCACTGAAAATGCATCAAATTTCTGATCTGGGGGACAAAGACAGCAAGTTTCAGCTGTGATAACTGTCTTGGATAAGATTTATAGTCAAGCTTGAGGAAGAATTATTTAGGAATCATTTGTTTGTGGCTGATTTTCCCTTCTAATAAAATACCCGAATCTCAGTGTTAAGAAGTGCTGAGAAAAAAAGTTCTGGAGAAAGTTTAGTTCCTGGGCCGTGCAATATCTGCCCCTGGCATCAGGACAAAACCACACTGCCAAATACTGGGGAATAGCCAAACTAGGTGTTTTTTAAAGCACCGTTATTCCGTAGGCAAAGCCTCAGGCAGGTGCAGCACCGAGGCTGCGGGTGACGGCGGGGGACCCCCCCCAGGGGCAAACGGCCGTGTTTGCTCCTCTGCCCCCCCCGGGGAGCCGGGCACCGCGTGGGCTCCCTGGATCGCATCCCCCCCTGTGTCACACAGCGGGCATCCACAAACGGAACTGTGCACGCACATGCAAATCGCCATGCAAATCGAGTCTCCTTTTATTTGCATATGCTGTTAGATTCACGAGGCAGCGCTCAAGTGGACCTGGCAGATAATTACAGTGCAATGCATAGGCCATAAATACACATGTTAATGTCCTTTTTGGTAACTACTGACGGAGTAAACCGGGTTAAAGGCACAGTGGGCCCCTAAATACCAAGAGTCAAGTGGTATTTAACACCCAAATGGTGACTTTGCCTCCACTTTCCTCCCCCTTTTCTTTTCTGGCAGAAATCTTGGTGGAGAAAAATCTTTTATAGCACTTTTGTACAGATCCCAGTAATGGGAACCTCTGAATTGTTCTACAGTACGGTGCAGACAAAAGTACCCATCTTTCAGAAACCAGCTTTATCTCATTTGTAAAGCGCTTTGAAACCTTTATCTCAAGCCTTGCCTTTCTCAGATAAAAGTGTCACCAGCTTCAGTCAAGAGAAAAGATTGAAGGATGCGTTCACAAAAATACAGTGAATTCTTCCTTAAAGGCCCCTGGTGATTCAGCTAACTTTAAGTTTGGAAATACCATCTGAAAATAACGCACTGGTTTCCAAGGGCTCAACTCCCACACGTACAAACGCCCTTCCCAGGGGCCGGAGGACACTTGTGTTCTGTAAAGCGTTGGGAGGGAAAAAAAGGAAAAAGCAAAGAAAGGGGGCTCGCCCCCCACGTGCCCACGGGAAGGGCTTTGCTGGGGGGTCTCCTCCTCTCGCCCCCAAACCCTGTGGAAAAGCCGCCGTCCCCGAGGAGCGGGCCAAACCGCTGCGGGTGGTGCCCGGGCAGGATTTGTGCCCCGAGCGCTGCGCAGGGGGGGCCTCGGTCCCCCGCCAGCCCCACCGCCCCCCGCAGAGACGCGACAGCACCTGCGCCCACCCGAGTGACTGCCGCGGGTCCCAGCCGGGCACGGAGGGGGCTCAGCCCCGCGGCGGTGACGGCCCCTGCGCCGGGCTGTGCCCCGCGGGAGCCCCTCGGCAAGGGCGGGAAGGGGCAGCGCCTGGAGCGGGGGGGGGGAGCCCCGCGGGGATGTGAGCCGGGGTGGGTGACCCCCCGGGCCGCCGCCGCCGCCCCCTCCCGCCATCTCCCCCTTCTCCCCCATCTCCCCCTTCTCCCGCCATCTCCCCCATCTCCCGCCATCTCCCCCTTCTCCCGCCACCGCCGCTTTCCGCCATCTCCCCCATCTCCCGCCATCTCCCCCATCTCCCGCCACCGCCGCTTCCCGCCATCTCCCCCATCTCCCGCCATCTCCCCCATCTCCCGCCATCTCCCCCATCTCCCGCCACCGCCGCTTCCCGCCATCTCCCGCCGCGGCGTCTGTCGCCCCCTGCTGGCGGCAGGGGGGGGCGCGGCAGCCGCACGTGGGCCCCTCGTGCGCCCCGGCCTCGCCCCGCGTTTCTCCGGTCGCGACTCCCCCCCCATCACAGGGACCCCCCCCCCCGCACCCCGGGAGCTGCGCTGGCGGCGCTCAGCGCCTGGCACCCCATCCTGCAGGGCAGCAGTGAAGGACAAACCCCTCGCCTCGCCTCGCCGCGCCGCGCCGGCCGGCATCCCGCACTCCCAGTGAAGAGCCCGGCCTGGGCCAGCAGCACCAGCAGCCTGGAGCCAGCCCTGGGCTCCCTCCCCAGGGCTAATAATTAATGCTGAGAAAGGATCAGTGGGCCACTGCCCTGTGGGGGTGCAGGTCCAGCCCCACCTGCAGCTGAGCCAGCCCTCTCCCGCACACCAGGGACGGGTTGAAGAAATCAGGGAGGTCTGGGCTCCTCTGCACTGCCGGGACGGGGAGGAAAGTGAAGTCGTGAACCGGCGGCAGGAAAAACAGTGGGAAAAACCATCACACTGACTAAACAAACCGCCCGCCGCAGCCTCTCGGGCGTGGGGCGCACGCTGGCTTCGCTGGGGCTGTTTGTTCGGACACGGAGCTTTTCACCCGCCCAGCAGGCAGAAGCCCCACGCAGCGTGCCGGCTCTCCGGGGCGGGAGGCAGCGCCGGTGGTGGCGCGGGGCGGTCGGGGTGCTCCGGGCGTGCAGAACGGCTTCGCACCTCCACAGCCTGCGCCGGGACCCCGGGGGGGGCCGCGGGTCCCCTGCCTGCCCCGGGCTGCAGCATCGCCCGCTTTGGGGTGAATCCTCCCCGCCCTGGCGCTCCCCGAGGCGGCAGCGGGGACGGGCTCGGCTGGAAAGTGGCCGCAGCCCCCCGGGAGGGAGAGGCCAGTGCGGTGGCAATCGGGGAGAACGGTAACAGGGACTGAAGTGAGGGTGCACACAGGCGGGGTGACGTTACCCAGGGCCGCTCATCACCCCGGCTCGTCGCGGCGCGCTTGAGCAAGGCTGTGGCAGGCGCACGTGTGGGGCCATCACGGGCTGAATAAACGACTCCTGGCGATCCCAACCGCGGCCTAACGCCGCCGCAGCCGGGCCGGCGGCTGCTCGAGCAGGAGCTGCAGCGGGAGCACCCACGGCCCCGGGACACTCGCTGAGCCCCGCCGCGGCGGCAGGTTTCTTACGCCAAACCAGCCTTAACAAAAGCGAGTTTCTAAAGGGACCTGCCGCCACCACGGGAAGGGCCTTTGTCCGTCTCCTTGGCTTGCGTGGCCCCCTGAGCCCCCTCGCTCCCTCCCTTTGGAAGGAGATAATCGCTCTTGTCCTGGTTGCAGCCCCCTGTTTGCCCCTCCAGGGATAATTAATGTCTGTGTAATCAGTTTTCTAAAATAAAAGCAAGCCTACTCTTCAAGCGCTTCCCTGCCAAAGCACCCCCCTGCATTTCGAGGGCCGTACTGACCCTGCACGGCTGAGCACTAATGCGCCGAGCTGCTTAGAGGGGCTCACGGTTGGGGAGAAGCGAGGCAGCAACGACGGGAGATCGAGCCTTGATCCCCGCCCCCCCCCCAAAAAAAAGCACAGGGAGGGTGAGCGGGGCGGGGGGGGCAGCGGGGCCGCTCAGCCCAGCTCAGCTCCTCTGGGGTGTTCGCCCCCACCCAGCGCACGAAGGCTGCTGGGGGGGATTCCCCACCCAGGACGGGCTCTCCCCGCGGGCGAGCGCCCAAACCACCCGAAGGTGCTCTCACCGCAGCAGGAGGTTTGCAAAGGGATTTAATTGCCCGAGGACGGGGGCAGGCAGGGCGGGCTGGAAGCGATTCCTGCCCCAGGAGCCGGGGGGGCACGGAGGGGCCCTTCCCCACCAGACCTCGCCCCAGGAGCCCAGCGCACCCGCACGGCCCCTTCCTCAGCCTTTAACTACCGTGGCTTCAGCGCAGGGAGCTGCAAGGCAAAGAGCTGTTCAAAAATAAAGGGGAAGAACGCTCCCGTTGTTTCTACCGAAGCGCGTTTTAAGTAACATTTAGGAGGAGAAACGACACCGCTGACCCGCGGGGCACATCTTGGCTGGCGTAGATGAGCACAGGTCCTCCCACACCGGTGGAAACAGGCAAATTTGCGCCCTCTTGGAAGCGCTGGTTGGTTGGTTTGGGTTTTTATCTTTTTTTTCTTCAAATTGGCCTACACCTCTCTTCCCTGCGTACTTTCACCATATGCCCAGGGCTGAGAGGAAAGAGCCCATCTGTGCTCTCAGCGGTTCGTCTAAACAAACACAGCGGAACACACGAAGCCGGCCACGGCGAGCGGCCGCGGGCCTGGCTCGTGGCTCGGGGGGAGCGGTGGCCAGCAGCCCCACGGCTGCCCGCCGGCCCGGGAAGGTGTGGGGGGGCTGCACGGGGGCTCCGGGGGACCCCGCACCCCCTCCAACAGGGCTGCAGGGCACGAGGGCTGGGGCAGCGGGTGCAGGCGCGGGCAGGGGCCGGGGCGCCGGCCCACGCCGCTCCCGGAGGCAGCAAATATTCTGAAACTACAGCCGGTGCTTTTTTGAGAAAAGTTAAGCAGTTTTATTCAACGGGATGAGTCCACACCCAACCAGTGGCTTCATCTACATGGCATCATCAGCATACAGGACAGAGGACCCACTCGGACGCTCTAGCTGAACGGCATCTCACCATACGTCACAGAGACAACACCAGAGGAGGAGGACGACCGTTACAAGGGGCAGGCAGCCGGCGGTTTCCGACGGCTTCCCGGTGTAACCAGACCCATCCCCACCAGCCTACGCAGCCCAGCCACTCGCAAGCAGATCAGACTCGGGACATCTACTGCCGCACCGTGAAAACCACACCACCGCTAGTTAAATAACACAGTCCAGGGTTTACAAAAAATGACCTACCAGGGGTACTTCAGCCTAAGGAAGGAGGTGCACTGCCATCACCACCCCGGGGCCCGGCACACCTGCGCGCGTTGCTGAAGTCTGTGCGGAGGAGAGCCCGCCGGGGGGGCCTCTGCTTTCGAGTCAGCAGCGTTGAAGGCGACGCCGAGCCGCGGGGAGGGTGGGCGAGGGCTCGAGCTGCCCCTCCCCGAGGTGGCCGCGGGCCGGGCCGGGCCAGGCCGGAGCAGGGGCCGCGGGGACCCGGGCGCAGGTCGGCACTCGCTCTGCACAGCAGAGAAACGACGGCTCCGTGCAGACGCCCTCCTCCCGGGTGGCAGGTCCCGGGGGAAGGCGGCCCCGCGGGGACGGCGCTCCCGCCGCCCGCTCGCGGCAGCTGCTCGGCCAAGGTTTTCACAGTGAAAGCCCTGCGAGCTCTCTGAAGCCGACAGTCTTCGCGCCTTTAGAGAGGTATCGAGGATCAGGGTAAAGTTACTCCTAGAGCCTGAGCAGGTTCCAGTGATGATACTCCTGCAACGTGCGTGTCTCAATTTTGTGCCAAGCTAGCTTACAGAAAAATACATTTCTTCCCTTAAATTTACAGTAGTTAAAACTACAATTTGAATACCATATTAAAAAGGGGTAGTAGTTTACTCTTCAACAAAATGTCTTGGTTTTCTTTAAAAAAAAAAATTCAAAAGGACTTTAAAAGCAATCACCCCCAGCACAATGCAACTGTACAAAGGAAATCATGATGTGTACAGCTCCTAGGACATTAACTCCAAGCATTTGTTCTGGTGCTCAAAAAGGCACTTAAAGATAAGAAAACAATTGTATTAAAAACCCACAACAAAACAAAACAAAGGAAAACGAAAGGCAATAATTTAACAGAAAGACGCTGGAACTTGTACCGTATCTTCAAAAGTAAGAAGGGAAGAAAACTCTAATAAAATGGTTTTGCTATCAAGTCATCTTCGAAAGTATATTAAAAAAAACCCAGAAGACTGGCAAAGTGAATGTTCTCCAGGAACTAAATGAAAAAAAAAAAAAAAAAAAATACTGGCAACGAATACACAGCGCTCGTGCCAAATGGGTTTCTTCCCTCCCCCTAAAAGCACATTTGCTGGTTCATTACTCGACCAGACTGACAGACTGTTTGAACATCTGCTGCCCGCAATGACAGAGGCATTGACCTCAGGGTTAGCCTAAGTTAGGAAAGGGGGGAAAAATTATGAAGAAAAATAAACATCAATATGAACCAATTGTGGTAATTACAAATGTCAACAATGTTAACAGACAAGTACATAAATACCATTTCCCCTTACAGCATCATACGGAGGAACAATGACAGAATCACTACATACAGTACTTCTCCCCCACTGTACACTGAAAGGTTAGCTTTGCGGCTTTGTTTTTTCATTTATTTTATTATTATTATTATTATTGGGTTTTATTTTTACATTGAGCTACCTACTAAGTGCAAAGATTTGGTGAGTGGCATTGGCTTTCATCTACTCTTAGCCTATTTTTTGTACAGTTTACAAGTGAACAGTTACTTTCCAGCATTTCAGCGAGTACAGCGATATATACAGAGCCCGGCCGGGGCGGGCGCGGGGGCAAGCGAGGGGGCTCGTGCCCCGGGCACGGCCCCGGCCCAGCCGCCCGCTGCCTTCGGGAGGCCGGGCTGCTCCGGCGGGCACGGCAGCGGCGCTGGGGGGAAGAGCAACAAAAAACCCCCGGGCAGGGCCGGGAGGCTGCGGGGGGGAGGCAGGAGGAGCGGTGGCTTCTTCGCCCCGGGACAGACGGAACGGCCGAAATCGGAGAGAGCGGGAGGGAAAGGGGAACTTGACGGAGCCGTGAGCGCGGCTCCTCCGTGCTGCTGAGACACGCGACGGCCCGTTTCACGCCGGGGCTGCACGTGATCACGTGGAAGTGACCGAATTAAAGCACGGGTCATTGCGTGGAAATCTGTGCAGGAAGAAAACGACTGCAGGAGAAGCACAGAGTGTCTTGGATTCAGCGCTGACAGAAGAGACTCGATTATCAAAGTACCATGCAATCCCCAGCTCTTTCTGCATATTTTTTCTCTGGGTTGAATGTTCAGAGGAAAAACAAAATGTAGATTCTTTTGCATAAACTCAAACTGTTGTATTATATAGTACAGTACAGAAAGTGCAAAGTATCACCCCATCAGATCGGTTCCGCATCTGATATGGTCAAATATGGCTCATTCTTTTCATGCAAGAAGACGCAGTCTGAATCAAGACTCTCATGTACTGCTGTGCAACTTCAAATAAAGGAATGCTGTTGTACCAAAGCCTCCTCGTCTGTTTAGTCCCATCTGTTGAGATACCATTAAGGTTGGGCTTTTTTTTCTTTTTAAAAAAAAAAAAAAAAAAAGATAAAGAAACATGTGGTGAGAAGGAAACGAAGCACCTCAAAACTGTGTAAGTTACTCTACTTATGCTTTACCACAGGCTTGTCACTAGTCCTCGTCCATTCTGAAATCTTCAGGAAAACCGGAGTCCCGTGGGCCCCGCGGTGCAGGCAGGGCAGCACCGTGCCCCGTGCAGCAGCAGCAGCGTCCTCCTGCCTGCCCGAGGCCGAAGGAGCACCCCTCGGTCTCTGGCCCCGCTCGGGCCGGGTGCCGCCGGCCGGGGAACCACAGCGCACGCGAAGGCGTCCCGGGATTCGGCTTGGAAAGGCGCTCCAGCCGCCCTGACACACACTGGCATTTACGAAGTTCCAGCTCTCCTCCACAGGCCAGCAGTGAACAAAACGCTCTGTATCTTCCCCCCTCCCTGCCTTCTTTTTTTTAAATGCCGAGAGGTGCAGAAAATAAATTCCAGGATTGGCCTTGTATTGCTCAACGCACAGCTGCTACGCACTTCCACGCACAACACGCACACAAACAGCCTGGAAAAAAACCCCAAATCAACCCGACATCTCTAACGAGGACATTTCAGAGCCAGTTTCTGAGGTAAATCTACTTTTTTTAAAAAAGCCACCGAATTCTGTACACTTAATTTTTTTTTTTTTTAATATATACTTCTACATATAGAGTGTGTTCTCCAGTGCCAACACGTAGACCAGCCGGCCGTCTCCTCCTGCCGTGGGACCGCAAGCTTGGGAAGTGTTTCTGCATGGATGGGGGTGTGTGTGCACACAGACGTACATACACGCACGCACACACACACACACACGTATGTACAATCAACCATCAAGCCTAGGCGACGCGCTTGTTCCCCTTTTGGAGAGGCTCCTCTCGAGCAGGGTTTGGACCTCCCGCTCGGCCGAGCGCGGCTTTGCCGAGCTGCCGGCCCCGCTCCCACCGCCGGGGCGCTGGCTCTCCCCGCGCCCCAGCCTACATGGTGCCCGATTTATCCGCCGAGCTGCTGGGGAAGAGCTTCTCGGTGGGGGTGACGGCGGGGCTGCCCACCCCCGAGCTGCTGCTGCTGCTGGAGCGGTGCTGCACCACCGGCCGCACCGGCCGCATCGGCGGCGGCCGCAGCTGGGCCCCGGCCAGCCGGGCCGAGAGGGCCGGCTTGAACGTGGTCATCATCTCGGTGGTGGAGCTGCTGCTGCGCCGCATGGCCGCGTCGGGGTCCCGGATCAGGATGGTGTGGAGGGGGCTGGCGGGCTCCGAGTTGGCGGCGCCCATCGGGGGGTTCTTCATGGGCTCCAGCGTGTCCAGGACCACGTCCGGGGCCTGCTTGGCCGTGTTCTGCCTCTCCAGCTCCCGCAGCTCGTTCAGCGCCGTGCTCATGGTCTTCTCGATGTCCTGCGAACGCCAGAGACAAAGGGAGGTCAGCACCGTGACGCGGCACCGCCCCGCTCTCCTGCGCCCCGCCCCGTGGAGGGGCCCCCCCCGTCCTGGCACGCGTGTCTGTGGTGGGGGGGGGGGGGGTCTCTGACCTAAGACACGGCCTCCAGGCAGAGCAGGAGCTCTGGGAGAAGACGTCGAGCCCAAACTCTGGCTGCGCAAACGCGCCCCACGTCTCCCAGGCCAGCGGGAGTTTGGTCGCCAGCTCCAGCGGGAGCAAAGCCCCGAGCACCACGAGGGAGGGGGCGCACACCGCCGAGACAGGCCACCTTCACGCTCCCCCGCAGCGCTGCGGCTGGTTTTTCCCCAGGACGGGGGGGTCCCTGCAGCCTCCCTCCGGCGTCCGGGGCCTCGGCTGCCCCCGCGCGCGCGGGGCGGGATGGCGTGGGGCTGGCTGCGGCGCCAGCAGCACGACGGCAGCTCACCGTCACCAGGGGAGAGGCAGGGCAAGGCCTGGCGCCGTGCCTCCCCGGCATGGCCTCCACCCGTCTGCCCGCGGGCATCCTCCAGAGCCCGAACCCAATTCAACTGGAAGTGCCCCTTTAAAGGAAATTCTCTAAATCGCCTACAACGGCAGTGCTGAGAGTCACATCCAGAAACAGAGAGGCCCTAGCTTGGCTTCACGGAAACCCGCCTTAACTGAATTAAGGCCACTAACTCTGGAAGAGACCATCTGAAAAGTGATTCAAGGCACCTGAATCGATTGTTTAAAAAGTAACTCCAGTTAACCCTCCTCACTGTCCTTGCGTAGACAAGTCCTTAATTTTATAATGCGTACAAAACGCCCGGTGAGCCTCAGATGACGCTCAGAGGACCAGCGGGAGGGAAATAATTATCAAGTTACCTCCACTTAATTCTATTAAGCTGTTCAGATAACGAGTGAAAATATTCTCCCAGAGCTAAGCCTCAGGACTACCACGTCCAGCAGTCCTACAGGCTCCAAGATAAGTGATTATTTACAGCGGCTGAGCGAGAATCTTTTTCAAGGTCTAGAAAAAACAACCCGAAAGCCAAAAAACCAGTGCACGTCGTGCTCCACCCTCAGCATTCACCCACCCCTCCGGAGGCTCCCGGACCCCGCAGCCCTCGGGCAGGCGTCCGCGGGCACTGCCGGGGGGTGCCAGGCTGCTGCCCACCGGCCCAGCACGGGGACGGCGTGCACGCCGCGATCCCGTCCCAAGGTGGACGTGGGTGCCCCAGCTCGAGCCATCGCCCGGGGCACGCGCCGCGGCTTTGGAAGACTGGTCGCGCCAAAGGCAAGCTCTCGATGGACAGAGAAGCTGGGTAGCGTGCCGCACAGCAAGAGAACAAGGAGCGTGGCTGGTGGAAAAGCAAACAGGACAGGAAGAGCTCTTCCTCTCCGCAGTCGCCATGAATTATCCCACGGGACGCAGCCGATGCTAGGTCAGCCGGCCCGCCAAGCCCCGCGGCACAGGAGCAGCTGGTGGGCGGTGGGCACCAGCCTCCCCACCAGCTGCACCCCCCGGCCGGGCACCGTCTCACTGCTCGCGCCGGAGCCGGCACGAAGCAAACGGCCGGGAAGCTGCTGGGAGCGGCACGCCGAGCAGCCTGGCCGCGGCGCGCCCGGCCCAGCCCTTCCGACACGCCGGCGGGGATCGGGCCTCGACTGCGTGGTCCCCGAGAGGCTGGAGAATTCTGCAGCCTGCTCCGTGAAGGGAGCGCTCCCCGAGGTGTGAACGGGCTGGGCAGAACCTGGCCGGTCCCGGGCAGGGGGCCTCCGGCCAGCGACAGGGAGAGCGGACCTGCAGGCTGGGCTGGGGGTAACGCCGTGGAACCGACGGCTGCGTGGCTGGAGGTGTCATACTGGGGTTAGAGTAACGTTCTGAGGTCCCAGCTACAAGCAGCCGGTCACAAAAACCTGAAGCACTTGTCTCCAGACAAGCACTGAGCACCAAATTCCGATCTGGCAAATGCAGTTTCCTCCATCTAAGCTCCTTATGGAGCAACAGATGAAGATAACGCGCTTCCCCCCCTGTGGGAAGGGAAGAGCTGCCAGTGCGTTCTGGTGGCGGATCGAACGTTTCTGTCCATTGTTTGAAAGAAACGAGGTTTGTGGAAGGAGGCATTATCTTTTAGCAGACCAGCTGGTACAGCTGGCAAAGCAGGCAAGCTGTTGGCTGCTCATTTTTATCTTTAAACCACCGCAGCTACAACAGCACTGTAATTCTGAAGTGCACTGAGACGGAAGGGGCCCTGCGGTGCTACCCAAGTGACTTCTGTTTTAGCCTCTCGATCCCTGGGCACCGAGAGCCACTTCACAACCCTCTTACCTCAGCAAGCGCTTCTGCTTCTAGAGATTTCTGATCTCCGAGACTACTGTGTCTAGTCGATCCACAGGCCGGTCTCAGCGGGTGGCCATCAGACAAGGCCTTCCTGTCTGGGAAATTGATGCTGCCTGCACTGCCGAATGTCGCCATTCTGCGCTTTTCGGGACTCTCAATCCTGCCCCTGTTAAGAGGTATTTTGTGGGGGCTGCTAGGGCAGGCCGCTGCTCGAGGAGGAGTGTCTATGCCAGGACCCATCCCTCGGGGCGGGCTGTGGGTGTCCCCCCCGCTTCGACGGCGAGGGATAGCTGCGCCGTCAGACCTCAATCTCACTCTGCAAAGAATCCATCACAAGACTAGGTCACCGTCCGTCAGACCGAAAGCGTCTGCTTGCATGCTGTAAGACAACTGCTCGGCTCTGAGAGTTCAGATCAAACCAAACCCGAGCCTTTCGGCTCCAGAAGAGTAAGGCAAGAGGGAAGACAGACATTATAGCCAGCGCCAAGAAAGGGACAGCATTGTACCTTCTTTACTTGTTAAGATCTACATTAGCAATGCACGTGAAAACCCGCTCCATGCTCGTATTATTCTGCAGTGCTTGCTGGAGCCTTCCCTTCTGCCTTGCCCTACACCACACGCTGACTCTCCCCGCGTGTGACAGCGACCACCTCTGTGTTCTCAGGAAAATGAGAGTTTCCCTACCGGCCCATCACTCCGCCGAAGCCATAGTCCACAATATGATCCGTCGGAGACTGGATGTCGTTCTTGGAGGAGGCTTTATCATCCAGCAGCGGCCCGCTGCTTGCCTCGCTGTCTGCCTTCTGGCTGAGGCTGTCGGAGAACGCATCATCCCTAAGAAAAGGAGACCCCCATCAGCAACGGGGCTCTGCCCCAGGAGAGGGCCCAGCCACAACCAGCATCTGAGCATCACCACTGCACCAGCTCCGGACTTTGTTAACGAAGGGCTGGACCAAGGCCACCACTTCAGACAGCACCCGGAGCTTGGAAAAAGCGACCATGGCGTCTCCATGCCCCCCTGCGCTGTAGCTGCCACTTTAATGACTCTGGGAACAGTCCTTGTAACAGAAGTGGCACCCACGAAGGACCCTGGGGCCACTGAGCAATGCCAGGGCAACGTGCAGAGGGGGCCAGGCCAATATTAAGCCTGGGTCATGCCACTCGGAGGAGCCAATGTTAGATGGGGCGCGGGCACCCTGAGGCAGAGTATTTAGTGCTTGGCTTTGTCAGCTTGAACAAGAAACAGTCTGAGCCAATACATGGAGAGGCAGAAGCGAACAGGTCCAGCTTTCTCACCAAAGTCATTAAGCCTGGGGAAATCTGACCACCTATTTTAGACGGCTAAAGATGAACCTCACGTAATTATGTTATTTTAACACCTTGGATCAGCACACGGCGCTTCACTCACATGTCTTGCACCACGATGTACTGGTGGGGTATGAGGCCATCCACACCGTTATGTCTCCCCTCCCACCAGTCTTCCGATGCGCGGTGGTACAGGAGGAGCGAGGCCCCCTTCTTAAAGGAGAGCTCTCGCGGAGTTCGTCCAACATAGTCAAACTTTGCTATGGCTTCAATCTGCTCCACTTCTGCAAAGGAGAGAAGCACAGGCAGAGAAAAGCTTAGTTCAACAATCACAGGGGCACAGTAAATCCTAGAAAGAGGCATCTCACCAGAACAGCACTAACGCCGCTGCGCTAGCTTCCCGAGAGCATCTTACACTGAGGACAAACCATCTTATTTTTAGACTCATCAATTCATTTTGCTCTTCTAGCCTTTCCGGAATTTCTCACAGACTTGCAAACTACCAGAAATTACAAAAAGCTACAAACCAGATGGGAAATAGTCGACATTTCCCTGCGTCCATATGGCACCATCACTCGCACTCCCATTTTCTACCTATAAAGGGATTTCTTCAGTTACAGAACCCCATTATCCTCCAGACCGGGATCTTGTTAAGCTGCGTCAGATACTGTGATCAAAGCCCTGTTTACCTTCTCTCCCTTTCCTTATCCTGGAGACAGTTTGGCCTGAATTACTGAGGAGTAATGAATCCCCCTTTGGGGATCCCCATAGAAACAGTGATACCGGCTCTGGCCAGGCAGCTGCTCCGCATCACCCCCCCACATCTGCAGACCTCCCAGCACCCCAACTTCATCACTCCGCCACTTTTTCTAACTGAAGTTCTACCAAACGCCAGGGATTCACAGATCAGGAACTCAGGGCCTGAAGTTCAGGAGGGCTGAGGCAGGACTTCACTGCGGGAGGTTGTGAGCACACCAGGAGCCTTTGAGCCCCCGGCCAAGGGCATCACCGTGGGAGCTGCTGCTGCGCCCAAAGAGGAGCCTGGTTGGAACTGAGGAGCCCGTGGAGGAGCCCAGCTCTTCTGCAAATCTGTTTCCAGCTGGGAGCACTGAATCCCAGAGAAACCGCTGCAGCGATTGCAAGGCGGCGACAGCGTTTCTCTCTGCACTGGCAGGAGCAAACCGCACTCCACCTCACTTTGCTCTGAGACAGGGGTGAAAAAGCAGGCTGCCACCACTCGACCACCTCGAGCCGCTCTTGGAGCCAGCACGCAAGCAGTTAATATAACTTGATTACTTGAGATACCCGATCATTTTAAACCCCACCTGGAGACTGGCAGACGGGCGATCACAAAGCCAAACGGGGCAAATCCGCCCAGTTCCTCCAGATCTGTCACGTTCTCATTAAAACACTGAAACTCGCTCTGCTCCGTCTGCCTCGGCACTAACCGCAGGCTCGGCATCAGCAGCGCTCAGGATGCGACCTGTCACTGCTCAGTGACAAAATCCACACAGAGGAAATGTAGTGGGGGAGGCTACCAGGACGGCTTTCACAGCCCTGATAAAATACTGAGTTTCCCAGCAGGCAGGGTGCGGGGAAAAAGGAGTATGTAAGTTCACAAAATAAAGCTAAGCCTCTTCTCTACACTTGCACCACAGTTAATCACGCAGAAACTCCAATCAGAGCTATTAATGTGACCGCACAAGCATAAAACTGGCTAAATGGCAGCTTCATCTCCTAGTCCCGTGGGCTCCTGTCGGTAGCTGAAAGCAGGTCCCGAGCTGTCCAGCCCAGCTGCGCCCTTCCCCTCCTCCCCACCACGCCAGCCCTCCGGCCTCCTGCCAGCCTTCCGCGGGGCCGGACACATCCAGGGAAACCGCAGCCATCAGGAAAGCAGGAGAGGCATTCAGCAAAGTCCTGCCATCCGACGGTGCCGTGGGGTGTCCCGGACCCGCCCCGTGGCCGCGGTGCCAGTGGCTCCAGGGCGCAGGAAGCACAGCGAAGCGCTTCCCCCTGCTTCGGTGCCGCGTCCCGGAGAGAACACGCTTCTTTCTTGCCCAGTTCTGCCAGGACCCCCGTTTCCACGCCTGCCTTTGTGATCGCCGTGAGCTTTGCAGCTTTTAGATGCTCCGAGCTGGTTTACACAGACGTGCAGCCAGGCAGGAGCTTACAGAACGCGGGACCTGAGCCTCCTCCCGCGAGTTGCACAACACGGATGATGCACCCAGTTGCAAGGGATTCACACCCGGCTGCACCCATCCGCACGGTCCTGGCTCACAACACACCCTGCTTCGCCCTCCAAAGCCAGACAGCTCCACGGGCCTGACATGAGCAAAAACGAGCAGGCGGGTGCTTTGTCACTGAAGGAAACAGAGCCGCCTGTGGGGAAAACCAGGCTGCAGCTCGTTCAAATACAGGGGCATTCAGCTTCTGCCAGGGAGAAGGCTGCTCAACAGGGGCTGATCCACGGCCTGAGGAAATCAGCTGAAAGACCTCCTCACTTCAGAGGGCCCCAGCGGGGCCACTGACCTTCACTGGTGCATCCAAGGGCCTGGAGCAAACAGAACTGGCCCCCCCATGCCAGCCCCCATCTCCCCTCCTGTTCTCGTGAGCCACTTCACACAGCGCGTCCTCACCACCACGTGGCTGCACGTAAGAGCAGATGACAAAGGAAAAAAAGACTCGTATATGGGGTCAGTGGAATTTCTTAGAACAGCTCCGCAAAACCAAGCCCTGTATCCTGCCACGGACGGTCCACGTACAGCCCGTGGGGCAAACCTGCACGCGACATTGATTAATATGGATGCTCCTTACTAAGCACACAAACCCAGCATCCCGCACTGGAGCGCCAGACACTGGGGCAGCCTCTACTCTGACCAGGAGTGAAGCGCCCGCTGCTCTCCCCCACGCACAGCTCGGCCAACCCAGCCCCAACCGCCCGCTGCTCCCGCCTGCGCTCACCGTCATCGCTGGTGTGCGGCTCCGTGCCGTTGTCGTGGTCAACCTCATCGATGGTGCCTGGCTCGCTGTGCGGGCTGTCGCTGAAATGCAACACACCGCGCTTTCAAAGACAGACCGAGATTCTGCTCCTAAGGCACTTAGCAAAAGTCGGTTGTTGAGGGAAATTCTGGCCCCAGTGATACTTGAGAGTTGCGTTTTTAGTTCCTCATAGGACCGAGATGGTCATTTTAAACCACAGCAGATCTCTGAACTTGCTTTGGGAGCAGCAGACACTCGCGATCCTCAGGCACAGAACATCACGTTCTGTTGCTCATGGGTCTTACTCATATTTGGCAAAACGAATATAAAGTCATACCAAGTTTAAGTGTGCCCCTCACTCATTCACAGTGAGTTTTCGCATTTTATCTTCCACTGGCACCAGTAAGGATGGTGGCAGGTGATGAGCATCAGGGAAGGTTAGGTCTCAAAAGTGTGTAAAACTTGCACAAAAATCAGTTCAAGGCTCTTATAAATACTGATTTGTTAAAATTCAGATCTGAATGTCGGTTTAGAATTCCAGCATCCTCCAGACAAGTGTGTAGTACCACTTACACTTCTAATGTGGAGTTTTTTGACGGAGTTTTCCTACCCTGGGTGTACCAAGTCAGGCAAATTGTGCACCAGAAAGACAGGATGCAATGCAATCGCACGCGGCTGATCCCATCCACAGCTAACACAAACTCATCCGTCTTCTAACACTGACAGGAACTGGAATGGTCAGGTTCACTTTGGGCTAAGGGACTTCATCCAACTAGCAAATGGGACTTTACTCAAAAATTCCAACCTAGAAGGAATTTGGAATTGACCTAAAATTCTGCTCTGCTCTGAACACACTTCTGTGAATCTGCAGCTAAAAGAATCTTCATAAATATTAATATTCATACTGGAAAAAAGGTTCTCCTGAAGTTTTTACTGAGGTTTATAATGCTGAGTCAGCGTAAGAAAGAAATACTCAGTGAAACTGCCTACTCTTTTTAACTGGCAAGGCTAAACTCAAAAGCAAAACCGATGTATATAAGTAGAGACTAACTGGTTAGGTGTGCAAAGTCCTCCTAGTTTTATGAAGGTATTTATAATGAAGAACCATGCAGACAGCCTGGTGTGGCATCAGATTCTTAACCAGCAGTGTCAAACAGCACAAGCATATCATATATATATCACTTGCACTCCTAATTCATAGCATTGAACAGGGATAAATGCAAAAAAGCATGCCGCTTTTCTGCAGAGGGGCAAATTCACCCCAGTGCTGTGCTCGGCTGCCCTGAATATTAAGTCTGAACTTCCCCAAAGCTCTCCTCACGGCCCATCCTCGGGGGATCTGCTCCCGAGATCCCTTCTCCTACACTCATGTGAGTGGGGCCAGTCCTGTGTGTCAGGAATCAAGGCAAAGCTCTGCACTTTGTCACGGCTTCGCTCTGAACGTACAGTGCCGGAAGATAACCCCAGCAAGGGGATCTGGCCTTAAGTTCTGCAAACAGTGAAGTCCTGTCCCCGCTCCTTACCAGTACTCCTCCCCTCCGGTCATGCACTTCTCATAGAGAGGTCCTTCCAGCTCTCTGTGGCTGGGGAAGATGCCCTCGTGGTTAATGATGATGGTTTTGATGACCTCGTTGACATGGGCCTGGCAGGACACCGGATCCTGCCCATCTGGAATGTGCATCAGCGTGGGCCCAAAGCAGATGGCCAGGTTGTAGGGATCCATCATGTTCTCATCGCTGTACTGCGACAAGCTGCAAGCACAAGCGTTAGGGAGGGAAGGGGCTGACTTTCCCCGTTCGCTCAGAAAAATCTCCCACCAACAAACCCCCAGCACCCAGGAAAGCAATGGTCACGGAGCTGCACGCCTTCCCCAGGCACACAGCCATGGCTAGGCAAGGCTGAGGAAGCAGCAAAACACAACTGCCCGTGGCAATGCCAAAAAGGAGTCATGCAACAAAGACAAGGAAGCCCTGAAAAAAAAGGAGGGCAAGGAGAAACTCAGTGAAAGAGCAAAAAACCCAAGACTCACTGATTAAGGAAAGCAAAAAGATATCTCATGACAACGATGACAGCCCGAGGCAGAGTGATGATGATTTGCTGGATCTGGTGTACTCTCTCCGTGGGGTTCTCGATTTCTGGAACACACGGACAGAAAGCACATCTTTAAACCTTCTCAGGACCAGACCACGTGGCACCAGAGGGACTTGCTCCAGATCTAGGAGCCCACTATGCAAGGAAAACAATAGCCCGTTTCCAGGTTTGAGCCACTGGTTTGGCACTAAGGCGCAAGCAGAGAATCGGGCACAGTGCTCTTCCATGGGTGAATTCATACATATGTTCAGATTCAGTATAAACAGCAAATGAAGGCATTTCCACGGTTTCATTTTCAGAATAACTATTTATGCATTATTTAGTTCATTCCTCAACAACCACTCTATTTCTCACAAGCCCGAGTCAGTGTGGCACTGGAAAACGGAGCACCCCTTGGTTTCCTAGTGCAGGTTTTGAGTTACCCAAGTTAACCATCGGGCCCTTCTGAGCCCTGCTGCTCCAGTCTCCCCCTGGTTTTACCAGGAATTTAATCAGAACCCATTGCGAGTCAGCACTTGAAGATTCACTTCTCCCCACAGCAGCGCACAGCGCCCATCGCTGCTATCGGAAACCAGCTTCTCTGGAGGCAGGAGGGTGACTTGGAGCCACCTTGCTGCACTGCCCGCCCCCCCCTCCGGCAGCCCCCCCTCCGCCAAAGGGTGCCGCAGCCCCCTGCAGCCCCCCCACAGCCCCATGCAGCCAAAGGGTGCCGCAGCCCCCTGCAGACCCCACACAGCCCCCCTGCAGCCAAAGGGTGCCACAGCCCCCTGCAGCCCCCCCACAGCCCCCCACAGCCACAGGGTGCCATGGCCCCCCTGCAGCCCCCCCGCAGCCCCCCCACAGCTGCCCCCTTCACCCGCAGCGCTGCGGGAACCCCGCTCCAGGCCCAGCCCGCCAAGCGGGCTCAGCACCGTACAGGGTCAGTGGCTGCTCAATATATTATGTAGGGGGTTAATCCTGTGGCTTTTATTTTACAGAAAGCAGACAAAGAGTATCAAAGCTTTCCTGAGAGCAGTTGGCTTCAGATGCATGGAAGAGATGCTTACTCTACTATGCTGGCTCAGACTTTGACATTTGCTAGTCATAATAAAATTCACTGACAACATGTAGCTGAGCTGCCGTTTATTCGAGGAACAAATTGTCTTAAGGCACTTTTTCACTTAGCAAAATGTTTCAACTGGCTGCAATTCAGGGGAATTAATGGAGTAATCATCAATCACTCTACAATGCAGGCACTCCCCTGAACGAACCTTTGCAAACAAAGTGCCTTTTCAATCCATCTATTTCTCATGTGCCTTTGAGAAACGTTTCAACGCGAACTCTCACCACCTGTACACAAAAGAGCCAGCCTTTCGCCTGCCCCCAGCAGCCTGGCTCCCCCACCCCATCGGCAGGGAACCACCCGGCCCTGCAGCTTCGAGGGGTGCTCAGCGGCCCTGCGACACACACGGTGGCTCCCGCTGCCAAAACCTCGCCCACAACACCTCACCGGGAAAGAGCGCCTCACCGGGAGAGAGCGCCTCACCGGGAGAGAGCGCCTCACCGGGAGCGAGCGCCTCACCGGGAGCGAGCGCCTCACCGGGAGACAGCGCCTCACCGGGAGACAGCGCCTCACCGGGAGCGAGCGCCTCACCGGGAGCGAGCACCTCACCGGGAGAGCGCGCCTCACCGGGAGCGCGCGCCTCACCGGGAGAGCGCGCCTCACCGGGAGAGCGCGCCTCACCGGGAGAGCGCGCCTCACCGGGAGACAGCGCCTCACTGGGAGCGAGCGCCTCACCGGGAGAGAGCGCCTCACCGGGAGAGCGCGCCTCACCAGGAGACAGCGCCTCACCAGGAGACAGCGCCTCACCGGGAGCGAGCGCCTCACCGGGAGCGAGCGCCTCACCGGGAGAGAGCGCCTCACCGGGAGAGCGCGCCTCACCGGGAGAGCGCGCATCACCGGGAACGAGCGCCTCACCAGGAGACAGCGCCTCACCGGGAGACAGCGCCTCACCGGGAGCGAGCGCCTCACCGGGAGCGAGCGCCTCACCGGGAGCGAGCGCCTCACCGGGAGCGAGCGCCTCACCAGGAGACAGCGCCTCACCGGGAGAGCGCGCCTCACCGGGAGAGCGCGCATCACCGGGAGCGAGCGCCTCACCGGGAGAGCGCGCCTCACCGGGAGAGCGCGCCTCACCGGGAGCGAGCGCCTCACCGGGAGCGAGCGCCTCACCAGGAGACAGCGCCTCACCGGGAGCGCGCGCCTCACCGGGAGCGCGCGCCTCACCGGGAGCGAGCGCCTCACCGGGAACGAGCGCCTCACCGGGAGCGAGCGCCTCACCGGGAGAGAGCGCCTCACCGGGAGAGAGCGCCTCACCGGGAGAGCGCGCCTCACCGGGAGAGCGCGCCTCACCGGGAGCGAGCGCCTCACCGGGAGAGCGCGCCTCACCGGGAGCGAGCGCCTCACCAGGAGACAGCGCCTCACCGGGAGCGAGCGCCTCACCGGGAGCGAGCGCCTCACCGGGAGAGCGCGCCTCACCAGGAAAGAGCGCCTCACCGGGAGAGCGCGCCTCACCGGGAGAGCGCGCCTCACCGGGAGCGAGCGCCTCACCGGGAGCGAGCGCCTCACCGGGAACGAGCGCCTCACCGGGAGACAGCGCCTCACCGGGAGAGAGCGCCTCACCGGGAGAGCGCGCCTCACCGGGAGAGCGCGCATCACCGGGAACGAGCGCCTCACCAGGAGACAGCGCCTCACCGGGAGACAGCGCCTCACCGGGAGCGAGCGCCTCACCGGGAGACAGCGCCTCACCGGGAACGAGCGCCTCACCGGGAGACAGCGCCTCACCGGGAACGAGCGCCTCACCAGGAGACAGCGCCTCACCGGGAGCGAGCGCCTCACCGGGAGCGAGCGCCTCACCGGGAGAGCGCGCCTCACCAGGAAAGAGCGCCTCACCGGGAGAGCGCGCCTCACCGGGAGAGCGCGCCTCACCGGGAGAGCGCGCCTCACCGGGAGACAGCGCCTCACCGGGAGAGCGCGCCTCACCGGGAGCGAGCGCCTCACCGGGAGCGAGCGCCTCACCGGGAACGAGCGCCTCACCGGGAGACAGCGCCTCACCGGGAACGAGCGCCTCACCGGGAGACAGCGCCTCACCGGGAGAGCGCGCCTCACCGGGAGCGAGCGCCTCACCGGGAACGAGCGCCTCACCGGGAGACAGCGCCTCACCGGGAGAGAGCGCCTCACCGGGAGAGCGCGCCTCACCGGGAGAGCGCGCATCACCGGGAACGAGCGCCTCACCAGGAGACAGCGCCTCACCGGGAGACAGCGCCTCACCGGGAGCGAGCGCCTCACCGGGAGACAGCGCCTCACCGGGAACGAGCGCCTCACCAGGAGACAGCGCCTCACCGGGAACGAGCGCCTCACCAGGAGACAGCGCCTCACCGGGAGCGAGCGCCTCACCGGGAACGAGCGCCTCACCGGGAGCGAGCGCCTCACCGGGAACGAGCGCCTCACCGGGAGCGAGCGCCTCACCGGGAGAGAGCGGAGCGAGGCGGCTTTGGGACGCAGTGCGGTGCAGAGCCCAAACCGCTCAGCTGCCTTCAACCTTTCTGCCGTAATTCCAAATGAGAGAAAGCGTCTGAGAGCAAAGGTGGCATCTTCCTGAGCAGCGTTTCTCAAAGAGAGAAGGTTCCTCCAGTCTGTTTAGGTTGGGACACCTATCACAGACAGCCTGCGTTTATGTGGCAGAAAGTCAGCACTTCATTTCAAATCTGCCCTTGATCAAAAGGCAGCAACAGCAGCTGGATAAGAAAGGAAAGATGAAGATAAGGAAAATGCTTGCTGAAATGAGAAACAATATATACAAGAATACTATCCAGCAAACCAGCAGATGATGTTTGCAATGAAAAGCTCCCAAAAGCTTAACAAATTGTGCAAATTGGCATTAATTAGGGAGGGTTTCAAAGCACAAGCCCATCTGCAAGCACAGTCACACCACCAAGCACCAGGCACATTTCCTGGCACAAAAGGGCACCTGTCCCCTTCTCTGCGGGCTCTGCCTCCTGAGGGTCCCTGCTCTGCCTGCTGTGAGCCCCTCGGGGAGGGCAGCCGGAGTGAGCAGGGCAAGTCAGGCTAAAAATCCCTGGCCGGGGCACGAAACTGGTGCAGGAACAGCTTCGTTTGCCATGTTACAGGTGTGCTGCACCGTCTAACACATCAAAATTGAAAAGCAATGGTGACTTTCCTAAAGCTACTACAGAAAACAACTGTTCTTGAAAAATAAGAGCACATTCTTCTCCTTCTGGAACAAGCCCATCCCTGTGTCACTCCCCTCTAGCTATCGTCTGTCTTTCTTGACATCCCTAAATCTCTCGCAGTCACGCACGTTAAGAAGTGGGGAAGGAGCCCTGAGCAGGGAAAGCTGAACAAAGGACTTCAGCACATGTTCACAGTCGCTCCCCCGAAAGCTACCCACGTACTGAGACACTTGAACCCCAAACAACCCCGACGCCTCTCCTGTAAAATAAAGTCATCCTGTAGCCAAAGTGCACAACATGCTCCTCCATCATCTCTGAAACATCACATTCATTCTGTCTTCTTCCTTTGCCCCAAGGGAGTACTTTCCATGACTTGCCAATAAATAAATGTCATCACTACAAGGTACTGAGAGAAATAAAGCCCAGCTGGGATATCTGTTTCTTCAGTTGTGGAGCTGGAAGGAGAATTCGGGACAGAACAAGAAGCGACCAGGCTCTCCCTGACATCGATCCCAGACCTTCCTGATTAAAACCCGTCAGCTTCCACCTCTGCTCATATCCCAAAGCACTTTCCGGTTTTCTTTGGGACGGGAAATGCACATAGCAAACACGTGGAGAACCGCTGATCGAGTGGAGCTGAAACCACGTCTGCAGAGTCAAGGGTTGAAGAAGCTTTCTAAGTAGCCAGGAGTTCTTGACCTTCACTATGTTTAGTAGCAGGTGCTGAGCCAAAGCAGCAAAACCCCGCTGGGTGCCTCTCCGTTGCCCACAGAGATCCGAGCAGGCAGGACAGCGCCCGGCCCTGTTCGAGCAGCTAATGACCCCTCACACAACCCACAGACGTGTGCCCAGGCTTGCTGCACGTGCAGCCCGCGGGCCTGCACTTGGAGAGCACTCTGGCGGTCCTCGTGATGCTGGGAGGATTTTAAAAGAGCCAGAGCAAGATGTTTTATCTCTCCCTCCCCTCCAGCGTGGCCAATGCACGCTCGTAACGTCTTTTCCTAACAACTTCCACTGCAGACCTACAGCCCTTCTCACAGCACACGCTGCTATTTGCAAAACTCATGGGTACTTGCTCCCCGTTTATTGCTTCTCTTGTCCCATCCTATTCTCTGAGAAGAGCTGCCACATGTACTTACTTATAGTAGATATCAAATCTTGAAACCTTTCCTTGGGAAAGAGTGGGTTTTCCAGTCCTCGGAAATACAGCTTCAAGACTCCAGCCACTGAATTAATGTCACGTTCATTTTGATCATCAGCAAGGGGATCTTCACCTGCCCAGAGAAGAGTTTTTATTTCCAGCATTACTGTCAAGTCAGACTAGGACAGCAAGTGTTTTTTCCTAACTCAGTGGAAACCCCAAATTTCCCCCAGCTCAGAAGAGTGTGTGCACTGGTAATGCTATGCATTTTGCCAGCAAGAGGAGATTTTAATAAGGTATTCTGTTACACGGCATCGTGCTGAGACGTGCTATAGCCCCCCCTACAAAACCCCAGTTTATTGTGGAGATTTTAAACCTTTCCTGAAGATGTTATTAATTGGCTCTCTTTCACAGTTTCCAGCCCAGTGCATTTTTGCATTTAAGGCAACAGCTCAGAGAGCTGAGCAGATCTAAAGGGTGGTGGGTGAAAGCCTGAGCAGACAGGCTTGGCTGGAGGATGCAATTATGCCTCTGGAATAGACTGAATGGTTCTGGATAACATTGTACCAACTTAGATCAGGGCTTTCAAAACCTAAGGGACTTGGACACAGATTCCTCTTACACCGGATGTCCAAACCCTCCAGCCTTTGACAGTCCCACCACTGCTGCGTTCGCTGGCCTGGCCACCCTCACCCCGATCCTTCCGAGGCTGCTCAGAGATTAACGCCAGGGGGGCCGCTACCCCCACCTGCACCGTCCCTTTCACAGCTTCACCTTCGCTCCGTGCCAGCAGGATTGCTCTGCCCCCTCTTGCCAGCCTTGCACCTGCCATGGGATTTTCTCAACAGAAGCAGGGGCAGCTCCACAACCAACACTGCCTCCAGGTACACGTGGCAATGCTGCTCCTCCCTTGACAAACCGCTGCAGGAAGCAGGATAGGGATCCCCAGCAAACTGGTTTATGGCTGAGGCTTTTACGCTCTTAATTAATGACTGCGGAAAAGGTCTCTGCACCTACCCTTACTTCTCATACTCTTTCCCTAAGTGACTCTCTGCTATTGCTGGACATGCAATACCGAGACACCTAGAAGGGGAGAAAACCTCCTCGTGTCTCGTAGCAGAAAGGCCTTTAGCACAGGCTTTACACAATGTCTAATGCACCCAGCACACACTGCAACCCCCACCAACGATCTCTGCCGGGACACGGCACCCCAGCTGCAGCCTCACACCCTGGCAACACACCTCTCTCAAAGGAATTCTTGATGTCGTTGACTTCCACCTGGGAGCCAGGGACTCTGAAAATGCCCTGCTGCTGAAGGCCTAGAAAAGAACAACCTTTTAGAACAGATTTCTGTAACTGTCACACAGCACTTTCTGGTAAAGAACAGCAGAAACTAGGGGTTGATGCACCCAGAAATGCGCAGAGCATGAAGGGGACAGCTTGCTACGACTCATTTCTGCTCACATTCTCCAGTCAAGGTCCCCCAGAGCAAAGCGCTGAAAGGGTTCCCGTTGGCTTGGGGCCTGAGCGAACAACTGAACTTGAGTAAGGGCTAACAAGACCTAAATATTTGCCAGTCATCCAATGCTACATCACAGTCAATGCCACTGTAATTACAACTTGAGACCACGTAGCAAGGCCTGCAGGAATCTCTGCTATACTTCACTGCTAACTACAGGTACTTAATTTCCTTGGCAGAAAGGTTTTGTTGATATTACTGAATCAACTTACCGTACAAATTGATGTAACGAATGCAGCTTTCTACTACAAGCGGAATAGCCTGTCCTGAATCCTTCATGAACAGAAAGGAAAAAGTAAAAAATTACTGGTTTATTGATAACAAAGCACAGGAAATGCATTAAAGATTGCGAAAACAGAGATTTGAAGATCAGTGCTATTGAGTTTAGTGAGAGGACAGGCAAGAAAAGGAGGCATTACACACATCAAGCCATCAAAAAGTGCTGAATATAGTATGTGCAGTCAATTATGCACAAAACAAGCTTTCACTAGAGCATGTGAAAGGCTGCTGCTCACTATCTGGTTGAGACAGGGGACTGATGCAACTGGATCACAGCTATTCCGTTTCAAAGGTGTAATGCTGAGCCAAAATAAAACTTGCACTATACCTATCTGATGAAGTAAGCTTCCAGTAACAGAGCTTACAACAATATTTCCACCTAAAGAAAGAGCCATTGTCAGCAGATGCTAAAAAAGAAAAAAAAAAACAAACCAAAACACCAGTGTGTGAAATGAACTGCCTGTATCTGAACCTGTGATGAGTTTTGGCTTTTGTTTCAAAGCTGCTTCTCTCCAGGCCCCTTGCATAAGGAGCTCAAGGGGGAACATGAGCCGTGTCCGACTGCCTAAGTGGACATTTATTTTCCTTAGGGCCTTTGTTTGGCTGTTTTTCCAGTAGAGTACAGTTGCATCTCTCTGGTTAATTTACTCCGTCTCATAGATGGGCCTCCAGTAAATACCTGATTTCTCGTTCGCGCATTCCTCCTTCCTCTGAGAACACAAAAAAGCAGCAGAGCAGGAAAAAAAGAAAAGATTAAGCAAGGATAAGTTCGGTTAGAGGTAGGCATCTCTTTCGGAGGCCATGAACGCTCAAATGCAATGGCAGCTTAGCAAGGTCCGACCCCTTCGGGCTGCCCACCCGCCCTCCCCAACCCCGTCTGGCCCGCTGCACCCCAGCCTCGGCGACCGGCAGAAAGAGCCTCTCGGATTTCTTCGCTCCCTGAACGGGTGGCACTGGCAGCCCCAGGACAAGCCCCAGGACTCGCGGGTGCCCGCACGTCTCCCACGTCCCCCAGGACACCCCCACGGCACGGCACCGTCCCCCGAGGACCCCCGTCCGCTCGGAGAGATCCCCACTGCAGATAATTCCTCCTCCACAGTGCTGAGCAGGCTGGACTCTAATGAGCATTATTTAAAAAAAAAATCAGTTGAAGCAAGGAATAATTACAAGTATTAAAGAGATTACCGGCTTTGTCAGCCAGGCCCGTATATTACTAGTGACAGTGCGCTGTTTATAAACACTGCCCTGAGGCTTACGGTTGCACTAAAAGAGCTTGTAAGAATAAACCGGAGCCAGACAATGCCTGTTAGTTTACCTAAGCCAACAGTTTGTCACTACTGCTTCCTACAGTATTTTCACTAAAACTTTCTTCAGCACAGGATTAAACACTCCGAGCAACGGGAATGGCATCGATTCCTTTGGAAAGCTTTCCAGCAGCCAGGCAATAGCAAAGTGCTGGATGTCAGAAGATCAGCAGCCAGACATCTGGAGATACCCTTCGGGATGAATCCCATGTCCACGCCTCTCCGTTTTTCTCCTCAAATCTCTCCTTCTGGGCAATTTCCCGGGATGAGCAGGGCCCAACGTCCCCTGCCGTTGGGGCTGCACTAGCACGAACCGAGCTCATCTGAGCTCGCCCCGGCCTAAAGGAAGAAAATCCTTCGGCCCCCGGCCGTGAAGGCCGCGCGCTGCGTGTCAGCAGCCTCGGCCTGCGGCGCCGCAGCCGCCACACAACCTGCCGCCTCTCCTCTCCCGTCCCGTCCCGTCCCGTCCCGTCCCGTCCCGTCCCGTCCCCAGGCAATGGCCGCCCGCGGGGACAGGCTGGCCCACCGGTACGAGGGGGCCGCAGCCACCCCCCACCAGCCGCTGGCACCGAGACGAGCCAGCGGGGCTGGGTACTATCGATCTGTTTTGTGTAAGGACGAGGACAGCACGTCTGCCCTCCCACACAGCCGCCCACACGCACGGGGTTTCAATACCGGGCTGCCAGTCCTCACAACTGGGAGACGCTTTCTGGGAGCTTACGAGCTGCTTTATCTTCCTCCTCAGCCACGGGGGAGGACGACCACCAAAAACGCGTGGAAAAAGTGAAGGTGGAGGGGATCCTTTGAGGGTGCTGGGGTGGGTTGTGCTTGCTGTCTGATCCCGGGATGGGCAAGAGGGCCCCGCGCCACACAGCCGGCCAGCATGGCCGCCGGCCACGAGGGACGTGGGCACGCAGGCGGGGACGGGACGGGTAACGCCGGGAGCGCACGAGGGGCGAGGACAGCTATGGAGAGAAATCGTCACCGAGGCAAAGCACGCACTGGCCACGTCAACTGGGTGCACAGCGGACAAGAGACCCCGCCGAGGAAGGAAAGCAGCCAGCAGTTAGGACAGGAAAGCCACCATTACATTCACAGCGTTCATAAACTCTTACTGTCAGTCAGCGAGTACCTTAATGAACGTTTCCATATTGCCGTTAAAGAGTTTATGATTATAGACTGAGAGAGGCCTAGGTCTCCTCATTTTCTGTGGCTTAGGGGGAAGACATGGGGGCCTGGGAGAAAATGGAACAAAATAAATCAACAAAACACCAACATAAATGCAATGACAGGGTGAGATCTCAAAGGTTATGACTGAGAATAAGGAACAAATCAAACAAAACGATCCCTCTGTGAGGACTCGACACGCGGCTCCACGCACTCTGCAGCCGCTCACGCTTCAGCATCCCCTGGGAGCCGGGGGACCTGCAAAGAGCTCGGCTCCGCAGCGCCCGGGGACGTGCCCTCTGCTCACCCCAAAGCCCTGCCCAGCACCCCGCGGCAGGCTACCCCAGCGCTAACTTGGCTAACTCATTTTGGGGCCAGTGCCGCCCGGGTGCTGCTGGCAGGTCTCTGCACGGGCGGCAGAGCGAACCTGTGGGCAGCCCCGAGCAAAATCAGAGCTCTTCACTGTGAGCTGCACGTCTAATTTCAAGTCAAGGTCAAAGCTGGAGCCTTTAGGTAATAAATTCAAATTAAATCTTGATAATAGAAATAGATAACAGCAATGAGCCAGCCTACCCATTACTTTCCATCCCCGTAATCTTCCAGCATTTCCCTATCAGACAGACTCTAACCTCAGCTGCAGTCACGTCTAGCAATCTAACCAGCTGTTGCTACAGGTCTCCTGAAGAGTCCTGGTTCCTCCTGTAAAGAGCAGTGGTCTCCAGGAATCAAGACAGTAACCGTACCAACCACCACGGCTTGAACGAGCAACGGGTGATCGGGAATGCTCCTCATGCAGCACTCGCTTCCTTCAACAAGTAATAAAGATGCTGAACACAGCTGGTTACAACTGCCTTTTGGTAGCCACGACCTGCAGATACATTTCTCCCTCTGAGAAGCCAAATATCAAAACTGCTGCTCAGTGTTTGTGCTAGTACCAGGGATGATATTTTGGAAGTAAAACAAAGACGATGGTGCTCAGCAGGACTTTTAACACCTGCCTCCTACCTCCAGTTCAGCACTCTGCCAGTCTGAAAAAGCACAAAGAGCAACTGGAAAGTTCAACCGATTCCTTGATATATCCAAAACAACCCACAGCTACCCCTGGAAAACACTGGGGTATTCCTGTTTATTCCTAAATGGATCTCATTCTGCTCACAGAGGGCCAGAAAGAGGAAAGTGGGAACACCTCCACCTCCCTGTAGCTAACTTCTTTTGGGAGACATTCACAGGGATGCGAACAGTCTTGCATCTTTCTGGCAGGCGTTCCCAAGGTTCAAACCACCAAACAGAAAGGTGAGCCCAGTCAACACAGATGAGCAAACCCACCAGCATGTCTGCAAGAACAGAAAAGGTGGGCATGCGTGTTGGGACGTGGCGTGCCCCTACCCCACTAGCTAGTGACCGAGGGTCCTCATCAGCCACGGGGACCAGACCTTGAAGGCCCCGTTGCCTCCAGCAAGGGTAACGGACACCTATTGCCTCTGGAAACAAGGCCACGGAAACGTGACTTATTTTAGTGCAGGGATCGGGACTTTGGAGGGCTGCTTTCATTAGTGCTATTCACATTTGGATTTCTTCTTCTGATAATGAAGGACATTAAGACTGAAGTGCCTAGATCTAGAAAAGGGAGAAAAATAGCATAAAAACTCTAACCAATTTCTGATCTGTCCTCTACCTCCAGGCTGTATTGATGTCTGTAGAGGAAAGATCATGACTGCAAACAAAAAGGAGTGCTAGGAGCCTTCATGCAAAAGTTCTCACAGAGCAGAGTCGAATGGACACGTACAATTTACACGGAGCTACGATGCAACGGTTGTGATATGCTGGTGTCTTAATCAGATGCCTTTCATTAAGCAATTTGACTGTACCCTCCTATAGCTTCTAACCACTCCCTCAGCTGGTAACTGAGGAGCAGAAACCACTGCTGCCCATCCGAGCGCCCGCCCGACTCTCAGCTGCAGACCCAGCGCTGTCTGCTGCCGCGTAAGCTCCCCTCCCCGGGGATGCCGGGGCAGCCCGGCCTCCGGCTGCATCTGCCGGGAAGGTTGCTCTGCCTACACTTTCTGCGCTGCCTCACACAAGGACGAGATTGTCTCTTGTTTGTTTTCCTTTGTGAAGTAAAAGCAACTGCTGAAACAAAAGCAAACAGAAGCAGCAGGGAGCTGTGCCATCATCCCTCGTGTAGGAGGCTGTTATTCGTTCCTTTGATTGTTTTGGCCTGCGACACCACCACCCCGCGGGCACCCACTCCTGATAAACACAGTACTCAAGAGCAAATTCTCCCCATATTTTACCCAGCCGCTTGGGTGCCCGGCACTGCAGCCCCCGTGGGTGCCAGCCCTGGGCCCTCTGCCCGGCGCGGGCAGCACAGCCCCCTCCAGCCGAGGCACAGGAGCGAAGCTCCCCGCCACCCTCGGCAGAGGCAGCCCCGGCTTCGCCATCTGCTTCAGCATTTCTAACATGGAATGGGGCTGGGGTTTGGGTTTTTTTTTTTTTTGCTGGTATTGCAAGTTTTATTAAACACTGAAACAGGGTTGTAAAAAGATAACAGAGAGAGGTTGTACGTGTTCTGGGGAGATGTTTGGAGGCTTTGCTGGCACACGTCTTACTGTTAGAAAACCAGCACACTCCTAGCAAGCCACCAGCGCTCTGTGGAGATGCTTTATGGACTGGACACAGATCAAAGCCTCTTCCCTGTCACATCCACTATCTCCTGCTGTAGAGGGATGAAAATCTGTGAATACAGGCATGTTCGGCACTCCTAGGCAGAGAAGCCAGAGCTGGAAGAGGCTTTGGGGGACGTATCAAAGTCCTCAAAGGAACAGGGATGGTAGGAAGCGGGCAGACACTGAACACAGCCCAACCTCAGCTACGCTACAAGGCACCGCACCGTGCTGACACAGCACTCCCAGGCACTTCACAGCCAGAAATTACACTGCAGCAAAACCAAGGGCCTGTTTGTCATCGCCCTAATTAACCCACTTCAGGCCATGCAGCTGAGAAGCAGGGCAGTGATGTGGGGAGCCTGGGGTTGCCTGCCCCCCCCGGCCTGCCAGCACAGGGCGGCTGGAAGATGGTTAAATCCGAACCCCGCCGAGCTGCGCTGGTAACAGAGCAAACCAGCCTTCCCCCGGCCACCCTCCTGCCAGAGCGAGCCCTCCCCAGAACCAAACGAAGTGGAAGAAACTGCTCACCTGGTCGTTCCGCATTCGGCTCTTTCACCTAGGAGGAAACACAAGCTTCCATCATCTCTCCACATTAGTCACCACCAAACGACCGTTCAAGCACATTCGCACGGGCACTCGCACGCTCACGGCCGGCTCTGCGGGCCCCGAGTGAACGGCTTTGGGCAAAAAGCAGCTGGATGGGCTGCGGGCCCCGCAGCGCGGGGAGATGCTGAGCTGTTTGCTATCCAAGCCCCCACCACTAAAAGACAGAAGTCCAAGACTCAGCCACAAGAGAGGGAAAGCGCCTTCAACCCCCACTGATATCAAAGGCTTATTTGCAGTGTGAAGCCCATCTTGTAAATGATCAGATGTGCGGCAGGTCCTCTGCCATTAGTGCTCGTTTGCACTCGCTGGGGCCTGGCCAAACCCAAGCAGGAAAGGGGCAGCCCCATCACAGTCCTGCGAGATAACAGCCCATCTAACCACCACCAGGCGGGCTCTGGTCTGGCCGTCAATATTCTCATTCCCTTCGCGTATTTTTAGGGCTTGGATTTCATATAAAGAGCAGCGTATCACCACTGATAAGATCTGTTCATTTTTTCAAGTATTTGTCAATACGCTGAAAAAAATTAAACTAACTGCACATGCTGTTTGTGCCTCTCTCCCAAGGCCAGGAAAGCTGATTTATTCTTCCTTTTTTTAAGGCACATAAAAGGAAGCATTTGGCTGCACATGCCTCCTTCCTGCTCTCCCTTGGCACCCGCGGAAAGCAAGCTTGCAGCCAATTCCTCACTGAAAAAGAAAAGAATTCCACACAAGTGTTTTGCAAATCCAGACTTCTTCCTAATGAGAATCAGCTCACGCTGAAACGCAGCATTTGGCATTTCTGGGCTAAATATTTGCTGAACGCCTACATAGCAGGATGATGCCACGGCCCGAGAGAAATTCAGAAAGTTTTCATTTGAAAATCTTCCACGGCTGCTTTCGCACAACTCTAGAGAATTAAAACACCTGACCCTGGATCCCTCCTCCTAAGCGTGGCGTTAGTATGGCTCTCGTGTGAGAGACCGGGGTGGCGATCCAATTAATCTTCACCCGGTTCATCACTTCTTGCCCCGATCCAGGGGAGCCCGAGGACTGGATGGAACACCCGGAGCTCCCTCCCGTGCCTGTGGTCTCGGGAAGAGCCCAGATGGGTCCCATCTCAGCGAAGCGCCCGCTCCGTGCCCCCGCCGGCGCCCCAGCTGGGAGCCAGCCCGCGGAGCCTCGCACGGCCCTGCCACGCTGCCGCGGAGCCGGCCGCCCCGCCGCGCAGGGGCCCAGGGGCTCGGGCGGCTACAGGGGGTGCCGAAACTCCTGAAGTACGCTAACGGAGCCCTGTGCGCCTACCCTTGCAGCCTTCCTGCTGCTTACAGCTGGTGCCTCGACTTGGCTCGGTGTTCACGGAGTGGAACATACCACAGGATCGAACTGGCAGCTGGATTTTAGGGCTAAATAAATTTGGCAGAGAAAATGTTTGGCAAAATAGCCAAAAGCAAGCTGCTAGTATTATTATTGTTGTTATTATTATAATAATAATTATCATCATCATCATCACCATCATCATCATCATTATTATTATTTTCCACTCTGAGATGAGGAGTCCAATTTTTGCATTGTTAAAAGATGACCATGGACCACTCGTGTATTTTGATTTAAACATAGTCTCTCCTGTTGGAAAATCAGGACACTAACTCATCTCCATCTCCTTTACACTGGAAATAATGCAATTTTTAAAAACCCTTTAAAAGAGCTAAAATCTTCTGCCGGGGACATGGCTGCACATCACTACCCCAGCAGTGGCGGATCCCACCTGGAGCCGCTCGCTCCTGCCTCCCTCAGAAGTCACTGCCCCTCTGCTGTACGAAGCCTGTTTGTGTGCATGTGCTCTAAACCCCACTTGTGACGTTATCTGGAGCAATAAAAGCCTGCTACGCAAAAGTTAGCTTTAAAAACAAGGATGATTTTGCAGTTCTGGTTTAGAGCAAGTAAAAAAACCTACGGCCAGGGGGGCAAGGGGCCTATTAAATCAGCAAGGCTGCTGGCAAACCCGTGACACAGAAGCACAGCATCAAGGACAAGGAAACACGTGTGTTCAGGGCCGCGCTAAGTGGGGAAGAAGGGGTAGAGGAAGGAAAAAGGCAGAGGGTTGGAGCGGGTGGGAATCTCTTTACTGAAGAAGTAACACAGCACTTTGGCACACAGTGTAAAATTCAAACAAATTTCTCTATGTGCCCCCCTCAAGAAAGGTGGGAAAAGAGTAATATTCCTAGGAAATAATGATTTTGCATGTCACTGGTTAAACTTAGTAGAGGCAGCTACTCAGTCACTCAGGCACACACAGACAGCCACTAAGACTGAAAGATGACGCCAGGTTTAAAGTCATCTCGTGTGACAGGAGGTTCCTCCCCGGACCTAACCCCACCACTCACCTTCTCCAAGAGTCTGCTTCAGCAAGTCGTGTTTGGCCTGGAGCTTCGTGATAAGGTTACTGCCATTCAAATACTCTTTGAATTTCTGGAATTAAAAATAAACCGAACGAGGTGGGTTAAGACTCTTGGCAAGAATAGTCCGTAACTGATGTACACTTTTGCCCGGGGGGCTGCTGGAGGGGGCTCAGCACGGCTGACAGGCTCTGACAAACCAACCAGACGTCAGACGCCGCAGGGCTGAGCACGGTCTAATCACTTCTCACTGCTCCAGCCACAGTCCTGATGATCTTATTAGCCCGGTCTCCTTGGTGCTGCATCTGCTGCCTGGCAACGCAAGGAGCTCCCAACAAAGAGAGTTCTAAGCAAGCTTGCTCTCGTCAGGCCTCTGGGAACAGCCTGGAAAATCAAAGAGGCTTTCCCTCCACTGACAGGAGCTTTGCCTTTGTGCAGACAAGTGATGCAGAGCGAGAACTCCCAGTGCATGAGACCGACCCAGGCCAGGGACCATCGGATGCTTTAGGCACTGGGTGACACTAACTGTGTGGTACAACTTCTCATTTCACTGTGAGACCGTCTGACACCCGGCAACGCTCAAGAGCAAGCAGTTTTACAGATAAAGACAGAGAAGGGGAGAGAGAAAATCCTTGCAAAAAGCATTAAAAAAACCCCAAGCACAACTCACAATGAAAACTGCCGTTGTTTGGCCCCCGGAGTTGGAATAATACTACTGTTAAGAGAAAGCAGAAGCTTTTTTGTGCATATGCAACGTACCCCAAGGTGCTATTACCTTTAGCCTACCAACCATGCTTAAATGAGGGCTGCTTCTGCTGAGCGGATGGACGGCTTATGCCTTACACTTCAAGCACCACAACAGAGAAGCTTCGGTCCGCCTGGGAGCGAGGCACCCGACCACGGCTGCCCCGGCAAGCCCGGCCGTCGCAGCCCCCCCCCAGCACCCTGCGGGGGATGCCGGGGGCCGCTGGGCTCAACCGCGGGCCCGGGGCAGATTTCAGCTGGGCAGGCCAGCAAAGGAAGGTTTGGCAAATGGATCAAAATTGTAAAGGCCTCCAGGAAGGGTGACACGCCGCGAGGCTGGCTGGTGTCTGCTGCCCTGCCCTGAGCCGCCACTCCCGAGTTGTGTAGGGTTTTGGTCACAACTGGTTGCTCCAGTTGTTCCTTCAAAAAGACGAACAAGGCAGACACTGGCTTGTCAGTCCCTGCCACTGAGATATGCATTCCGACCCCAGATCAGACAGAAGACAAGTACGTAGAGAGACTGAATTAGTTCTTGCGCTTCACTAATGAACATTTAAAATGGGACTCGGCCCTAGCAATTAATGCTTTGAGTCCTGTATGGCATGAGACTCACTGTAAAATAGAACATTTCGGTCTCCTGCTGGTTGGCTCTCCTCTTGGCGATGTTTATTTTACTCATGTAGGTCTCCGACGCAGCTGATTTGACCGACTCAGTGGAGCGACTGTGCTGGAAGGCGTCTGAAACGTCAAAATCTTCCACCGTCAGCATGTCCTGCAAAGTCTGCATCGTGGCATCCAGGGTTTTTCGCACCTATCAGAAACAGAAGACAGCGTGGTTTTGAAGCGGACTGGGGAAGCGACACATCTGGAGCCAGAACCACCGGCCAGGGGGCAGCTCCCAAGTGCCGGGCTTGCTCTTGCGCCAGCCGCAGTCAGCGGGAGCTCTCAGCGCCGGCACTGGAAGGGCTCCACACCCGAGCGCACCGGGAACCCCCCTGTGCAACGGGCTAAAGGCTGAGCAACGCTGCCTGCAGGGCCAAACACGAGACCCAGAGCGACTTCTTACCTCTTCATTCTCTATCTTGAGGGTGGCTAGTCGCGACTGCAGCTGGTGGTACCGCATCAGCAACTCGGTCTGCACAGGCTGCTGGGCGCTGACCTGACACACCTGAGACAGGAGAGCATTCAGAGGGTCGGGCACTCACCAGACACACACGTTTCAATCCCTAAGTTATTCTCTCCAGCACCCAGAAGCTCCTCACAGCCTCCCGGGAGGCCACATCACCCACTTGCTAATCAGCAGTGCCCTGGACCTGGGCCAGCACAAAGCATTTTCCACCCGGCATTTGAAAGCTGCACTCTGAAGTCTTCCAATTACGGCAGGTAAATCAAAGCTCCACTTTACAAATCTGTTGGGCACTTCAGCTGACAATCACGCCACAGGCTTCCTAATTGGGAGAGATGTGGAGCAAGAGGCAGACTGAAAGGAGGAGCCCTAAGGAGCCGAGTGTCTCATTAAGAAAGGAAACACGAATAGCAGTGTGTGAAAACAGCACCGAGGGGTAAGGAGTCAGAAATAACTTAACGGGGATGGTTAAGAGGAGGAAGCCAGCCCAGGGCAGGCTGCGAGGCACCTCTGCAGCCCCCCCGGCGAGTACGCTACCTCGTCCCCCATGTGAGGCTGGAACTCGAACTTCAGTGGAGGGCAGAAGACCTGGTTGCACATGTCCATGATGGTGTGCTTGTCACTCCGTGCATCCAGGTTGTCCACGGCGTTCTCGATGATGTCCAGGCCCTCGTGGCGGGAGGTTTCCAGGTTGTACTCGGCAGACAGGTACGTCCTGAAGGTCCGAGCAAGGCTGGCGTGGAATCCCAGATCACAGCACTGAGAAACACCGAGGAAGGGTCTCATCACACAGACACTCCCACCCTTGCTCTGGAGGGTCATGTGTCCATTAAATGCCCAGAACAGCACTCTGTGTCCCAGAGAAACACCAGCCCTGTCGTACTGGGGTGTATTTAACAGCATACAGCAATACCATATGAAAAGGCAAGAAGGAAAGAGGACCGAAGGAGGCAAATATAAGGGAACAAACAGCCAGACAGCACAGTGACCCTGACGTTCAAGCAAGATGGCATCAAAAAACGTGTCCTGCAGTACATGCAAACCCTTTTATCCTCACTAGGAAGCTGCCTTCTCTCTCACGACAGAGCAGCTTCTCATGCATAACTGATCATCTGCATGTTCACCTTGGGGAAAATGATATAACTCAGAGCTAATTGCTGCCAAAATACTGTACATTAGACAAAAGCCTGTTTTTAAACTCTCTTCTCAATATAATTGAGTTTGGCATGTTAAGTATAGCTACAGCACAGGGATTTGCTGCTATGAACGCTTAATCACAGCTGAGCAAAAAGCAACTCTTAGCAGCTCTCCTCCCCGTCCCCAACGGGAGCCCTGACACCACCCACACAGGGCTCCGCTCCGCCCCGCAAGTGGGGGGCAAGGACGGGCACTGAAGCAGCACTCAAAACGTGGGGGTCAAGAGATTTTGTTCTGCGGGGAAAGGCAAGCCAGAGAGGAGGCTGGAAGGCGGAGGAGCGCAGCGCATCAGCCCGAGCCACGCTCGTGGGGCTGGAAGGAGAGCGCAGCGACACAGGAGGGCTGCAGTCCACAACCAAAGCGCGTCCATCTCTGGGACGCGAGAGGGCTGGAGTTCCTGGTAGAAGATGTAAGGTCAGATAACTGCGGCTTCCCCCTCTGCGAGGGGTTTCATAACCATACGTGCCCGTCCCCCGGCACAGCGCGGGCACTGCTGCCCGCCCGGCACGAAGCTGCTCGGGCAGCTCGGCACACAAGCACCGTGACCTGCAGGGACAGGCCCGGGGCTCACAGGGACACCTCCGTGCGAGAAACAGAGGGACCCCGTGAGAAACACCTCCTATAGCTCGTAGCACCAAACTAACCGTTGCCAGCAAGTCACCCCGATTACATGAAAAGTACCACGGGACAACCTGTATTACAGAAGTTAAGATGCTTTGCTGCCACGCGTTAAGGAACGAGTCGGAAGTCCTCCCTGTGTGAGCTGTAACCAAAACCACCCCGGCACAGCACAGGCATGTGGCGAGCTGGCTTCAACCCCAATGCAGCCCCGCCAAAACCACTGCCAAGAGCACCAGAACGGCACACAAAGCTACAGGCAAGAGAAGATTGCTAGCGTAATCTCAATGACCCCAAACGAAGCTAGCTTTTCGGCAGCAGCAGAACCCCCTGTGGGGAGCTGGCATTTCAGTGGCACCTTCTCCGGCTTTACGCACCCACAGGCATTACTGACCCGATGCAGAAAGGCACAAAAAAGTGTATTAGTACTGATAAACTCCAAGGGAAATGTGAAAACTCAGCTGGTGCCACAAGCAGCTCCAAAGGAGATATCTCATGCTTTCTGCTGGTCTGAAGAGACAACCCTCACCTCAGATCAAGTCACACGCAGAGCTGTGTTTGGCTGAGCCTGTGCTAAAAGCAGCAGTAAAACCGTAACTGGCTGATTCCCACTTGCAGGTACACGAGCACAGCCTGCCCCTCCCCACCTAGTCTTTTAAAGCTGTTAAAACCACACATGCAATAATTGGGATTTTTGCAGGAAGTGTTGGATGGTCATAATCCACCATTTATCCTGCTCCTATTTAGCTTCCAATCTTATTAGTTGAAAACAGGGGCAGTTAAGGAGTAATATAGCTCTGCCTTCACGAATCAGCGAGCAACACAAAAACCAAGGAATCAGGGCAAACTTCTGTTCACCACTTGGGGCAGGGCGAAACCTCGTTCTAGCACCGCGAGCCTCTCCCACGAGAGACTTTTAGCAATCACGCCTGTCCGACCGCCCCGGGGCTGCTCACAGGAGCGGAGGAGCGGGGCGATGCAGCTGCCCTGCCCTTCGCCGCTGTGCCCGGGCGCACCCTGAGCACCCCCCGGCCGCTCACGGCCACGAGAGGCGAGCTCAGTGCTCGGACCACGAGCCCCCACGACCCGCTCGGCTCGGGCGCCGCAGCTCTGCGCCCTGAAAACAGGATTGTGCACGTTTCCCAGCGCGCCTTCCATCCCCTCGCTGCTGCTCCCCCACCCCCTTGGGAATTATTGCTACTCGATTACAAAAAATCATACCAGGAGAAAATATCTGCCACCGATCAAGGGTGGGAATTCCCGAAGTATACAAAACTGAGCTATTACAAAGGAAAATCGCTGAATGCCACAGAATCCGTGGAGACAGAGCTCGGGGTATTGCCAGATGCTTTTGAGAAAAAATTCCGTGTGAAATCTTCCCTTGACTTTGATGCTGAATTCGCGCTGAAGCTAGCAGTTATTTGCAATGCCCAGAAATCAGTTGCAACTGAAAACCAGGGCAGGCGCTTTCCTGACATATTTCGGCCCTTGAAGCCTCTGGTGATTAGCGCTGCGCCGGCTGCTTCACACGCCGGTGCCCAGAGAAGAAAAGACAGAGCAGGGACTTCCACAAAATTCCCAGAGAAACACACAAAGGGGAGGGGAAAAGAAAAAGAAAGAAAAGAAAGACTTCAAACTCCTGCTCCCAAGCTCCAGAACAAATGGCATTTTCTCACCCCTCTCATCCCTTTGATGGAAAAGAAATTAGAGCCGCAAATAATAATCCTTAGCCCTTCTTCAGTGCCTTTCATCTGAAGACCTCTAAGCTCTCTGTATATTAATTCATTAAGTCTGGTAACACCCCTGGCATGGGTGGAAATATTACAGTGTTCAACTTGAGAAATAAACCCGACAGACACCCTGGAGCTCAGGCAAGCTGGTTTTGGCCCAAACGCTCCAAATGTGTGTGTGTGTGTGTCCCACTGCAGAGCTGCACCCGAGGAGGGGCCGGGGGCTGCAGACCTCCGCTGGCCATTAACCCCAGCGCCAGTAACGCCGTTTTAGACGCAGGAGTGGGCACAGAGAGGCACGAAAAGGTTCGCCCGAAGCCAGGAGGAAAGCCAGCCAGTCTCCATCCCAGCAGGAGCATCCCAACGTGTTCCCTCGGGCGGCCGTCGTCAGGCAGCCACGGCAGAGCCAGCTCCTCCCCAGGACTCGCCCGCGGGGGCCGAGGGTGAGCCCGTGCAAGAAGCAGGGCTGGGGTGGCCTGAAGGGCCGGGGAGCAACCCGTGCCACCGAACTGCACCAGCACCGGGGCACGAGGCACGCTTCTCGGAACAAAGCAACAGCCAGCGGGAGCCCGAAGCACCCGGCCCCGCGGGGCAGCCGCCGTCTCCACGAGAGGCAGCGGCGGCTGGAGGGTCTGCAGGGACCCGGTGGGGTTTAACACAAAACGATGAAGCTCTGCAGAAATGCTGAGGGGTTTTACACAGCCGGGGCCGCGACCGTACTGGGCTTGAGAGAATGAAACGCTTCCCCAGCTGCTGACGCGTGCATCTCATTTCCTCGCTGGTTAAATAGCTAAAAGATATTTGATGTGTCTGTCACAAGGCATGAAATAATGTTTTACCAGGATAACATTTGCACTTGGCCATGGCAATGCTGGGTACTACGTGAGAGCCTAACGCGTACCTGAAAGTATCTTCAGATCTTAGGAGGAATGTTCAAAGAGAATACAGACTCCTTCTGCTCTCATTCAGTTTTTTGGAGAACATTTATTTGCTAAGTATTAAATACGGAGAAAACAAAACGGTCACACCTCTGCAGCTGGAAGTCACTGCACGTTCCTCAAAGCAAAACAGCACTGAAACAAACTCTGTTACAAAAGGTATTCCAGCCAAGGTATGAGAAAAGCTCATAAAAAAGCAACGACAAATGGGCTCTGCACACTCTAGGATGGATCCGGGCAGCAAAGGAAATTAAACCACACCAGGAGAAGGCAGAAAGGGCTGAGATGGATCAGCAACCACAAAGAGTTGCTCAGAAAGGATGGGAAGGAGCAAATAAACGTGAGGGCTGCCTCCCTTTGATGATTATTACTCCTGATATTCCCCAGCAGGTCTGACGCTGGGCAGGAGCCGGCTGCCGGGGACGCTGAGGTGCGGCGATGGGAGCACTCACCCCTGGGAAGCGGGGGCAGCCCTAGAAAGCGCGCGGGTTTAAATGCAAAGGCAACATCCCCCAGAACGAGCCCAGCTGCGAAGCTTCAGCAACGTGAGCAGCTCCTCTGCTGAAGGCAGAGGGTGCCGAGGGAGCCCGAAGCCATCCCGCATGCAGGTCCCCTCGCCGCGCCGGGGTGCGCTGCAGCCCAGCACCACCCGGCCAAACCCTCCCCCCGCCCCCCAAAACGCCGAGGCGGCATCGCCCCCGGGGACGCCCACGCGCCAAGGGGGGGGGCTGCCTTCCCCCCACACCCACTGACAACCGTGTTTTTAAAGCGTTCCCCGAACGGAGCGAAGGGTCCCCCGCGCACACCACGGCCTGGCTGGCGGTGCTCGACGGTTACCATAAATCTCTTCCAAAGGAACAGTCTTGGCCCATCACGCTCACTGTTTTGCCTGAGGCAGAAAAGAAGACACAAAAACTCCCGAACAACTGATTTATTTTTAGCCTAACAGGGGATAATGTGTGGATACAGCAGGGGAAGGATGGGATCCTCCCTGACCCCTGCAGTAATCAACTCACGCCCTGAAGCATGAGATTTGATTACTTCTAATCAAAGGTTCCTTAACTATAAGTATTGCAGAGCCAAATATTATGTAGCCCTTTTCGAATTAAGCTAGAGTTAATTAACTCTATGGTCCCCAGAGTAGGTTTCTTTCTGGAGGATTCTTAATCTACATTTATTTTGCTCCTTAGCCTCTCTACAGCCACTCCCTCTCCTATGTGTATTTCCTGAGCGGTTTAATGGGGTTTTTGGTTGGTGATTCGGGTTTTTGGGGCTCAGGGTTTTCCTTTGTTTGAGGGGAGGTGCTGCTGTTTGGGTTTAAGATGAATGCATGGGTAAGTTAATCTTTTAATGGACGAGACCTTGAGGCTATTCTTCCAAGCTACTGGGAAAAGCAGCCCAAAGCCTCAAGAAATTCTTTTCTCTAAAGGAAAGTACTGTTGCTTTTTTGTACCAAGCTAACAAGGTCTATCAGACAAAGACTGACCGTAGTAGTCTGTCAGTAAAATTTACAGACTGCATGACACTTCTAAATCATGAAACAATCAGCACATGCGCTTCATTAATTTAGCAAGCCAATTCCAATGTCTGTGGCATCCACGTGAGGAACAAATTGTTTACTACATGCAAACTTTGGCAAAAAATGTAGTTTTACCATATTATTGAAGCCATGACCAGCAAAATTTAAGAAATGTGTATTGGTTGGATTCTTTCAGTTTAATATAGTACTCGACGAATAACTTAGTTATTAGAATACGATGATTTATGGTTCCTGCTTACAAAGAGGTAGCTATTATAAATAACCTGCATATAGAAGAAGAGTAATAGATGTTTACTTAACCAGGGTACTAGTATATGAAAAAATTATGTCAAATTTCTGAAAGGAGATCAAGCAAATGCACTTCTTTCTCCTCCTCTCTCCATCCGCAGAAGCTCTTTGATGAAAAAGACCATACAAATCTCATCCTTTTTCTTCCATTTATGCTCTTAAAATGCATGAAGCTTTTAACAGCATATGGATATTTCTGGTTTTATTGCCCATTTCCACTGACCACCTCTGCCCTGCCCGGGCAATTCACACGCCAGGGATGCCTGGGGCTCTACAAGCTCAGGCAGGTTGTGTTGCTCCCCCGTTAAAGCTCGAGGGTTAACTCCGAGGCGACCCCAGCGAGCCCTGTGTGATCGTCACCAGCACCCACCGCAGCCTCCCAGCCCAGAGCCCCTGCACCCAGGTGGCTGCGTGGCACCTCCAGTTCCTCAGCCCTGCAGGTCAGTGACAGCAACGCCTAAAAACGTGTATTTTCTATTTCCCAGAGCTCCGTGCCCGGCGGTGGGGGGAGCTGAGCGGCTCGGGCGCATTCCCAAACTGCCTCTGCGGGGAGCAGGGACACAGCAGCCGTGCAGCGAACAGCCCTGGGCCTCTTAAAACAGCCTAATCCCTCCCGGTGGAAGCTGTTTATTCTTTTGATTGCCGCATTATTGACTTTCCTTGAAACACCCCGAAGGCAGATCAACTAGCTGCAGCTTCCCGGGAGGGCGGCAGCTTGGCCTTACAGACGCTGCTCCGCGCGACGGTGCGGTGACGGCGACGCTTTGCGTGGGGTTCCCACGACAGAACAGACCTGGCTCTTCGGGCTGCCAGGAGCCCGGTGTCCAGCGGAAAGCCCACCCAGAGGACAGCGTGGGAGGAACCTCTGTGGAACTGAAAGGCTCTTTGGGCGGGAAAAAATGCTTCAAACACCAGAGCAAACCCCCAGAAGAGCCCCTCAGCTTGTATAAATCGGTATCTCTTCAGCAAAGAGGCGGTGGTGTCACGCAGAGCGGCCCAGGCCGGGGGCACATCCCCGCGCAATCACACGGGGAAAGCGCCGCACAAAGCGGAGCTGCTGCCGGCGCTGGCCCTGCAGGCACAGACGTGCCCAGGCACTTACCCGCCGACGGAAACGACGACGCCACGAGCTGCAGGAGATGCCTAAAAGCAGATCCCAGTCAAGCGGTCTGTGGCTTCAGCACCTTTGAGTCTCCCTCTTATCAGGGAGGCTGCACCCTGCGCCCCGCAGGCAGCCACTGTGCTGCAGCCAGCCCCAGGCCTGAGCAGGGGGCAAAGCCCCGACTAAAACCTGCTCGCTCCTTCCCTGCTTAACCTCCGCTTCCCAGGCGCCAGCAGCCTCACGCCCTGGCCTCCCCAGCACCCAGCACCAGCTGGAAACCAACAGTTCTCTTTATTTGCTCTGCTCTCTTCCCTTTCTTCCTCTTTTTTTATTTACAGTTATATTATGCATTTATACATACATTGTATTTTCCAGCTTCTGCTCTCTCGACAGTGCTGCAAAAGCTAGAGCTTTACTGTGAGGTAACTACACCCAACTGAAGATTTTTGGCATAACAATTTGGACTGTTGTTTCTGTTTCCTAACTCCACTAAGCATCACTTGACCATGTGAAAAATGACAAGGCCATCAGCTAAGTTTTCTAGGGACTGAGCAATTTGGCAGTAACGTGCAATATTAAATTCCTCTCCTTTACTTGCTTGTCTCAGATATGGCAAACACAGTCATCCACAGAGAAGCAAGCTGCTGTTTCAAAAGGATTTACAGGAGGCTGAACAAGTTTTGGTGGATCAATACGCATTGAGGCAGACTGCTACATTTTACTCTGTTAAATCTAGCAATATCTTTCATGTGACCACTTCAAAATATTTTGCAGCCATTTCACACACAACTCCAGAGGGATGGATAAGCAGCTTTATCTCCACTTCACATATGTGGCCAAAGAGATTAACTTGGTCACATAGCTAATGACAGAAATGAGAGACGAGCCCAGGCGTTTTAATATAAACACATGCTTCTTTCGAGGGAAGAGGCACCACTTTAAGTCCAAGGCCAATTTGATCTGTCTCTATACTCTTCCCTTCTACAGGACAAAACAAAAAGGCCACTGGAGAGGGGGGATAGGCGTGCTCTGTGCCACTTCACAGCTCCTCTGATCGAGTTTTACATTTCTCATTAAAACCGCAGCCCTGGGAGGACTCTCCACCCTCTCCCAGAGCAGCTGGGACCTCCTTTCTCACCAGAGCGGGAGGTTAGCAGAACGGCTTTGTTATAAAAGTCACTGCTCCGTGGTGACGCCGAGGGCACAAGAAATGTCAAGGCTGTGCCTAACAGATGACACCGAGCCATCTGGGATTTGGGGGAAACGCTGCTAAATTAGCTGCTGCAGTGCCCTGACGGTTCAGATTTGCGTACAAATCAAAAAACCGCACGTGGCAATTTGTGCTTGATGCGAAGGGTGTGCGAGAGCCCCCCATCACCCCCCCCCGTGTCCCGAAAAGACAGCCCAGGACGTCGTTAGTCATCGCCCCTGGTGAGGCAGGGTGGAGGAGCCGGCAGAACGTGCACGGCTGCAGTACACGGGCAGCGCTGGGATCCCACGGGAGCGTGGCCAGATGGGTTTTGAGCTAAACCACGACGCCCCTCCGCGCTCCCTGTCTCCCTGCTCCCCCCCCCCGGCGCCCAGGGCCCCGCATCGCCCCGCTCTGCTGCAGCCCGGCTCTCGACCAAAGGCAAAAAATCCACCTTCTCTGCTCGGAGCCCCTCCGCTGCGCCCCACAGAGCCGCAGGGCTGCCCCACGGGGCCGGGGACGGCCACGGCACGGACCCGGCCTCTGCCAACGGCACCGCCGCGCCCGGGACTGAAAGGCACCAGCTTGGCGCTGTTAGAGGTACTAAGATTAAAACACTATCTTGACAACTACATCTAACAATACGTTTCCTTCATTTTCCTTTACATGGATTACAAATCTACAGAACGCCCCACACTGCTGGCTCCGATGGCTGTCGTGCCTTTCGACCAGTGGGATACAGGGAACAGGATCCCCTTCCTCTGGAGCATGCCGAGACCCTTCTCGTCATGCTCTTGCAAAATACACTGAATATGTACAAAACCCTGTTCAGATAAACTGCTCTTCCTGTGGGGTTTTAAAATTAGGGCACTGCGTGTAGCTCACACATCCGATATTTTGTTGTCTTTGGTGAACAGAATATATAATTAGGGGAATTTAGCTGCACAGTGTTGAAGATGCTCTAGTTAAAGTCCCCTGAAGGGATTCCTGGAGTGCAGAAGAAAAGCCATCTGCTGACTCCAGTGGAAGTGTCAGCAAGGAAATAAAGTTGGGAGGAATAAGATAAACAGCCAGAACTCAGCAACTCTCCAGGAAATCAAAGTCCTCAAAACTTCATGAAAATATGTCATTCTTGCTTGAAAAACAAACGAGCGGGCGCGCGTGAGAGAATATACACAAGAGCAGAAACCCGCAGATAAATCAAGGTGCTATCATTTCTTGACGTTCAAATGTCTCCGTGATTGGTTTAATTAGTTTTTTAAATGTGGCTAGATACATCTTAAACAATAAAGAGCACAAAAATAACACACTAAGAATATTTTATCATATCTCAAAATCTCGAAATCATCAGGAGTTTTGCATCAGGCTTACTTTAAATAGTGCTTAGAAGAATAAATGTTAGTGGGTTAGTAAAGGAGATAAACACTCCAGCACATTTTAAAATTATACATTTAGGTAATGAGGAAGCCAGAAGATTAACTCGGTAGTCATAGGTCAGTTATTTATGCGCTCATTGAAGCAACTCTAGCAGGAAGAATCTCTACCTCACGCAATCTCTATCACTATGAAGATGCCTATTAGAGGAAGAAATGGAAATCCCTTCTCTCAAATAATTTAAAAACAGTTGGTAGGAGTCGCTGACACACACGCACGTTCAGTTCCTACCACCACTACAAAACCTGCCGCCAGCAGTTCCCGCCCTGCGGGCGTTCCGTGCGATGAGCCCTTCGGACAGAACTGGGGGGGCACCTTCCCGCGGCAGGCAGGCCCCTCCGCGGGGGCTCAACCGCCTGCGTGGGGCTCACGGCACCGAGGGCAGCTCACGCCTGCTCACACTGACCCAAACCGCACGTAGCAGAAAGAAAAAAAAAAAAAGTATCTTCTGTTTCAACAACAAAACCAAGGACGTATCTGATCTTCATCAGTGTTGATCCCTTTCAAACGCAGCCCAATCGATGGGCAGGAGGAGACCTCAGGCTCCCCTGCCTTCCCCAGGGCAAATTCCCCTCCAAGGGCTCTGGGCTTGGAGAAGCTCCGGCTGCGGGACGTCCTGCCGCCGGAGCCAGAGCAGACGAAGCCATCGCCTTAACCCCGGGCAAGCACCACGCCTGCGTGGTTCCGAGGGCAGAGCCAGCACACGCCGACAAGCAGGGCTTAGCCTGCTCGTGATACGGCGTGAAAGGGGCAGAAAACGTTCAAGCAATTTCTGGTTTGTAGCTGGTTATCCGACGTGCCTGAACCACGCAGGTCAACCCAGACTCCTCCACTTGTGCGCTCAGCAAAGTGTTTGGTTCAGGCTGGTTCATGCCCTGCAGTTATAATGAAAAACTCCGTCTTTTTTTCCAGACACTGATGAAAGAATTTTGTACGTAGCATAAATACGAATCGATTAATTTGTTGTGTGATCATGTGGCCACCATAAAGTTCAGAGGAAGCTGACTCTGAGTGTTGCCCAGGGCAGCTGTGGCTGCCCCCTCCCTGGAAGGGTTCAAGGCCAGGTTGGACGGGGCTGGGAGCACCCTGGGCTGGGGGAAGGGGGCCCTGCCCGGGGCAGGGGCGGGCACTGGGGGGGCTTTGGGGTCCCTTCCCACCCAAACCAGCCTGTGGTTCTATGACTCCCATACAACAGCAGCTCTAGCTCTGCTCATATAAATGCCTACATCAACCACAGGGGAAGTCAAATGAGTGTGTGCAGCTGGGAAGAAAGAAAAACACCACAGGGAAAAGGAAAAAAAAAAAAAAAAAAAAAAAATTCCAAATTTACAGCACATTTGCAGGCCCCGGTTAAGCGTATTTTCAAAGCCCCAACAAATACGCCTTCATTACCACCACATGAGAGGGCATTCAAGGACCAAACCGTGCTTAAGATTTAGCTGTGAGCTTATCAGTAGAGAAAGGGCAGGATGCATGCAGGGGAGGAAGCACTTACATCAATGAGGTCAGAGACATCGTGGATGTAGTATTTACTGACAGCTGCGTTGGTGGCTGCCAGGTTCAGCAGGTAGTCATTCCTGGCTTTAGTACACTTCAGCTTGTTTTCAGAATATTTGGCTTGTCTCTGAAAAAGCAAAATGGAGTGTCACAGCACAAATAGGATGCTACTTTCACAGCTTCTCTTGCTGCGGGGCCCCACAGCACCCTACAGCCAGGGCGTGATGCGTTAATTAATAAAATTTGGTATCGGGTATGAAAACAGGCACCCTTGCCAGGACGGAGGAGATTGCATCTGAACACCCTTGGTACCATCAGCCAACGCACGACGAGCGCTTTCTGCTCAGATGTACCCAGCGCATCCGAGCACAGCTGCTCTTCCTTTATCTGTGCATTCGTGGAGGTTTTGGCATCCATCAAAATTAGAGGGCCAAATTTTCCTCCCAGAAACGCTGACATACATTTGGACTTGCTCCAGATTTATGCAGCTGTATCAAAGTGGAATCTGGCCCAGAGGCCCAAGCTACAGAATTTAGAACAGGACCCAGAATTCAAAACTCTGTAGGAAAGCAGATGTGCTCAGATCTGGAGCATTTGCTCAGACAGATCACTAGTCTAAAGGTTTAGCACAAAAGATTAACCCTTCAGAAATCGTGCTGCTAGACAATGTCTCAGTGCTGGGACAACGCGTGAGCAAACACATCCTGGCTGAGGAAGCCACTGCTTTTCCTCTGAAATTAACAGAAAAAATTACAGTTTTGGAGATCCTGGGGTCTGGGGGGATTTGCTGAAGCCAGAATGGAGTTAAGTGTTTTGACTAGCAAAGCCAACTAAATGCTGCATTTTAACTCCCAGACCGTCTGTGGAGGAAGAAGCACTGTTATTTTATACATCCGACCCCTTTTGTTGCCTGCCACAAGTCTCCGACTGAAGGAACCCTGGGGCAGCTCTTGTTCATTGTTATAAAACGCGTTTTTGAACCAAGTCAGTCACAAAGAAACCACAGGGCCCGCAGCAGGGTCCTGTGCCTGGGCCAGAAAGCCTCGCTGTGACCGGTGCGGTCAGCACAGCCGCCCGGGTGCCAGCCGGGGCACGGCTGAGCCCTGGGCGAGACCCAGGAGCCGCGGCCGGGTACGAGCACGTCCCACCGCCCGCCACCGGCCCCCGCCCCGCTCAGCCCTCCCTCCCGCACGGCTCCCGTACGGGCCCACCACCCCCCCAGGGCTGCACTGCCCGATATCCCCCCTCCCCATTTCTTGCCGAGCCGCGGCCAGCCCGACTCTGGGTCAAGTCCTGGCTACCGGCCGGTTTTGGCTCTTCTCCACAGCCAGGAAGCAGCGAAGAGGCTCGTTACGGCCTCCCTGGGCTGCCCTTCAGCGAGACGCACACACGAGGCGATGTCCTCCCTAAGCCCTCCCCAGGGACACCGGAATGGCTGCACGGAAACGGACGGGGCTGGAGCCAAAGCCTCCCACCCGCCGGGAGCCCCGACCCCCAGCCTGCCTCCCCCCATCCTTCCCTCGCACCCACCTTCTCCTTCATCTTCTCAATCTTCTTGACGGAGCTCCGCCGCTGAGGCCTGTCCTCGTGCCGCAGCAGGTTCACGCTGATGTCCCCCGACTTGTTGAACTGCTTCTCCTCCTGCTTCTCCGCCTCCTTCAGCTTGCTCTCGGCGCTGATGCTCTCGGCGTGATACATGTGGTAGGTCTTCATCACCTGAGGAGACGCAAGTCTGTGAGTCGCCTGCCCCAGGAGCCATCGGCGCACGAGAAGATGGCAGCGTGGGCAACTCCGCTCTGCCAGGGCTGTCCGAGCCCGCTGTGGCATTAAGGAACGGCAAGGTGGGATGGAAAGGCCCGTAAAACTAACCCCCTCGCTAGCCCTGTCCCAAAACGGTGCAGAGCTGCTGCAAGAACTGTTACCCCTCCTCGGTCCCCGTGGCAGGGACAGGCTGAGATGTGCCTCCAGCACACACCTGCGTCCAAAAACCACCCTGGATCCTCCCACAGGGAAATAACTTCCAGTGCTTTGCAGCTGGGGTAAGGGTCTCCATGACACGAGACTGTGAGGAGGCCAAGGTCAACCTGAAGTTACTTTTGACCCAACCCTTCTGTTCCTACGCTTGAACTTGCGAAGCCAACCCATCAACACAACCCCTGCTCCACCATCCTGACAGCAGGTCCCGTCTTGAAGGTGGAAGAGCTGCAAGTTCTGAGCTGAAACGGAGTTTGTCTCCTGTCACCGCTGAATTCTCCTCTTGCTGCTGCCGGTAAGCAGAGTCAGTGCCAGGGTGGGCTGCAGCAACACCCAGTCCTTCCAGTTCAGGACGGCCTTCAGTAACTGGGCAGAGCGCTGACCTACGGCCGGGCGAACGCCTGCAGGCGAAGCTACCACAGCCTCTCCTTTCCAATACAAAAGCCCAAAGGGCGCACTGTGATCATTTTAATGGAGCCGGCAAGAGGAACACATCTGCTCTTCTCTCTTTATGCCTTTAGTCACGCTGCCCCCTTTTATCACCTCCCTTCAGGATCTGGATGCTTTATTTCACGTTGCCTCGCCAAGGCGCGGGATGCCTGGCCTCCTGCTGCAGGTCGCTCTCACGCAAAGTGCCCGGGCACCGCCGGCAGCGGCACTGGGACGGGCTCGCCTCGGGTTACAGAGGAGCAGGAGCCCACACAAACAGAGGAACTTTGCACAAGCCCTTAATGAGGAAAATACAGAGTTTTTCCTCAGCTGCGGTTGTCAGCAGGAACCAGGAGTGTTTAACTTGGATGAGGTTAGGCTGAAACATATGATCTCTGCTCTTGCCAAGCACAAACGTCAGCTGCAAACGAGCTCCAAATGCCGCATCGAAGCCTGCACAAATGTGCCATTGCTGGCAGTTACGATTTTAGGCAACTGGAAGGAATAGTAAGCAAAGGCTTGTGCCTTGCTTCTGAGCTGCTTTATTTCAAAATCCTGCAAATTACAACACAGATTTGAGCCACACATTTCAAACTGCAGTTTCTGAAGTGAACGTCACAGGACACACACAAAACAGACGATCTGGGGGTTTTTTCTTAAGGACAAAGACTAGAGGGCTTCGCTGAGCCCTCCTCATCTTCAATGTTCCCATCTTTTTGTGAAAAACTCAAGAGGAGAGTGAAAAAGAGAAGTCCTGCACTTCAGTGCAGTTGGGCACTAATGAGAGAGGTTCCTCCAGCACCCAGAGAGGCCCTAATGCAGCGCAAGAGAAAAGCCCACCAATTGAACAGTGGCCCAAACCGCATGACCTTTTTTTTTTGAAATCGAAAGGTTCCGAGGCGGTTGCCTGGCCAGAAAAACTTCAGCACAGCTCATCGGTTGTGCCCGTTCACCCGCGGCGATGCAGCTCTGCAACGTCGGCAGCCGCCGCCACCCGGCACCTTGGCACAGCCTCCTACTGACTGACTTGCTAACGTCGGGAGAAGCTTTCCCTAACAACGGCCCTTTCCCCTCCTCCGTATTTTCTCCCTATTTGAGCCCGAAAAGGTAACCCAGGAACCAGGCTTAAAAGTCCTCTGACAGTCTCTTTAAAGTGCAGAGGACCTAATATCCATTATTTTCCCCAGACTTCAGCGTCCCTGTTGCTTACGCAGATGCCTTTAACAACTCGCTGTGCTGACTGCGCTCCGCATCAGCCGCCATGCCACACAGCTCGCGCTTGGAAATTCGGGGTGTATTTGTTTTAATATCTGCCTCGACTTTGAATGGGGACTACCTGCACTGCAGCAATCAGCACTTTGATCCGCAACTCCCTCGAGCCTTCTCGGCGCCTGCAGTCGAGTCGCACTGGTCCCTGTCTTACACTATTGTGTCACAAAGAAAAACTGCCACAGCTGCGTCCCTGGGATCTTTTCTGCAAATAAGTTAATTAGCTGCAGTGGAGGGAGAAAAATATGTTCCAATGTTCATTGGTTATTTAACAACGCAAGTTGTCTTTTCCAATATTAATAACACGTTCTGGATAAAGGCCATTGCCAAAATACCAGCCATAAATGGCACTGTTTGCTGTCTTCAGCTAGCAGCCCCTTACGTTTCTCAACAGCCCGTCATCACGGCTCTGACCCAGCAGAGGAGGCGATCAGGAGCTGGGTGACCCGTCTGAAGCGCAGGCTCAGGCCCTCCCGAAGCCGAGGAGACCAAAGGACAAGCCCAGCACACGGGGTGAAGCACAGATGAGCACGGCCAGGGGTGAGAGCCCGGTGAAGACCCCAGCCCGCTCCGCGTCGGATGGAGCCTGTGGCACAACCCAAGGGACGCCCGCAGTGTGAGGTCTAGGGAAGGGACAAATCCATCAGGCCGACGGACGCCGAGCTCCACCTCCCTGCTCTTTTAAGCAAGCATGAAAGCAAACATCATCTTTACAGAGCGTTTCTACGGCGTGGTACGGAGCAGCGTATCACACGCTCCTACCGTGCGACAGTCGGCGCTGTCTACAGCGTGACCCCTGCAGAAACCCCCCGGCGGCAGGGCTTGCTCCATCGCAGAGCTCCTGAGGGAAAGGACAACTCCCTCCAGCCAGTTCACCTCCTGCTGCACAGGGAGTGGTGACCATTATTGTTATTTTTAACCTGGGTAACGTATCTGTAGATATCATTCTAATACATACTATTAATTTCACAGTTATTAGTCCTCTTCCATAACACCTTGCGACAAAGAACGGCGCTGGTTCACATCACGGTACTTCCACGGGCTTCGGGGTGCTGCCTTCGGCTGAGCCACGTCCCTGCATTATGGCAAGCAAAGCTCGTGCATCAGAGCCCACTGGTAGTGCCACACACCACATCGCCGCCGGAGCTTACAGAAAACACTACCCGAACAGTGCTCCGGGGTTACTGTTTTTCTCACCCTAATATTTTGGCCTGACTTCTTCAGATAGGAACGCATGCAATACAGAAAGGGACCTGCGAGCGGAACCTCCAACCTTTACAGACTCCAACTTGGTATCTGTCTGCTAGAGACTGCAAGCAGGAATCAAAAGAATGGAGCTGGCTTTAATGCACAGCCAAATTATTTCTGTGCTAAACTTCTCACAAGCAACTCCTGCTTCAGAATGAAAGTCATCTACTTCCGTTTTAATTAAAATCAGCATGGTTTTGTGGTTTAGTTTTTTCCACTCAGAGTCCACAAGATGACTTGCATCAGAAGAGCAACAAGGCTGAATTAAAATCGATTTTGTTATTTTGGGTTAAGTTTGAGACAGTGAATTCCTGAGAAGCCTGTAAAAAATTATATAGTTTCCACACAGTGCACAGAATTCCCCTCTGAAGGGCTTAAAAAGCAGCCTGGCCAGGGCACAGACGTACTGTGGATACAAGGCTTGGCCATAGGCAAGATAAACGACTTCCTTGTGTCGACAGCAGACAAATGACATTTTAGAAGCAGCAGCTTGGTGTCCTTTGAGCCAGGGATCCTTATTCTGTATCTGCTTTTGTCAGCAGCCACAGTTATTGAATGTGCTGCTCTCAGATACCCAGCACGTGGCAACGAACACACCAACTCCAGATCAGCCCTGAAGATGCCCCGAAACACCACCAGCGCTGGATCAACCTGCAAGCCACGTATGCAATTAAGCCTGTTCTACCTGATGCCTCAAGGACAGAAAACTACTGATCGGAGGGCAGCTGGTTTGCACTGAACAGATCCAAGATGAGCTGGTTTGCCCAACAGGGCCTGGTTTTGTTTCATGTTTCATCAGCGTTTCTGAAATAAGCGTCTCTTCCCTGCTCCTTCCCAGCCAGAGGACACAGTCGGTTTGTTATCTCAGCAGCAAGGTCAGTTCAAAGAAAACACAAAGCTCTTCCAGCCGTTCCAGTCTGTTTCACCACGCAAACACGTTCTGCTCAGCACGCGGGAGCACAGCACTGAACGGGGGGAAATCTCAGCTCCAGGGAAGACGAGTTTTGCCACAGACTCAGCAGGCCCAAAATTGCTCTCCCTGCTCTTCTTGGCCAGCAGCACGCACTTCAGACCTCAGCACACTTCTGATCCTCAAACGGAGCCAACCGTGTCCCGCAGGTGATGCTCCTGTCCCGTGTTTGGGTTCCAAGCACACTGGTCCACAGGTATTAAGGTCAGCCCAGCCCTTGTTAGCCTTTCCTTGTTTTGCATCTGTCACGCTGCTGTTGTAATTAATCTTCATTAGTCACCACCAGTAACACAGATTGTGACATTCAACCACCGACAACACACCCCCAAATCTCACACAGGCTTCTTAATCCAACCTGGCTGTCCACCCACACTGCAGGTCCAACAAAAACTGAATCCTTCAACAAGCAATGCTGAAACAAACCTGCTAAGAGAAGATTTATGGCAGAAATTTCAAAGAGTATCATTCATGCTTTGTTGTTCAGGCCTATTTTTCAAAAAGATGGAATAGAATGATTGTTTAGGAATAAACCTACTGCAGTGTTATTTATGTACCAGTAACAGACACAACCAAAGAAAGCAAATATATCCGCTCAATTTTCCAACACAAGACAGGCTTTATGTTGCTTTGTTGATCCTAAAGCACAAATAAAGTAAAAAAAAAAAAAAAACCAAAAACAAAACCAATTGCTACAGGGCGACAGAAGCAACACAAAGTCTTTTACTGCCCTACTATAAATCCTGCTTGAAGAGCAATATCCTGAATAACTGTACGATTTCACCAGGAGGCAGACAGACAGCTCCGCAACCAAAGTGCTGCTTGGAGCAGGGAGCTGAAGCTGAGCACATTCAGCTAAAAGTTTTATGCATTTCCCAGCAGAAGATCATGTTCAGCCATCATCCAGAGGCCAGGCTCACGTGAGCAGGCTGGGTTTCAGCCGCAAATCGGCACTGCCAAGCCGGAGCATGACTTCTGAGCCATTAGCGCCTAGCAGAGGTCACCAACCGAGTGAAGACTGGAAGGGGCCCGAAGGCAACGCGGCGCGGAAGGCCCGGCGGGCGAGAGCACTGCAGCGACCGCACCGCACCGTGCCCAAAACATCTCCATTTATGCTGAGTGGAACAGTTTTGTGGCACGAGCCGCTGCCTGAGGCGGCCGCAGAAGCCCTTCGCGGCAGGACCGCGGGGATGTCCCGCGCTGCTGCCGTCAAAACCAGTGAAGAGTGAAACGTTCCTAACAAAGGCGAGAGGCTGTGTGCAGGATGGCAGGAGGGGGAGCGAGCCTCCAAGTCACCGAAACCCCGAACAGGCATTTTGTTCTAACAAATGACATTGGCTACGTTCCCCTCGCTGCACAGGCCAGGCAGGGGTAGGATCAGCTCAATACCCACCGTGTAAAGCTCGTTGGTGACTTTCAGGAGTTCTTCATGCATCTGTAGGCCAATTTCCTTACTCTGGAAGACAAAAAGAAGAGTGGAGATTCTGTTACGCTCACAACATGCATTTCTGAAAGGAAAATACATTCTGGAGGGAAAAGTAAAACTGTATGACTTCCAAACACTACAGGAAGAAGAAATGAGGTGACAGGTTTTTTCCTGGCTGGCTGACCAAAGGCACACGGAAGGTCTCCAGGGCTGCCAGAGTACCGGTACGGGACACCGTGGCACCCGCAGAAGGAACAGCCTGGGGACACTGGTGAGCTGGTAGGACGGGGAAGCAGTGAGGAGTCGTTCTCCTCTTCTTAAGCCAAGTGACCAACCTGATCCTGACAAAGGCAGAATAACTTGTTCGAGCCCTTCCACCCCGGTGCCCAAGCGGCTCCAGTTCATCCCCAGCGAAGGCTTCCACGCCCATCCCACGGCGGACACCAGCACAGCCACCCCTCCGTGCCGGGAGGGTTTTCCTTCCCCCCTCTCAGCCGGCAGCGCAGCCGCGGACCTTGGCAGCACAGCTGGCTTCAGGTGATGCCCATCTGAAACCCTTCCTGCCGCCTCGGAGACCTGCCCTCCCCTCGCTCCTCTGCCAAACACGAGACTCGCCATTCTTTGCTCTGCAGTGGTGCTAACAAAGCCACGTACATTTTAATTATTATTTAAAAAAAAAAAAAAAAACAAACAACAAACAAAACAGCCCCGCAGCATGAGAAATGCCCCAGGAGCCTTATTTACACCACTTCAGAAATCCTGTCTAATGTCCCTCCTGCTCTGGGGGCTGAAAGGACAGCATCAACAGGGCTGCCAATCCACATCTGGGCTCATTTTTTTTTCCATTTCTAAGCATTAAGACCAAAATACAGGATGGCCTCCTCTTCCAATCTGCCGGTGACAGTGAAGTTTAAAAGTAAACTGGCATTTTGATTTCCTTTAATTTTCTACAAATCCTTAAGAAAATAAAATGCGTGATTATAAACATGAATACATACAGTACAGCAAATCCCCACGCTATTTCAGAATTGCTGCATTTCCATTTGAGGTCAATGTTTGCCCACGGATCACCCAACCTGGGTTTCAGAGACCATGATGAGGAACATCACACAATTAAATTTATTTATCCTGCAAACGCACTGGGATGAATCTAGAATTACAGACAATATCGCTTTGCCCTTCCACTGGCAGCATTTATCTCCAGCCCACAGTCAACTCACTGTGCGGATCTAACACGTAACACCCTACCCCCCTACCCGGCCCCCCCCGGCCATTTTGGGGACTCATTTCACATTAAGACTGGCAGAGTGCACAAAAGCTGGACTTGGTCCATAGCCAGAAGTGTTTTATAGCTTGACTTGGCCCATTTTTCAACAAAACCTGTGTTACTGGATGCGGGTGAGTGGCTGTTGCACTCTCCACACTGAGCTGGCTGCGTGTTAGTGGTACATTAACTCCTCTGTATAACTTAAGTTATACAATAAATGTTCGCGGGTACACAAATCGCTTAGATTTGCATCCTCCAGTCATACTGTATCACTTGCCAATCTATCTGGATTTGATAGATTCATTAGACACCTGTAGCTAGACTTGCAATTTCCAGTCAATTTTGATATTTCAGAATGAAGATTATCAAGGCTTCCCAGCCCGAGCATTTCAGGTTTTAGATTCACCTTGACCATGACACACCCTTCCCAATTTGTCTTCAGCAGTTCATTTCCACTATTCTGACCTGCGTGAACCAAACTATCTCTCAAAAAGGACATTTTTATTACCAAATTGCTACACCACAGTTATATAATAAAGTGTCCAATTTCACAACCTCAACAGCCAAAGTTCAGCAAGCTTGGGAGAAAGCTCACTGCAAGTGTAAGAACTCATGGCAAAACTCCCTCCACCCCCTGTCTGCTGAAATCCTATTATCAGTTGTATTTCCACTTTTCTTGCCAGGCAGGATGAAGCAGATCCAGTCGCCTCCCTCCTACAGCACCAACATGGCATTTCACGGGAGAGGCCACAACTTGGGGAGCTGCTGAACATTTAAGCTTGGCTGCAGATCAAGTCAACTCCCACTCAGAAATCCAGCGGTTGGATGCTACTGTAGATGTGCATGCACTGCTTTCCTGCCTCCCTTGTAATTACACCCCAAATCTCTCTGTGGAATCTTCTTGGCTAGAAAACTTTTATTACAGCTTGAGGATGTGCTTAAACTAAGTACAGGCACCTCTTTCCCTGCCCCCAAAAAACAAACCAAACCAAAGAAACAAACAAAAAAAACCTCAAACCAAAAAAATCGAGCCGTTTCTTTCAGATTTCCTCAAATAACTCCCTGCATTTTTATGCACACAGTCAGGGAAAACAACATCCCACCAGCTTCTTGGCTGGGTGGCTAAAGTAGTCCAGGACACAGAGAGGTCTTCTAATTAAAGGCAACTGGGCAACCTACACACTCGAGAAGTTTAACCGTAGATTATTAAAAGTCAGAATGGAACGCAAAGAGTGAGCAAGGAATCTAATGAGCAGAAGCGCTCTGCGTTCAGTGACTATCCCGTAATCACAGTTTCTCTGTGAATTAGTGTCGGGGTATTGGGAAGAGCCCCATCCTCGACCGAGGCACGCGGCTCCCACGGCCACGTGCGCGAGGTGCCAAGCAGATGCCAAATACCAGAGGGTGCCAGGTGCCCCCAGCCACCTGGAAACCGCCGGCCCCCTCCCTGCCGACACCCGCAGTACTTGCTGGTCTCAGAAGTCTCACGGTGGCTTGCTAATAAGCAACAGAGCCACTAAAAGCACGCAGCCCTCCCAGATACACCCCGAACAGGGGCCGTGCGAGCCGGGGTCTATAGAGGGGGCTCCCGGACCCCCGCTGGCAGGAGGCCAGTCGCACACAGCCCCTGCGCCACGAGCTGGAGCCCGAGCCCCAGCCCGAGCCTTCCCAAAGCAAAGGGAGGAGGACGGGCCCACGGGGCCCAAAGGCAGCTCCCGCCTCTGCCCCAGATTTCCTGTGCGGCGGAGGGCAAGCGCTCCAAGCCGTCATTTCCAAACCTAATTTTAGGCTCCTAAATAGAGCAACAAAAAACGGCTCAGTTGTCAGCAGCGCGTCGTTCCCGCGAGTCACAACGACACGGGGGGGACCACGGGTGGGTTGCTCCATTTCGAGGCCCATTTCTCACAGGCACGAGACAGCAGGCACCCCCCGTCCCGTGGCTGGAGAGCACAGTGGTCCCCGGCATCGTCAAAAGCCTCCCAGCACCCGAGGGCAGCGCCCAACCTCGTGATGCTGAAGCCTCTTCCAAAGGCAGGCAGGCAAGAAGCTGGAGGACTCGCCTCTCCTCTGAGTTTCCTGCCTCCCCTTTTTATAACAGAGCAATTACATTTGTGTGTTTATGGGAGACAACGCCAAAACGTCATTCCAATTCCCTGATACCATCCGCAAAACCCAAACTCCAATTTAGCCGCTTGCTTTATGCCTTCTGCTCCTACTAAAACACAGTTGCTTGCTGGGATAGCAATGGCTTCAGTTTAGCAGGTTGATTAAAATCCCTGCTGCTGCAGACAAAGTAATGGGCAGAAGCAACACGGACTACTGGCAACGAAGAATGCTTATTTTCTAGACAAAGAAAAGAACTCCCTTCCACCCAGACACCACTTCATCACTAAATCTCCATCCAGGACACTGCAGTACGGGCATAATTAAATTCACTGTCACGGAACGTAATTAAATCTCACACTGGGGAATAAGGCAGCATGGTTATTTCGGACATAGCAACGCTCTGTCTCAAATGTATAATTTCCTGTATTCCATACTTAGAAGCAGCAGCAAACTCCTTTCCTTCTGCCACCGCAGGAGGAAAAAGGGGAGACAACACCTGCCCGGCGGCGGGGGCCGGCGGCACGTCCCCCACCCCGGGCTGGCCTCTGCCACGAGGACGTGCTGCGGGATTTCACGGTGACGGAGGCTCACTGGGCAGCAGATCCAGTCGGGCCTCTGCAGCGACACGGCTCAGCACCTCTGCTTATTGCCTGCCTGTTAGCAACACCAACACGCTTGCGCCTTGATAACCTCCTCCCGCGCCAGGAACGGGACTCACACTGGAAGCTCCGGGGAAATCTGCCCGGTGGAGTTTTCTTCCTCCCCTTTCCTCCTCCACAGGGCTTGCCTGTCCCAGGAAAGCTGCTGCCGGGAAAGAGGAGCCAACGCCCCAGAGCCCACACGATCCCCCCGTTTCGCCCATTTGTAACCATGCACCCCAAAGGCCCCCGCACCGATCTAACCAGCGGCGCTGTGGCATCCCGTGGCAGAGATCCACGTTCCTCTCTCAGCCTGGACACGCAGCTCCTGCTCTCCAAATGACACTGGGCCCGAGCCGAAAAATCTGCAGAATTTTATCACCCTGCTTTGGAGAATGGTAGTTTCTGCGCAGCAAGAAGCCATACCCGCTAGAGGACAATTGCCCTTTGTCACGGCAACTATAACCAGTCGCTGCAATGAGTAAATGATAGCATTATTGGGTCTCTTTATAAAAATGCTGGGACACATTTAATATCCCCGTGGGCTCCTCCTTCACTGTAACAGCCATCAGCAGCGCAGCCCCAGCCTCGGTATCGCTAATGGAAGACATTGGTCCTGGGTCTCTAGACTCCAGCAAACTCCCACTATGAAAGCTGCCATGTGTGTGTGTGTGTGTATATATATATATATATATATATGTATATATACACTGGCTTCAGACCAGAGGGTCACAGCAGCAGGGCCAGGTGCCAGGGAAACACCTACTCTACGCCGCTATTCCTGCCCTCCCATCATCAGCACTGACGGGATGCAGTTGGAGCCCTCGATCATAGCAATATGTTAAATACTGGGTTCTGAAGCATTGCCAGAAGAGGAAAGATGCACAGTTTAACTGCTGGGATAAAATACAAGTAGGGGGAGTTGGATTATAGCTGTGTAAAATTACATAGCTTCAGTGAGCAAGGGTTCGGCTGAACAACTTGAGTTCAGAGAGTGAGGCAAATCATCAAAGACAGGAATCCTGACTTTGTGTTCCACATCTGGGAAGGGCAGAAAAGGAAGGGGAAGAGGGAAAACAAATCACTGGATGGGAATAACTGCCCATTCTGTAACAAAAGGACTATCAAAGTCCAAATCCAGATTCAACTCACACTTTGTAAATGGTTCCTGCCTTTCCAAATATCAGTGACAATCTCTGCACTCTGCCTCAAGACCACCTTTGGCTGAATCCCACAGTTCAGTACATTTTTTCTGCACGCATTCAAGAAGGAGACAGGTTTCTGCAGTTATAATTGGGACTTCTCTGGATGCAATTCAAAAATGCTCGAAAAGGCCAACGAAAAGCCTGCGGATTGCTTAACCGACATCGATCACTGTGCTTAACCAGCAGTGCCAAGACCGTCCACGGACGCTCCTGCAGACAGGCGGGTTTCTTCCCTCCGGAGTTCTCCGTTCCCAAATCCACCCCCGCCACCCGTGACCGTCCCGGGGACGTGGCACCGTCACAGAGTGAAGCGACCCCGCCAGCTCCCGCCCCCAGGTCCTGCCCGCCAGCCCCCGGCGCTGCCCCGCGCCGGGCTCGCCGCAGCCCCAGCCCCAACGCTCCGTCCCGCGATGCCACCGGGCACGTGTTGGGAGGGAAGGAGCGGAAGAAAACCCAACAGGATTCGCGATGCAATCGTGCCATGGATTTGCAGAGGATTAACGACGTTTTCTGCTCTGTTCCCTGCAGCTCCTAACTTTCACTGGATTTCTTTTTTGACCACTAGCGAGCGCCGAGCTGGCATGCGCGGAGCCTGGAGCTTTGACTCCAGGACTCGTCCAAATTTAGTGCAGCGCCCAGCCTTATGCATCTGAGTTGGAAAGCTGCTTTTCCTTATGTGCAGCATTTGACATTTGTCTACATATGATTTTAGGCACCACTTTATTACTAAATTACTTTGTAGCACACATAGGCACACAAAGACACTCAACATGCACATATATGTATGTATGTGTGCATTAAGGACACCACTGCATATATTTTATACAAACACACACTTATTTAAAAGTTGTTTCTTCTGTATTTAATTCCTCTGTCTGCCAATTTCAGGAATCCAATCCTCATTTCTTTTTTGTATTTTCACTATAAGCTTTACTCATTTCCTTTGTTGGCTTTGCAAGGTTTTTTTCTAACTGTGACTTAGGGCCTACAGCTTCTTTTTTTATTTTCAAAGTGGTTTGTTTTTTGTTTTTTTTTTTTTTTTTTCAACTTATTCTAGTTTTCTGTTCTCCTGGGTCCCAAGCTATTTTTGCATATCAGGACCACCTCAGTAACCACCTTTCCCCTCCTTGATAAAAACATACATACTTGGGGTAAATAACGTTTCATAAGCAACTGACGGTATTTCCCTAAAACCAGAGTTTCTCCTTTTCGGGTGTGCCGAGCCAGACAACTGCCTCAGACACCGGCTACACGCTGCCGGCAGCACCTACGGCCACGGCGCTCCGCGACGTTACAAACAAACGGACAATGAGAGCAGGGCTTGCCACTCTCCCGACAGGGCCGCCTCCTCGCTTTCAAAGCTAGCAAAGCTGCCGCTAATTAAGCCAAAAAAAGGGAGGTGACCCGCGAGCAGAAGGCGGCGGGACCCCGGGCGCAGAACCAGCAGCCCCCAGGTACCGCTGCAACGCAGGGCACAGCCGCGGCCACGAGCACCCCGCAAAGCTGTGCTGGCACAAACACAGCCACGGCAGGGACCCCGGCTCGGACCACCCAGCACCCGCAGGACAGCAGTGACTGAAGGACTGTAATCCAGCTTCTCCTCTACCTTTGATAATCAACTTACGCGTCCCGAAAGCCCTGGGGCTGAGGGCTGTGCAAGCCAGCGCTGACCTGAGCTGAGGCGAGGTCAGACCCGGAGCTGGCTCACTCAAATGTCTCCGACTCAAACACTCAATCCCCAGTAGCTCCTCTCTCCCCCTCTCTGAGATTTTGGCAAGCCAAAGGGCCCGCTGGCGCCCACGGCGAGAGCCGTGCCTGAGCGATGCCCGGGACCGTCCGTGGGGGGGGAAACACTCCAGCAGAGAGGAACAGAACACGACCCCCAATTCGCTGATGAACGACCCCCACTGCTGCCAAGCACTTCCAGGGAAGCTGAGGGGAGCAGCAGCTCAGCACCCTGCACCTTCCTTGGCAGATGAATCCGCACCCATCAACTGCTTCTCATCTACGCGCACCCTCGTAGCCCAGACACCAGGGCCCGGCTCCCCCGCCGAGCTTGTTTACATTTACATAATGAAAGCACAAAACACAAAACCTTCCAGTTCCTCCGTGTACCCGCAGCATGTCACAACCCATTAATAAACTCTAGATGGGAGGAATTAAAGTGACATCTCTGGAAAAAAAAAAAAAATGTTACCCTAATTTACCATCAAAGAGCAATCCAGAACAAAACCGAACAGCTGAACCACAACTGCGGGTGCCCTTAACCCTTCCGGAGCCGCTTTACTTGCCCAACGGCCCTGTACGGTGCAGTCTCCCCAGGAGGAGTGCTTCAGGCACTTTACTCATCATACTCCAAACCAGACCAGATAAAACAGTGAACGACAGCTCCTCTGAGCAACCTCCCACCAGCTTTAAGGCTGGACTGGATGTCTGCAAAAGCCTCCTACCAGGGTGCTCGTATTGCACACAGGCGCCGAAGGCTCCTCACCCGTCACTGCTGCAAAGAGGGAACCGCAGCCCCAGACCCCTTTTGGGCACAGTGTGCAATAGATGAAGAAAAAGAAATAACCTGAATATCCCCCAAAGGCTATTCAGCCTCCCTATCCACACTAAGGCAAATGATGACACAAAATAAGCCGTTTCCATGATTTAGCTGAGCGTTATTTCCAGGGACAGGTGAGTCCTGCTACAATTTAAACCTCAAGGGACAAATGCAAGTGACATCACAGATCCCCACGACTCTATTGTAAAACCTCCTTTTGATTAAAAGCAGGAGCTGGCTGTGGCAGGCTGCAGATGGGTGTCAGTGCTACTCCACCTCTCCTGGCAGAAGATGGGGGAGGGAAACCAGGAGCAACAATTCCTATAGAATAAGTGTTGTGCCTTAAAAGCTGAAATTTAAATTCAAAAAAGAGAAGGGAAGGAGAGACAGAGGAAGAGGAAACACAAAGAAATAGTTTTGCTGATTGGATTAAATACTCTATCAACTTGTCCTGGCTGAGGATTAGCCTACTATAAGAAAAGACTTCAAACATTCCGTTTATGTCCTTGTTTGAATGTTGACTGGATTTGTCCTGCGGTTCAAAGTGAGATGTACCATTCACAGACCTAGGAAGGGTAAGCAGAAGGGTAGTCTTAACATACATCTCAGAAATGGATTCAGAGTAAAATGCAAATGAGAAGGAAATTTTGAGACAGGCTTAGAGCTGAACTAACTGATATACCCCAAATGTGCCCAATTTCTGGAGGCCAGAAGGACAGAAAAAGGGATGATGTCTCGTATCAGATCAGTAAATGCAAACCTGACCTTGTGGTTTAATTTCTAGGTTAGATCTATACACTAGAGGAAACTGGCCATAAAAATACCACATTAAATTTATTCTTCAACCAGGCTAAAATTTCAAGATAGCCACCTATCTGAGAGCCCTTCTCCTGTTTGAAGAGGCAGGCATCCCAGCAGGCTCACCCTGCTCACTAACCATGGTTCTTCAGCTACCCCTGTTGAAAACAAGGGACAAAAATGAGGAAAAACGTAAGAGCCACAGAGGCAGGCAAAAGGTCCCTCCAGCCCACCACGGTATTCCCGGGGCAGGCATTAGCAGGTGCCCAGAAGGGAAGGAAAAGCGATGCCACCAAGCACGTTCACGAGGGGTGGCAGCCCTGCAGCTCCTCAACCGGACCCCCGAGCTGCCCCGGGACCCCCTTCCCATCCCTCCCACTGCCCGAGGGCTCGGCCACATGCCCGGCTTTCAAAAACATGGCACGAGGCAACAAACACGTCCCACGGCGCATAATATTGCAAATGTACTAGAATATATACAGTATTAATGATGTTAAAGCCTTTCCTTTTCACCTTCTGTTCCCGCCCGGTGCCTGCTGACCGCCCGTGGCCAGCACGACCAGGTCCTCATTCCTCCCGACTGCTGTGACTCTTCATGCTCTGCCCATACTACACACTCCCCCCTCCTCTTCAGCTGGAGTCCCTGTCCACCTGACTGCGAGATTCTGGCAAGTCTTTGATGCTCCTTTTTAATTTGGTTATCATTAATAATTCTGTATCATCAGCAGACTTTATCATCCTACCATTCATCCCGTTTCCAAATAATTTATTAAGAACTCCACTGAAATTTGCCTTCCCTTTGTTCCCTGCCTTTTAACCAGTCATTAATCCACAAAACAACCGCTCATTATTATTCAACAGCTTCTTCAAGAACTTCAGTGAGGGACCTTTTCCAAAGCCCGTAAGACACTGAAGGTACTGTGCCAGCTCCTGGAAATACCTCCACTAGATTTCTGAGGCACGACTCTTCTCTTCAGAAAGCCATGCTGACTCTTGTATCTGCCTACATGCCTGTCATTCTGCTCTTTGCTAAAGTTTCACCCAACAAGTCTGTTTTTAAAGTCAGATGGCTGATCTGTCCTCTGAAGCCCTCCAGGAGTCTTTAAAAAAAGTCATCACGTTTTCCACCTTCATTTCTCTGGCACGGACACCAGTTTAAGCGTCAGGTCACACCTCACTGCTAGTCACTTGACAGTTTTATATCTCAGTTTCTTTTAAAATTCTTGGGTAGTATTATCTGGAAAGACTTACAAGTGACAGTCCCTTGTACAGATTTGCTCTGCAACATCTAATGACAATTCAGTTGGATACGGTTCCTCCAGCTGGTAACACCACCACCCCACCAAGAAAAATCTCCAGTCCAAGCTTTTCTATAAGGAGTACCAAGCTACAGAAGCCAGCTGAACTTTGGCTGTTACCTCAAAGCGTTTTTCCACCTCACCCATGTATTCCCCTTCACATTCTGCAGCAGGTTTCTTTCTTGTGATTTTGGAGAAGTTTTTGTTAGCTTTATGTCTTTAGCAAGTTGTCTCTGAGAATTGTACTTGGCCTGCCATACTGTGGTTCTACTTTTCACTGTCCAAAATTTAGACTCCTCTCTAGTTTTCTCATTAAGAGGTAACGTGACATTCTACGAAGTACACGTTACCTTTCTCTGCTTTTTAACAACGATCGCTTTTTTGTACCTTGTTAGATTTTTGGCGGGGGCACAGTTTTGTAGAAGTCCACAATAAACTTCTATTTGAAACTAAAATGCGAGGATAGATCCCCACTGAACAGAACCCTCCATCGCAGCTTTGGTCACCTTTTTAAAGAGCCTGATGACATCCTCACTGATCTGTGACAGCCGAACAATGACATTGTTCATGAAGATGTCGTTCAGGGTGGCGTGATCTCTGCTCTCTCGCCGGGTCTGCGTCAGAACCAGGTACCAGCAGTTCACAGGGGAAAGCAGGTGCTGATCTTTCCTAGGGAATTGGGAAGAAAATAAATCAAAAAGGTACTTAACTTTCAAACGGCTGCTGTCAGCATATTAACATTGCCTTCCCCCACTACCTGCACCAGCTAGAACCCAAGAGATGGCCTCTGGGCTGCCTCCCCCCAGTACACCGCCGCCGCATCCAGCCAAGCACCCGGTGCCCCTCGGTGCGGCTCTCGGGGAGCCAGCCCACCCCTCCAGCCCACCCCCTCCCCACCGGCCTGCTGGGGGTCGCCCGGACACAGCATCCCCCCTCCCTCCCCTCCCTCCCCTCCCCAGGGCCGCGGTGCAGCTCGAGGGGACATTGCTGGGGGCGGGGGGGCCCTCGGTGCAGGTCTCACCTGCCCGGCTGCCCACAGCCGCACCTCTCCTCCGTACGGGAAGGGTGCTGGAAGGGCTCTGCTGACACTGAAGCTCGCGGCCTACATACGATACAGGAGGGTTTCAACCAAGCCAAGCTGCTCTCTCCCGCAGCATCCTCCTCCTCTACCAGCCTCCCCCGCTGCCGGGGCAGGACAGAGGCTTTCTGTGCAGGGCAGACGGATGCTCCGATTCTGACCCCGGGCGCTTCACTCCACGCAGACAGAGCTGGATCTCTGCATACAGTCTGCCCTGCACCACTTGGTGTTTCTGCCCTGCCTCAACTCCTTGGGGCACCCAGTGCACTTTCTGGTCCGCTGCCCCATACCTATGCTTTAAAAAGGTGTGCCCTGCAACAGGTCAGTTAACAATATTGCACTAACAGCGCAGGTACTCCGGGCAACAGCTCTGAAGGACCTGAAAACACACAAGCCAGAGACAACTCAAGACCTGGTCCCCTCACCCCAGCTGAGTTGGGAAGCCCTCTGTGGCCCTGCTCCCATTTCTAGGAGCCTCCTTTGGAGTTTCCTTCAGTCCTTCCAGCACTTCCCCGCAGGGATGTCCGGCAGCACACACCAAATCAGAGCCCCAAGCAGATCCCTCCCAAGCTGGGTGCTCTAGAAGATGGTAGAGGAGAAGAGACATCCCTGGCAATCCCTTCAACACTTTGCAAGGGCGATAGGTTTGCTTCTTTTTTCCACTTTGCGCTATTAATACAGCTGTCACTTCCATTTCAGAAGGAGCCCATTTGCCACACAATCTGTTGTACCGCATTTAGTCCACTAAACAGTGCTGGAGAAAATGTTTGGCATCCAAAGTTAACACGAAGTGTCTGCACAACGTGAATACTTTCATGTATGCTGAATATTTACAATGGTCTTAAACCAACTCGCGCTGCAGACAAGAGGCTGCCGTGCACGGGAGTGGGTGAGCTGAAGAGTCCCCGGGGGCCACGCAGCATCCTCAGAGCAAGCTCATCCTCAGGAGGCCCCGCTGGGCCAGACCCTGCCCAGGGGCATCCCGAGACCCTGACCCGCCTGGAAGCCAGGGGTGGCCAGAAAAACTCTCTTTTGAGGGAAGTTTCAGGAAAACATTTCCCGCTTGCTTAGCACTTAACTAATTTTGACATGTACCATCTCAACACTGAGAGAAACCTGCACTGCTCTCCATGGACTGCTTTCAGTCCTGAAGGCAAATTAATCAAAAGCGAATCAAAACTTGCAGAAATAATACAACTGCAAGAAAACCTTCCACAGTGTCCAAGAGGCACTCTGAGGTAGACCCTCTAAACGAGGCAGCCACGCGATTTGTTCCCAACGTTCCACCCGCGCTGTTTGCTCTGGTCAAACCAACGCTTTCCTGCGAGAGGTGCTGGCTGCAGAGGAGGGTCCCCCTCGGGTGGAGGGCTCCCGCACCCATGGCCGGGTTCAGCCCCAGGGGCTCCTCCCTCCCCAGCACCTACAGACACGCGCAGGCTGCCGGGGAGCACCCGCTGCTTCGCCCTCCCGGGAGCCAGGTCTGCTGCACACCCGGGCTCAGCGAGAGCCCTGCCCCAAAACCCTGGGAAGGGGAGGGGAGGGGAGGGGAGGGGAGGGAAGGCGAGGGAAGGCGAGGGAAGGCGAGGGAAGGCGAGGGAAGGCGAGGGAAGGCGAGGGAAGGCGAGGGAAGGCGAGGGAAGGCGAGGGAAGGCGAGGGAAGGCGAGGGAAGGCGAGGGAAGGCGAGGGAAGGCGAGGGAAGGCGAGGGAAGGCGAGGGAAGGCGAGGGAAGGCGAGGAAGGCGAGGGAAGGCGAGGGAAGGCGAGGGAAGGCGAGGGAAGGCGAGGGAAGGCGAGGGAAGGCGAGGGAAGGCGAGGGAAGGCGAGGGAAGGCGAGGGAAGGCGAGGGAAGGCGAGGGAAGGCGAGGGAAGGCGAGGGAAGGCGAGGGAAGGCGAGGGAAGGCGAGGGAAGGCGAGGGAGGGCGAGGGAGGGCGAGGGAGGGCGAGGGAGGGCGAGGGAGGGCGAGGGAGGGCGAGGGAGGGCGAGGGAGGGCGAGGGAGGGCGAGGGAGGGCGAGGGAGGGCGGGGAGGGCGAGGGAGGCGAGGGAGGGCGAGGGAGGGCGAGGGAGGGCGAGGGAGGGCGAGGGAGGGCGAGGGAGGGCGAGGGAGGGCGAGGGAGGGCGAGGGAGGGCGAGGGAGGGCGAGGGAGGGCGAGGGAGGGCGAGGGAGGGCGAGGGAGGGCGAGGGAGGCGAGGGAGGGCGAGGGAGGGCGAGGGAGGGCGAGGGAGGGCGAGGGAGGGCGAGGGAGGGCGAGGGAGGGCGAGGGAGGGCGAGGGAGGGCGAGGGAGGGCGAGGGAGGGCGAGGGAGGGCGAGGGGGCGAGGGAGGGCGAGGGAGGGCGAGGAGGGCGAGGGAGGGCGAGGGAGGGCGAGGGAGGCGAGGGAGGGCGAGGGAGGCGAGGGAGGGAGGGAGGGAGGAGGGCGAGGGAAGGAGGGCGAGGGAAGGCGGGCGAGGGAAGGCGGGCGAGGGAAGGCGGGCGAGGGAAGGCGGGCGAGGGAAAGCCAAGGAAGCCCACGCTCGCTGCCGCTACACTGCACAGCCGAAGCCTTCGCGTATGTACTCCTCCTCGTCCAAGATGTTCTCGCCCACGGGAGCGGGGCTGGTGCAGCCCACCTCGCCACTGGAGCCGTGGAGAGGAAAGCACGGCGACCCCAGAAAACCCCTGCGTGCACGGACAGACAAGACCACCGGCAGAGAAGCGTGAACGAGTCCGTCAGCCCGGAGCCACCAGCCGCAGCCCAGCAGCACCGCGGCCCTGGGCCACAGCGCGCTGCACGTGGCTGCCCAGGGACAAAGGACCTGCTGGGGATAGCGCATCTCTTCGGAGCGTCAAAAGCCTCATCGGAGTAATGACATTCATGAGCAAGCTGGGGAAGCACTGCGGATGAACCTAATGAAGGGCAGGTACAAAGCAGCCTGGAGCACTGAGGGAGTCTCTCTCACCACAGAGAGAGGCAGGGAGGACTCGGCAGAAGTGTGTGCTGAATGCAAGTGGACCCAATTAACACCACCATTACCATCACAAACCACCAGGCACTTGTGCCCCGGTGTTTTGGAAAGGCGGAGAATCATTGTCACTGCAGATTCTGCACAACAGCATCCTTCCAGCAGCAGAAGCACAATAAGCCACGGCAGTGCCATAACACTGCTCTCAGCTGACGGGAGAGGCACACACGCTCCCCGAGCCTTCGCGGGCTCCATCGCACACCAAGAGCACCTTCCCGAGCCCGCGCGGGCCAGCTCCCTCCCCAGGACAGTTACCCCTGGCGCAGGACACCGCAGCGCCAGCCAGCGCCGCACAACTGACGAGCGACAGTGGGATGCAAAAAGCCCAGACAGCATTTGAATGGCAAATCATTTTCAGCAGACTTCTGCACAAGACAACAGTAAAGCCTTGCGCACCAGAGAGACCAAGTAAACAGATTAAATGGGATTTAGTAATATGGAATAAATAGGATTTAGTAATGTAACTGCAGAAGTCGCTGCTCTTTCAGCTGAAACAGGAAAAAACAAAATCACAAGAGGTTAGAGAAAAAAAAAAAAAGACTGAAGAGCCAGGGGCTAGCAAGGTTAAGCGCATCAGACAGGCAAAACCCTCAATTTTCTGGGAAAGGAGCTAAACAGTGGCTGTCGTTGTCGGCCAGTGAAATGAATGACACTGGTTTCATGTCGAGCAAAGGGCACAATCCCAGCTGAGAGACTATTTCATGGACACCGCTGTCAGAAGAGACAGAGATCAATGCTGTGGCGGGGGGGTTAAGGTGGGACCTTCAGCTGACGTGCTGCATGGGAAGCAGCCAGGACGAGCATCTGCCTCTGTGCTGCCCCGCGAGAAACGCCGGGGAGGGCCTGTCGTGACAGGAGGAAAACCCCAGCAGCCACCAACGCACTGGTGCCAGCCCGAGCCCGGCCCGTGGAGCCCGGCCCGGCGAGCGGGCACCGGCCGGCGGGCACCGGCCGCTCCTCCAGCCGCGGAGCCGCGAGGCAGCCGGCCCGCCTGCCGCACCAGCTGCGCACCCCGGGCTTAAACCCTGCCTCCAGGTTGGCTTCGGCTTTTTTGGTTGGGTCTTCTGCTGGTTTTTTTTTTTGTTTGTTTGTTTTGGAGTGTTTTGGGGGAGGGATCCTTTTTATTTTAGCCAGCCTTGAGAATGTGATTCAACTGAAAAGAGGCTGCTTTATGAAAGCTCGCACATATTGCACATTCGCGGATTTTACAATTATCATCATCAGCTTGAGTTTCACACAATTCCAGCATCCAGTTCATACCTCCCATTTCAAAGTTTTGTTTCAAAACATTTCCACTACGGATTTGCCTGCTTCAACACTGTATGGGTGTGTACACAGAAAACATACACACTTCATTTTATAAAACTGCAATAGATTAGATTTCCAGAAACTGCTTCCAAGCGTGAGCCTGTAAACAGATCTGTGTGCAATGTGGGGCATTCCAACATCCAAGGGTTGGACTACATACAGAAACCAGGGTTTATAAAACGGGCCTACCATTATTTGCATAATCAAATCAGCGGCTGAATTCAAGCCTCTTAAAAAAAAAAAAATAATCAAGGGGCTTGACTCCTTCCTAGTCCCCGATTCATATTTCCATTGTAGTGCTCAAAGAAGCACATAGTAAGTCTATTTTGGGCAGCACAGGTCGGTAATTGCTGTGGTGGAAGCCTTGGAAAAAGACACGGCTAGTTCTTTTTGTGAACCCCGCACAGCGCGAGGACAGGCGAGGTCACCACCGATGCCATCCCGTTTGCTCCGCTTTCGGACTGTGCAGCTACAGACAAACATCTCGTGTTGGAGGCAGTCTCCGGCCCATCGTTTTGCACCATTCTGCCCCTGAAAGCACCCCCTTACTTGAACTGGTGCTCTCTGGAGCTGCGTAGCTTGGAGGAGAAGCGTTCCGCCAGCTTCTCCAGGCTCCTGGAGTACTCCAGCTCGATCTCAGCCTTCCTGCGGAAGAACTCCTGCAGGTCCTGCAGCAGCTGCAGGCGCGACTCCGACTGCTGCTCCAGGCATTTGAACTGCTCCACCAGCTGAGTTCGGATTTCTGCGTGCACACAAGGGAGGAGAAAAAGAAAATACAGCGTCAGCAACAAACACTGGCCAGGAGAGCTCTCTTTCCTTGTCTCGGAGCAAGTCGCGCAGGCTCTGCTTGAGGAGGCTCTCTCAAGAGCCTCAGGTTTAATTCAAGGCTTCCTAAAGCCAACAGATTTTGATTTTTTTTTTTCCAAGTGAGAGCTGAAGAATTTCATTCACCGGTCTCATACTAAAACCTTGTTCTTTGTCAAAACAAACAGTTGTGTAAGTACACAGAGATCAACCCTCAGAGCTTTTCAATTGCCTTTTTGAAACTAAAATCATACTTCAATTTATCTAGCACTACCTGAAATCCTGTACTCTTTGCATATAAACTAACATATTATTTCTTGACAAACGATCATTTGATGACAGAGCCCCGGTGCTGTACGCACACACTCCTCACCCAAATCCCCCCAGCGCTGCCGGGTTCACTGGCAAACCAAACCCATCTTTGGCTCAAAGGCTTAAAAAAGTCTTTCAGACCCTTGAAACACTGGCTCACAAAACACGACAGACTTTATCTGTTCCAGGCTTTTTTGCCTTTCTCAGAAGGACCCTGAGCCGCGGTGACACACGCCGCAGCCCCCAGCCTTGGCCGGAGCGCGGCTCCGCGGGGCGGTGGGGAAGGGCGAGGGGAGGGGAGCCCTGGGCAGGCTGTGCACACGGACGGCCTCACGCACGCTAATTCCACTCGGCACATCGGGTTGATGTTTCTCCTCTCTGTGTGTCAGAGTTGCATTTTCTCGCCTCGATCAGCCTCAGTTTGAGGCTACTCCTCTCCCACGGTAAAGGACCAATTGCACTTTTTCCAGCTCCCCCTTCTCGCGTAACACAGCCGAGGCGGCCGCTCCCCGACACAGGGCTCATCCCGGGAAGTCGGGCAGGCACCAGGGAAGGAAACGCTGTCCACGAAGCGCAGTCAGACCCTTCGCCCTCGTGGCACGGGGCGTGATGGGAACACGCCTTCGCTTCCCAAGCGCGGGGAGGTTTTTAGCAGCCCTCGGAAGCGCTGTGCAGGGAGCAGGAGCGGCAGCTGGGCTCTGCCCGGTGGGAAGGGGAGCCCCACGGGGAGGGGGTGTGCAGAGCTGGAAACGGGAGGGAAAAAATGAGACTAGACAGTAGGGAAAAAATATATATATTCAGAGTAAGCACAATCAGGCTGAGCAGGCTTCCAGAGGGACAGCTGCGCAGCGGAGGGATCAGAGAAGCCGGAATCACAGAGGTCGGGTGATGAGACGGGTCCATGCAGCGACTGCCTGTTCCCAGGCCCCGGGGGGGAGAGGGGGGAGCAGCCCCCAGGCCCCCCCACCCGCAGAAGGCAGTGCGACACCTCAGCTGAGCGGGCCGGCTCCAGCAACAGCGCGTTGCTGCACGTGCTCACCGTGGAAACTCAGCTGAAACTCGGCCTCCAGCCCACCTCGTCCCCTCCCCGGCTCCCACGGACGCGCGGTTCGCCGCTGGCCTCACGCTAGCAGTACCGGCACCACCACCAACTCCCTCTCTTCTCTGCTAACGCTGTTTTTCCCTTCCCAAATTAGTGCCTGGAGCCCCTCAAGCTCTGCAGCCCGCCAAAGGGAGGGTGAGGCCCGTCTCCACCTGCCCTTGGCCCAAGCACCCCACAGCCTCCTTGCAGGTCTGTGCAACCCAGAGGGCGAACCGGCGCCCGGTGAGCCACTCCCGACCTAAGCCGAGAGGCAGCTCTTCAAACATCACGTCTGGCTGATTTATACACACTCAAACTCCCGGCCCTTTTCGGGAGACGAGGGTAAGGGCGGCAACAGAAGAGCGAGAGCAAGGTGATTTTGGTGGCACCAAAGCTCACCACTTCAATTCGCATCCCACCCCGGCTCAGGCAGCGGTGACAGCTTTCCCTCCACCACCTCCTGAGCTCGCAGCGCGCTGCCGGTTACCTCCCAGACTCGGGGCCTCGCCAAACAGGACGAAGCACGTGTGCACGGCCACGCACGCGGGAGAAGCGCGGCTTGTGCTCGGGGGGGGGAAGCTGTGCCTCGGCGCTCGCTGAACTGGGCGGCCCCCAGCACATCTCCGGCTCCGTTATCAGCCCAGAGGCCCGCGGACACCACGGGAGGGAGGAAGGTGACCGGTATTTGTAGGCGCTTGCTTGGTTCAAATGCTTCTCCATGCAGCTCGGGGATCTCGCCTGCACCGGGCTGGCTGGCAGCAGAGGAAGCAGCTCCCGGGACCGCAGCGGGACCCCCGGCCCGCGGGCACCTTCTGCCAGCTCTTGGGTGCCTGGATTCCCCGCAACAGCGGCAGCTGTACTTTCTCCAACTTCTGGCGCAAGGCTGCACCACGTTGGACTGCCTACGCGACAGGAGGACTCAGCCTGTGCTAAGGAGGAAGTCTTAAAACTGGTAGAGCTCTTTGGCAAGAGGGGAGACCTCGTCCTTGGCTCCTTCTGCAAATTCAGCTCAGTAAGGTGACAAACAGTAACTCACCCGCCAAGTGCCACAGCAAACTAAAAATACCTGTACTGCCTGAGCACATGTGCTTGGAATCGCTGCATCGGAACTGGGAAGCTCAATGACCAAGACAATACAGTGATGTCATTCCAATGCGTGAAATAATCTCCAGTATGCAGACAGATAGATAGACAGACAGACAGACAGGTATGTGCCCACAAGGCAGGCTAGCCCTACCAGTCCCCTGCCAGCATCACTGTCCCACACCTTCCCAGCTACAGCAAGGTCCTATCCAATCATTACTCCTTACCGCATGCTGAATTAATTAAGTAACAATGATGCAAAGCACTGACTGAAGTCACAAAATATTTATAAACAATGTCAGGCTCTTAAAATTTGTGAGGATCCCAAGTGAAAGAGGTTAAAACTGCCATTATAAGAAACTGGCAATCTGGTATTTTTTCAACATTTCTTCGTATAACAACTGTCATGTGAGACTGAGCCACCCAGCCTGACAGGTGAACGCAGAGCTGCAGAAACAAGGACACCTGCAGCAATCTCATTACCGGGTAATTTAACGATGGCAGTGACGGGACTGGAGGCTGCAGGCTGCGTGAAGGTCACCTGAACACCAAAAGCTCCTTGGAAATAACAAATGCTGAAAGCTCCAAAGTTAATCAGCCACCTTCCATGGGATCCTCCGTGGGCACTGCTTTTGCAGCACTTTATGCTCTTGATATCGTATGAGAGGACAGCGCAATCGTTCATAAAAACGCCCCGGAGGCTGATACACAGCCTTGGCGAGGGGCTCGACACGCCGCACTTGGCCACTAGCGGAGCCGCTGCTGGAGGCTGCCTGGATAACCGGGTAACCACCCCTGCGCACCCCAACTCACCCGTGACCTGCACCCACCCCGTCGGCGGACACGAGGACGCTGGACACGGGCGCCAGAAGGGCCGAGGAGGAAGAGAGCTGAGCACCCCTGCCACAGCCGCTGCCTCCACCCGGGCAGTGCTGCACGGCCTGGGCCCCCCGGGCCCCCGGGCCCCCGCTGCACACAGGCAGCAGCCCTCACGCACAGCTGAGCTGCAGGGCAGCCTGAGATGAAAGACAATCCCACCCGTAAGCAAGGCCAGAAATACCCTTTTAAAAAAAATATATATAATTATATATACGTGACTGCTAAATAGATATAATAATACATACGTGGGGTTTATATATATATTAACATGTATAGATGTTAAATATATATGGTTGCTATATATAATTAAATCTAAATGGCTGCTAAAAAAATTGAGAAAGGAAATTCAATTCTCATGGCAAATGAAGTCTCAAAATGACTCATGTCAGAGCGTCTCGGTTTTACTCTTGCATCAAAATAAGCAGTATCCTATTCTTACGGTGTTCAGCACCGGGCTGAAACAGAGCTGCACACCTCGCAAACGGCGCTGCTTCTCCAACCCCTCTTCTTCACATTTGCACTCACACGCAGAAAACAGATTTGCTCCCCTCGCAATGGCGCTTTCTCTGGGGAGAGGGGAAGGATGTGTTAATGCCACACAGCAACATTTAGCCCGGTTTTGCTATGGAGCGAGAGGAATGCCTGAAGAAGCGGAATGAGCTTCCAGAAAGCAGTACTCGGTCACCACACCCGAAAGCTGGTCGGGTCCTCGGTGGCTGGGACTCCAGCATTTGCTGAAAAACAGCCCAGGCTTTACAGGAGGATCACACGTGCGCCGCGCTGCAGCTCTGGTCTCATTGGGAAGACTACTTTTCAGGGGCCTGGTTGTCTTAGTTTGGGCTGAAATAGAGTAAATTCCTTTTCAGGGACTAGATGAGTGCTGTGTTTTGGATGTAGCTTTGGGTTTGGTATGGGAAGAATGCTGATAGCACACTGATGTTTCAGCTGCTACCGAGACTTCAAGGACTCTCCGACTCCCCATGTCCTGCCCGTGCGCAAGGGCACGGGGAGCAGGGAGGGAGCACGGCCACAGCACCTGACCCAAACTGGCCAGTGAAATATTCCATATCATGGCACATCATGCTCGCTATATAGAGGAGGGGTGGTTGGGAAGGAGCTCTCTGGCTTCCGGGATTGCGACTGCGGGATCTTGGTATCTCGGGGTCGCTGGCCGGGAACGGGGTGGGCATTGGTCAGCGGGTGGGGAGCAATTACGCTGTACATTGCCTGGTTATATATTTCTTTTTTTTCTATCATCATCATTGTTCTCGTTTTATTGCCATTATTAAACTGTTCTTATCTCAGCCTGCGAGTCTCCCTTCACCCCTCTAATTCCCCCCCCATTCCCAGGTGGGGAGGGGGACGGGAGGGTGACCAGCTGCGGGGGTTG